>NC_064925.1:177497615-177807615 GCF_023897955.1 Schistocerca gregaria | reverse complement strand
TCCTCAGTGCCGCAATATACAATTTACATTGGTAGGCACTGCTGTCAACAAACTTAGAGTGATCACATAAACATGTGATCGCTCTAAGCTTGTTGACAGCAGTGCCTACCAATGTTAATAAAACAACAAAATACGACCAACGCTGTCACTCCTTCCAAGATTCCTTTAGTTCTACTACTCATTATATTCTGATTAGCTTATTAGCAGATTTGGCCATTTTGTATTGATGGATTTTGAGCCCATGTGCCTGGATATGACAATGCTTGTCTAAGTGTTGCCCATGGGGAAGTCAAAATAGACAGCAAACACACACACACACACACACACACACACACACACACACACACACACACACAAATGCAACTCATACATGCATATCTGTGATAATGTGTGTGTGTGTGTGTGTGTGTGTGTGTGTGTGTGTGTGTGTATGTGTGTGTGTGTGTGTGTGTGTGTGTGTGTGGCACGATTCACAATACCATACTCATTGTTCATTGACTTAAAGATAAGTAAACTTGGTGGCATTACAACAACTCCAATAAGTTGTGTCCACCACTTTCTACGCAAAGTTTTGTGTGTGACAGCTTGCTCCTCAAAGAGTACCGCACAATCAAGCATTAATGAAGATGAAATTCAAATGAATTTTGCTAAGACTCTTCTCTGTTTAACACAATTCCAGTGAGGCTTTCCAATGGTTCATGTCAGTAGGTGATACGTGTACTCATCGTTGCATGCTGGTGATGAAACAGAAATAAACGTAGCAAGTGACAAGTGTGAAAATGTATTAAAGAAATAAAAAATGATTCCATCTGTAGGAAAAGTAATGGTTAAATGACAATATTAAGAAAAGGATAGATTGCTACTCACATGAGATGTAGACAGACTCAACAAAAAGACTGCTAAACATGTGAGCTTATGGGGGAAAGGTTTTCTTTTAAAGTAGACATCACACACACTCATTCACGCAAGCACAACTTACACACAGGTGACACTGCTCTGGCTACTGAGTTGTCATTTGTGTGTGAGTTGTGCTTGTGTGAATGTGTGTTGTATACTTTAGAAGAAGGCCTTTTAGCCAAAAGCTGACATGTTTGGCAGTCTTTTTGTTGTGCCTGTCTGTGAGTCAACATCTGATTTATATGGTAAGTAGCAATCTATCCTTTCCATAATATTATCATTATTCCTGCCTGGATTTTCCATTGATTAAAAGTAATAGTACTATTTGCTAAGATTCAATAAAACTGTGCCTATAGGGTACTTCCACAACTGCAAACCCATCACTGATTAGTATTCTGTTTCACTATTGGACAAACTGAAAGATATCATTCAGGCTTGAACTCAACATTTTACAGTGGAGTCTTTCATATGTAATGCTTGCCTTGAAACCTGAAACCTTCCAGTTTCTCATTCCATTTTGATTAGTCCATAGTTTGGGCACTACATCTGTTGTATTATTGTGATTCCTTTAGTTGATTCGCGACTCCATGGAGTGTCCTGTGGACCACGACCAGATAATGGATATACTTGGAAGGAGAGACAGCATTGGTCGTATTTTGTTGTTTTATTAACCTCAAAATCGATTTTCTGTCACTTAGTGACCATCCTCAGTGCCGCAATATACAATTTACATTGGTAGGCACTGCTGTCAACAAACTTAGAGTGATCACATAAACATGTGATCGCTCTAAGCTTGTTGACAGCAGTGCCTACCAATGTTAATAAAACAACAAAATACGACCAACGCTGTCACTCCTTCCAAGATTCCTTTAGTTCTACTACTCATTATATTCTGATTAGCTTATTAGCAGATTTGGCCATTTTGTATTGATGGATTTTGAGCCCATGTGCCTGGATATGACAATGCTTGTCTAAGTGTTGCCCATGGGGAAGTCAAAATAGACAGCAACACACACACACACACACACACACACACACACACACACACACACACACAAAATGCAACTCATACATGCATATCTGTGATAATGTGTGTGTGTGTGTGTGTGTGTGTGTGTGTGTGTGTGTGTGTATGTGTGTGTGTGTGTGTGTGTGTGTGTGTGTGTGTATGTATGCTAAGCCTTGCTGGCCAAAAGCTAACTTTTGGACAGTCGTTTTGTTGTGCCTTTCTGCAGCTCAGCGTCTCTGCTGTATGGTGAGTAGCAGCTATCCTTTTCATTACATTGTTATTTATTTTATTTATTTTCATGATTACATGAAAATGGTCACTTGACAATCATTAAACAAAGAACTGTCAAAAACATTAAAGCAAAGAATAACCACGGAAACACAACTCAGCCAGTTGGTCAAAGAATATCTAAATCTCTTCACTTGTTGGAGCTCACCACACAGGGATCCCTCCCCCCACCACTTCGTCCCACCCCAAACAGTAGAGTATGGCTCCCAGAAAGTGTGGAGATTTGTGCTGTACTCATTGACCTGCCCTTGTATAAGCCATAGGACCCTTGGATTTCTCTTGTGGATTTGTTTGTCATGTTGGAGGTGGTGCTGTTGCTGGTTGTATGGTCTCCATGTCTGGTGAGGCAAAGTTGCCAGTGTAGAACTCACATTCTCTCACTGTTGCATAGGAATGTCTGTGGTGAGCACATATGGTGTTTTACCTGCTCCCATGAAACCTGAAGGGACTAGTCTTGTATGCTATTTCGACCATATGCTCACTGCATTTTAATACTCAGAGAGGTCACAAATATGATGTGAAGGCATGCACGCAGTATCTGTCTGCAATGTCGTATGGAAACAAGTTGCAGTTTGTTTATGTATGAACCCTTTCCAAACCCCATGATGTTAGGGATGGGTGCAGCTAGAAATTGAACCAATTCTTGAGAAAAAAAAATCAGCTTCCGTGTTCTCTGCCCCTTTTAATGTGCCTTATATCGGTAACAAATTGTCCAGTAAATTCCAGGTGGTGGAAGTGCCAAGGAGGAAAACCTTCTTTCAATTCTTAGGAATCAAACATGATTGGCTTATGACTGGGGTAGATCATACACGGCCAAGTGTCAACATAAGGACTGAAGTGTCATATGGCTTCATGAATGGCCAGTAATTTCGTCATGTGCACTTCACTTAGTCTGTGCTTCTGACAGAGTTCAGGAGAAAAGCCCTACAGACTTGCAATCACCCTTCACATTTTGATGGAGTGCAGTACCAGTAGCCATTTGGCTGGTTATCTGCAACAATTGCCAATAACTTATTATGAACTAACTGGGTGAGACAACAATACAGTTCTTTGAAAACTATTTCTTATCTTTTTGAAGGCTTGCCACATGGTGAGTGTTCATGGTAGGCACTGTTTTCCTGTAGTGTTGTTACCTACTAGTGCATCATAGTGTTATTACCTGCTAGTGCATCATAGTGTTGCTACTTGATGATTACAAGGTAGATATAACTTTCTTGCCCCACTATCACGTGCACCTTGTCAGCGACTGACAGTACAGAACTAAAGTTGTCTATCACACAAGTGACTACTCCCATTTCCATTAACATTCATGACAGTGGCAGATGCATAAGCCACACATGCCAAAGTCTCTCATCTGACATTGCTCCCCCTTCCACAAAACTCTGGAGATGCTGCCAGAATGCAGCAGATGTCCTGTCATCAACAAATTCAAACTGTAGGACCCACTGCATCTGTTGGTCTAAATACATGCCCATGTGATGGACCACCATGTCCCGCAAGTGTCAATATTGATCATGTGTAGAAGGCATCAAAATTATGTCTGACACAGTCTCTACTGCTCAAGTGTCCAGGCTACTAACCACCACTGCAAACTTTGTATAGTTATTAGTGATGCACTCTAATAACTCTAACATAGCAAAACATAGTTCTGGTTTCTCCCATAGAAAATTTGGCATTTATGTTTTCATCGTCAGATTGGTACCCTTATTAGATCCACAGTTCCTTTGTATGCCATATTTACTGCATGTTGATGCAACTTCCCATCATTATGTAATGTGTTTTGCCTTTGCATGTCACTATGCTGTCTCTCTAGCTCTTCTCGCACAAGTGAAGTCTTGTCCAGTCTCATAACACAAAGTAGCCATCTCACTCTGTGCCATGCTTGAATTTGATGTTTCCTTTTGTGGTTTCAGTGTCGCCATTTTTCATAGTGTAGTCTACATATCCAGAAACTAACCAGAACAATGATCAATAACTATTTCTTTTCCTTACAACAAGAAAATTGTCGCTTTACAAAGAAAGCAAGAATAAGTGGGGAAACATAACTCAGCTGGCCAGCCAAAGACTAATTAAGTTTCTTGCTGTCTGTATCTGGTGCTTCCCAACCTTTAAAAATGATCATGCATTTCCTGGAAATTCTCACTGTGAGGGACAACACGTATCACCTCTTTCAGTTGTACTGCGGGAAAGCCCCTTAGTAAGAGGCATGCAATTCACAATGCACTATTTGGGATAGGCTGTATTAGCTGAAAAGCTGTATTAGCTGTTTTTTTCTGTTGCAGTATCCCACATTATGGTAGCATACTCCAAGCCTGGTTGGTGAAGCTACTTGCACCTTTATTAACATTCCTTCTAACACCTGTAGCCACTGATTCCCACCTTAACTTTGATTAATTCGAAACTTTTTTGGTTAACAATTAATAAGAGATATAAGACTTTATCCCAAAAAAGTCAGTTCTCTAACTGACTGCTCAAAAAATACATATATTAACTGATGTCCTTGCAGAGAAGTAATGCAGCAGTAACATTTTCTCTTCCTCATCAGCAAGAACTAATGTCCTCCACAGTAGTTAACATGGCTGATCTACTGTTTTCTCAAATTCACCCTGATCCTACTGAGAAGTGTCCTATGTTTAAAAAAAAGGTAACAAATTTGCATTCCACACATACTCTGCTGTCTGAGTAGCTGCTTCCTTTATACAGTGGTTGCCTGAGTTACTTAAGATGGCCTACAATTCTTCACATAATAGCAGAGACCATGAAGTCCACAGCAGAAACATCTGAGCTTCTGGTTCAAGCCTTCCATTTAGCTTCAAATCACAGGACCACTGTTCATTCTGAGTATGATGCCGTAAATCATACTTCACACACACACACACACACACACACACACACACACACACACACACACACAGAGAGAGAGAGAGAGAGAGAGAGAGAGAGAGAGAGAGAGAAAGAGAGAGAGAGAGAGAGAGAGAGAGAATAGGTACTGGATGAGGCTCTTCCACATCAAGGATGAGATTCCAGAGCTTGTCTGGACATGGTAGGAAAATCTTGTACAGGCACAACACTGAGTGAAGTCTCAGCAACATTTGAAAGTGGCCAGTACCCATATTCACCTTCTGTCAAAAGGTACGCTGACCTACCAACATCTATCACTCACTCTCAGATGGGACAAACAAGCGAGATTATGCACATTGGAATGTGCATCAGGGCTGCTACAGCTTTTGCCACAGGTGCACCATCACTGCTGCCTAGGAGAGCAGCTTCAAGTCTGCTTATGGCAGTGAAAGTAGCTAATAGCTGTTTCCACACAATATCCAGTTACCCTTGGATTCAAATGCAGCAAATGCAGTTGCTATCCATTTCCTACTAAGTCAAACTACATGATTACTTGAAAGAATTAACTAATTAAAGTAAGTAAAGGCTAACTGAGAAACTAGCAGCAGACTGCAACAGTGAGTGGTCAAAATGCACCACTGTTGCACTCTAAGAGGCTTGAATGTAGACTACTAAAATTATGACCTACTCAGAATAAAATGAAGAAAATTAAAAACTAGTTCAAGTCTCATTTAGATGGCAGTTAAATTGATATTGCTAAATAATGCTGCTAATCACTTTCACAAAAGTCAGAGTGCAAATTAGTGTGAGAGCACCAACTTAAAAAACACTACAGCACTGTGTATGGGATTATAACCAAATGTGAGTACTGAATTGCTAACCTACCATGCTCAAAATATGAGACAATTACACTGCAGGTGGCATACATCTACACTACTAAAATTACAATGTACCCACAATAAGAACAAGAGAATAAAAACTGACTTTGTTGTCTTTTATACAATATTAAAGAGATACCACTAAATGGATTCACAAAATCGAAAGTAGAATAATTGGGTTTCAACTGATACATGTAGTCATAAAAAACTGATAAGTTCACTCATAATGAATGAAATCTACTAAACATGGGTGGTAACTTCTTTCATTTCTAAATTATTCATTTCTGTCTTGATAGAGAGGTCGGAGGTGGATCAATAGTCATGCATGTTCTTGGGCTATCACTGAGAATTAATCAAATATTGGTGCAATACAGTAGTGCCAATGAATAACAAACACCCAATAAAATACATGAATCAGGAAAAAGACAGCAGTTGATGACATGATAATGGCTGTTATGAAACAGAAATGAAGAAAGGGTGACCAGGTAGCAACACAGATTGATGAAGATGAACCGAGGCAATTCTTTATTAGAGTCCTTGTTATAAAAGAAGACAAAGTGAAAGATGGACTGAAAACATAAAAAAACAATAAGGACAAACTTGGATGCAAAAAGTTGCAGTTTGTAATGTATGGTGAAGTCCACAAGATGTCTGTATCCAGCATTGGATGATAAATGGCTGATGATGATCAAATTGTTTTTTTCTTACTCTAAAATTATATGAAAATTATAATCAGAAAGTGTAAATAACTCTAAGTAAGGAAATTCTTTTGACTGTATTAATTTCATGCAGTGTGCCAAATAGACTCTTTGCCAAATATACTCTCATTCAAAAAGAACCTCTCCACCTCTGTAGTTCAATGTGGATGTGCATTGTCATCAATAAAAGTGTAGTCAGGGCTGTATGCATCCATGAAAAGACACATAGGAAGGGAGCACAGTGTCACAATAACATCAACTAGTGAGTGTGTCGTGTTCAGATATCTGTAAGTCAGTACGCCAATGCAACATTATGCGTCCCCGCATCACCTGGTCGACCGAAACAATCATGTTTGACAATGTCTAGGGGGCATTACATGTTCAAACCTCTTGTCATGTGAGGGTCCATCCAGACTGAATCTGCTCTCATCCAAGAAGAGCATGAAACAGCACACCTCATCGGTGTCGTCCTTATGCTCTTGACATCATCACAAATAGTGCTACTTACATGTGGCTGTCAACAGAACACAATGTACTAGTCACCAGCAAAGAGACAGTCTGCATGCAGTTGCTGTGCATCTGTGGGTGTGCAATTGTGTGCCTTGCTGCCTTGTTAAACATGGTTGCAATTGCACCCCCTGACTGACATGTATCCCTTCTTCCCTGTAGCATAATGTAGCCCTGTGATTAGAAATGCTACCCATGCAAGTGAAACAATGCTTTGAGCAATACCAAAATTGTGGGCTGCACTTCTCACACTGGGTCCTTCTTCCCATTTTCCAATAATTCTTCCCCAAGTGGAGTCATCCAAATATTGTCTCTGGGCCATATTGTAATGAAGAACACCATCACAGTGCATTTTAACTGCTTACTGGTTAACACACACTGGCTTTTCCCATTCCTTCAATTGCTTCACATTGTGGGGACAGCCCCATTTGGAACTATAGTCATGCAAACCTCATTTCATGTGATTTCAAGCTTTCTGTGTGTGACTGAGAGATCTTTGGCAACATGTTCTAACACTTTCATTCATTTTCACCATGTTGTTAATATGTTATTTTACATTATCCACGTTGTCCCTGAGTTCTGAACAGCAGTGTACATATATGGTGCAATAATATTGTTATTTGAATAATTTATGTTACAACTGAAGACTTTGAACCAGGATACAGATTAGCTGACTCTTTTTCAAGGAGTTCCTTGCGGAGTGACGGAGTGACCATGTATGTAAAAAACTATTCTGTTTGAGTCTATAGACATATCGCGGCACTGCACTGAACAGATATTTGAATGTTGTGCAGGAACAGTTGATTTTAATGACACGAAACCTCTAATTGTTGTTGTTTATAGGTCCCCTAACTCTGACTTCAGAGCCTTTCTGCTCAAGCTAGAGAGTGTTCTTGGTTCACTTTATGCTAAGTAACAAAAATCTGTTATACATGGTGACTTCAGCATTAATTTTGTATTTGATTGTGCAAGAAAAAGGATGTTGATAGATCTCCTAAACTCATATGATCTAATGCAGAGTGTATTTTTTACAACTATGGTGCAGGAAAACAGTAGCACAGCCACAGACAATATTTTTATTCATTCTTCATTACTAGATGGCCATTCTAACTCTAAAAGGCTTTTGTACTCAAACAAATGTCACATATAATTACAAACTATGTAGGAAAGCTAAGCCAGTGGAAATAGAGAGTTTTTTAAACCTCTTCAAGGAACAAGAGTGGCAGGATGCCCATAGTGCCAATAACATAGATGACAAATATAGTGCTTTCCGTAACACATTTCTCACGCTCTTTGAGAGTTGCTTCCCATTAGAACAGAGTACTAGCAATAAAAGGCAGCCTGGGTGGCTGACTAGTGTAGAACAAAGTGGGAATTATATAAAAATGTTAGAAGTAGTCATAATCAGTTTACAGTAGTGAACAAATAATCAAAAATCTAGAAAAAGATTATAGTGTAATAGGAGTAAATTTAGACCTCTCCCAAGCTTTTGACCCTGTGAACCAGGACATTCTTTTAGAAAAATTGGAAGCGTTGGGTATACATGGGATAGGAAAAAAATGGTTTGAGTCATACCTAAAAAACAGAACACAGGTGAACCAGGACATTCTTTTAGAAAAATTGGAAGCGTTGGGTATACATGGGATAGGAAAAAATGGTTTGAGTCATACCTAAAAAACAGAACACAGGTTGTAGGATTGACATCAACTTACTCCAACCACAAAATAAATTCAGTATCAGAGGCAAAAAATGTAGAAATAGAAGTACCACAAGGCAGCATCCTAGGGCCCATATTGTTTTTTGTCTATATAAATGATTCTCACACCTCAGATGATGCAGCCAAAGCAATAATATTTGCAGATGATACTAGTGTGATAATAAGTGCACCAAAGCAATTGCTACCAACAACTGCTGATAAAGTACTAAATTACATCCACTCTTGGCTCAATGCAAACAGGTTGACATTGAATGTAAATAAAACAAATTATATGCAGTTTGGGAAAAGATGTAAGAATGTAAATCTCGATCCAGTGTGGGGTGACAAAGCCTCAGACAGAGCGACATCTACAAAATTGCTGGGGATTCATGTGGATGAAAACTTAAATTTTAATGACCACGTAATAAAACTTGCCCAGAAACTTAATTCAGCCTGTTTTGCACTTAGAATCATTGCAAATGTTTGTACCTCAGAGGGTGCCAGAATGGCATATTTCGGCTATTTTCAATCTCCTGCCACATACGGAATAATATTTTGGGGTTCCACAACAGGGCGCCTAAAACCAATTTTTTTGTTGCAGAAGAGGGCCATCCGAATAATAACTCACAGTCATCCACAGACACACTGCAAACTCATACTCAAAAAGCTTAGAATACTTACTATACCATCATTATATATATACAAATGTGTATTGTATGTCAGGATCCACATTGAAGATTTTCAGACAAATGCCGACTTTCATAACTACAATACCCATAATAGCGCAGCACTCAATACTCAGCGAACAAAAAGAACGAATAGATAAAGGCATGTGAGCCATATAGGTGCAAAACTGTACAACACACTGCCAGTCAACATCAGGCAGTTAGAAGATGATAACAAATTTAAAACAGAATTTAAAAAATTTCTAGTAGAACAATGTGTGTATTGCATAATTGACTATGTAGGTCAATAAATTTTTTCTGATGATATTTATAAAGGCAAAATGTAAAATACTCTATCTGTACCTAATCATTCATTACCTAATCATTCGTTACATTTACATACTTAAAGGGCAGCTGTTGTGTGATGTAAATATATACTTAAGCAGTGTTGTGTATATAAGGACTTGCCGTTTACGGAGGACAAAACTAAAGCCTTATGAAAACAGACTATGCATTTAAAATAACAAGCAGGGATGTATATGGGCTTTATTATTTTCATTGTATTATTATTAACTTCATTGTATTATTTTGTTTTGTACTTTTTTACATATATATTGTTTGTGTCCCATTTCTTTGAAATGGCTTACATGTACCCTTGACAACATCCATACGATATTTATTGTCAACACATGGATAAATAAAATAAAATAAAATAAAATAAATCAATATTACAAACAGTATTTTAAGGTGCCTAAAAGTGTTGGTAATAAGGCAAAAAGTATGTGGTATGCAAATAGAATAGCTAATTCACAGGACAAAATTAAAACCAGATGGTCAGTTGTGAAGTAAGTGTCTCATCAACACCACAAGGTCAACGATACAGAGACAGTTTGTAGTAAAAATATTTCTGTTACCAGTAAGACAGATACATGTACAGTACTTAACAGGAATTTTTGAGCATTGTTGGTGAATTAAGTAAAAGTTTAGTTTCTGCAGGGAATCATATAACACTCTTGGAAACTGCCTTTCCAAGACTGATGTCTGAAATACTCCTCTGTGATACTGACAAGGGGGAGACTGAGTCAATAACTATTGGATATGATGGAGTGCCTAGCAAAATATTAAAGTACTGTACTGCACACGTTAGCCCTGTGCTTAGCCACATTTGTAATTTTTCCTTTAAGAATGGATAATGTTTAGACAATTTAGGCCTATTTCTATGCCATCAGTGTTTGCAAAAGTTATTGAAAATGCTGTGTATGCAAGGACAATTGATCGTTTTACATCAAATAATTTGCTATCAAATGTAGAGTTCACCTTTAAAAGTCTTTAACAACTGAAAATGCTATATTATCTTTTCTCTGTGAGACACTGAATGGATTAAACAAAAGATTTGAATGCTAGGCATCTTTTTTATTTAACTAAGGCGTCTGATTGTGTTGATCACAAGATACTGCTCCAGAAGATGGCCCATTACAGAATACAGGGAGCAGCTCACAATTGGTTCAGCTCTTACTTTAACAACAGACAGCAAAAGGTCATTATTCGCAGTGTTGAGAATGGCTCTTATGTGGGGTCTGAGTGGGGTACAATCAAATGGAAGGGTGCACCAGGGATCAGTGTTGGGGCCACTCCTGTTCCTTATTTATATAAATGATATGCCCTCTAGTATTACAGGTAATTCTAAAATATTTCTGTTTGTTGATGACACTAGCTTCGTACTGAAGAAATGTACACCAAAATCTTCAAACAATGTGACTTAGTTTGGGAAGAGATATATGACCATATTGAAGATTTGCTTATGAGCGTAGACAGTGTATGTAATTTTTGCTAGCAGAGAAGTGACAACACAGATTCCATATATTCACATGAGATACAGCAGTCAGGTTTGGAGGAAAAAATACAAGCATTGTTAGATCATAAATTTCTGGAGACTTTATGCACTTCATGAATTGGGCAGGTTTCCAGAGAGGAAGTCACTACAACACCAATGAGTTTAAAAGACTATGGGACAAACTGGCAAAAATTAGAAGGGAATTAACACACATCAGGTTAAAGTTAAATCTTTTAATGCAGCAGCACTTTTAGAGGAATTACAGTCGAGAAGCGGAATGCAATTTTATAAGCATTTTCCAAAGTTTAAACCAGATGGGGAAGTACATCCAACATATTTCCTGCGAGTGTTTTCCAGGTCATTACCACAAAAGCCCCCCCCCCCCCCCCCAATGAACAATGAACATTGCCGTTTGTGGGGACGCTTGCGAGAATCAACGATACAGATAACTGTACAGTAGGTGCAACCACAACCGAAAGGTAGCTGTTGAGAGGCCAGACAAACGTGTGGTTCCGGAAGATGGGCAGCAGCCTTTTCAGTAGTTGCAGGGGCACAGTCTGGATGACTGACTGATCTGGCTGTGTAAGATTAACCACACTGAGCCTTGCTGTGCTGGTACTGCTAACGGCTCAAAGCAAGGGGAAACTACACCTGTAATTTTTCTCGAGGGCATGTAGCTTTACTGTATCATTAAATGATGATGGCATCCTCTTGGGTAAAATATTCCTGAGGTAAAATAGTCCCCCATTTGGATCTCCGAGCAGGGACTACTCAGAAGGACGTCATTATCAGGAGAAACAAAACTGGCATTCTGTGGATCGGAGCTTGGAATGTCAGATCCCTTAATCGGGCAGGTAGGTTAGAAAGTTTAAAAAGGGAAATGGTAGATTGAAGTTAGATATAGTGGGAATTAGTGAAGTGTGGTGGTAGAAGGGAAAGGACTTCTGGTCAAGTGAATACAGGGTCATAAATACAAAATAAAATAGGGGTAAGGCAAGAGTAGATTTAATAATTAATAAAGAAACAGGAGCACGGATAAGCTACTATGAACAGCATAGTGGCCGTATTATTGTAGCCAAGATAGAAATGAATCCCACACCTACCACAGTAGTACAAGTATCAAGCCAACTAGCTCCACAGATAACAAAGAGATTGAAGAAATGTATGATGAGATAAAAGAAATTACTCAGATAGTGAAGGGAGACGAAAATTTAATAGTCATGGGGGACTGGAATTTGATAGTAGGACAAGGAAGAGAAGGAAAAGTAGTAGGTGAATATGGAATGGGGATAAGGAATAAAAGAGGGAGCCATGTGGTAGAATTTTGCACAGAGCATAACTTAATCACAGCTAACACTTGGTTTAAGAGTCATGAAAGTAGGTTGTATATGTGGAAGAGGCCTAGAGACACTGGAAGGTTTCAGATAGATTATATAATGGTAAAACCAGGTTTTAAATTGTAAGACATTTCCAGGAGAACTGATGTGGTCTCTGACCACAATCTATTGGTTATGAACTGTACATTAAAACTGAAGAAACTGCAAAAAGATGGGAATTTAAGGAGATGGAATCTGGATAAACTGAAAGAACCAGAGGTTGTAGAGAGTTTCTGAGAGAGTATTAGGGAACAATTGACAATAACAGGGGAAAGAAATACAGCAGAAAAAAATGGGTAGCTTTGAGAGATGAAATAGTGAAGACAGCAGAGGATCAAGTAAGTAAAAAGAAGAGGGCTGGTAGAAATCCTTGGGTTACAGAAGAGATATTGAATTTAACTGATGAAAGGAAAAAATATAAAAATGAAGTAAATGAAGCAGGCCAAGGAATACCAACGTCTCAAAAATGAGATCAACAGGAAGTGCAAAATGGCTAAGCAGGGATGGCTAGAGGACAAATGTAAGGATGCAGAGGCATATATCACTAGAGATAAGATAGGTACTGCCTACAGGAAAATTAAAGAGACCTTTGGAGAAAAGAGAACTGCTTGAATGAATGTCAAGAGCTCAGATGGAAAACCAGTTCTAAGCAAAGAAGGGAAGGCAGAAAGGCGGAAGGAGTATATAGAGGGTCTATACAAGGGCGATGTTCTTGAGGGCAATATTATGGAGATGAAAGAGGACATAGACAAAGATGAAATGGGAGATATGACACTGTATGTAGAGTTTGACAGAGCACTGAAAGACCTAAGTTGAAACAAGGCCTCGGGAGTAGACAACATTCCATTAGAACTACTGATAGCCTTGGGAGAGCCAGCCATGACAAAATTCAACTAGCTGGTGAGCAAGATGTATGAGGCAGGCAAAATACCCTCAGACTTCAAGAAGAATATAATAACTCCAATTCCAAAGAAAGCAGGCGTTGACAGGTGTGAAAATTACAGAACTATCAGTTTAATAAGTCATGGCTGAAAAATACTAATACAAATTCTTTACAGACGAATGGAAAAACTGGTAGAAGTCGACCTCAGGGAAGATCAGTTTGGATTGCATAGAAATGTTGGAACACCTGAGGCAATACTGACCCTATGACTTATCTTAGAAGACAGATCAAGGAAAGGCAAACCTACATTTCTAGCATTTGTAGACTTAGATAAAGTTTTTGACAATGTTGACTTTAATATCCTCTTTCAAATTCTGAAGTTGGTAGGGGTAAAATACAGGGAGCGAAAGGCTATTTACAGTTTGTACAGAAACCAGATGGCAGTTATAAGAGTCGAGGGACATGAAAGGGAAGCAGTGGTTGGGAAGGGAGTGAGACAGGGTTGTAGCCTCTCCCCGATGCTATTCAATCTGTATATTGAGCAGGCAGTAAAGGAAACAAAAGAAAACTTTGGAGTAGGAATTAGAATCCATGGAGAAGAAATAAAAACTTTGAGGTTTGCCGATGACATTGTAATTCTGTCAGAAATAGCAAAGGACCTGGAAGAGCAGTTATACGGAATGGATGGTATCTTGAAAGGAGGATATAAGATGAACATCAACAAAAGCAAAACAAGGATAATGGAATGTAGTCGAATTAAATTGGGCGATGCTGAGAGAATTAGATTTGGAAATGAGACACTTAAAGTAGTGAATGAGTTATGCTACTTGGGGAGCAAAGTAACTGATGATGGTCGAAGTAGAGAGGATATAAAGTGTAGACTGACTATAGCAAGGAAAGCACTTCTGGAGAAGAGAGGTTTGTTAACATCAAGTATAGATTTAAGTGCTAGGATGTCTGTTCTGAAAGTACTTGTATGGAGTGTTGCCATGTATGGACAATAAACAGTTTAGACAAGAAGAAAATAGAAGCTTTTGAAATGTGGTGCTACAGAAGAATACTGAAGATTGGATGGGTAGATCACATAATTAATGAGGAGGTAGTGATCAGAATTAGGGGGAAGAGGAATCTGTGGCATCACTTGACTAGAAGAAGGGATCAGTCAGTAGGACACATTCTGAAGCATTAAGGGATCACCAATTTAGTACTGGAGGGCAAAAATCATAGACAGAGACCAAAAGACGAATACACTAAGCAGATTCAGAAGGACGTAGGTTGCAGTAGGTACTTGGACGTGAAGAAGCTTGCACAGGATAGAGTAGCATGGGGAGCTGCATCAAACCAGTCTCTGGACTGAAGACCACAAAAACAACCAACACCATAAAAGGGAGAAGATCCTAGAAAGATAGATTTGTTTTCAAAAGCAAAGAAAATTAGACTCAAATGGACACTGTGTATACCAAAATCTGTAGAACTTGATTTAATTACATTTGTTCATCAAAGGTATGGACACTTTGGGGTACAAAAATGTGTTCAACATACAATAAAATTTTACTACTTTAAGAATTTAAATAAAAAAGTACAGTCTGTACTAATTGCATGTGAACCTTGCAAAAAGATGAATGACAACAATCAAGCGATAATGTATAAGTTATAACAAATACTACCTAAAGCCTTACATGACCTCACAGCTGCTGATTTCTTTGGCCAACTGCCAATGGGTAGAGTATATATTTGTACTAGCTGAATGTTGGTCTAAGTATGTTAAACTATTTTCTATTAAACAAGTCAACACAAAGATGATGACTAGATGTTTTCGGGAATATTTCTCAGAGATAGGAAAGCCACATAAGATTGCTGACAAACAACAGCCCACAGTTTATGTGTAAATCCTTTACAGAGTTTTTAGCATAGGAAACTGTAGGACATTGCTATCTCGAAATACCAACCGCAAAGTAAACCTTGTGAACCTATTGCGAAAAAAATTGGTAGGTTACGTAGAACATACTATTCAAACAGACATGTAACTTGGGCACAGAAAACACCAGAATTCCAAGTAATACCGAATGAACTTCCTTATTTATCTTCTGGTTTATCTCCCAACGAAATAATGCAAGGTAAATTGATAGCAAGCCACTGTTGAAATACTCCCAACGAAATAATGCAAAGTAAATTCATAGCAAGTCACTGTTGAAATTATTTAAATGGCCAGACGATGATAATAATGTACATGGAGACAGTTTAGACAATGCTGTAAAAGAAAATTTATAATTACTAGCAAATAAAAGGCTGCATATTATGAATTCTGTTTTAGTCATCTCGTGATGTACATTTGCAATCCATTTCGTTTGCGTACAGGAAACATGTCAAAAATTTGTAAAACAGTTACAATGATTTCTACATTAATAAATAATAGCACTATCATAAATAATAACACTATAAGGATATTTCTTGAAATGTGTAACACATTGTAACCAGCTCAAATTTCCAGTTTGTCCCGCATGAATTCATCCATTGAGTAATAACACTTAAGTGTCACCGTCATAAATATAATGAAAAAGCTACAACACCCACCTTTGATATGGGAGTACACCATAGCTCAAATCTGAAGAAATCAAACACCAGTTTTTCCCTCAATATAGTGCTCCTTACAAAGTTTTAATCGTACCACTTCCCACAGCAATTTTCTTGGCCGATACAGAAACTGGTCAATAAAAAGGATTATATTATACTGATATGTTAAGGCGGTATAAAGCACTCCATCTTCAGGTCACAAGTGGCCCAACGGGACCATCTGACCGCTGCGTCCTCCTCAGTTGAGGATGTGGATAGAAGGGGCGTGTGGTCAGCACACCACTCTCCCGGTCGTTACGATGGTTTTCTTTGACCAGAGCCACTACCATTCAGTTGAGTAGCTCCTCAATTGGCATCATGAGGCTGCGTGCACCCCGAAAAATGGCAACAGCACATGGCAGCCTGGATAGTCACCCATCCAAGTGCACACCTGAACGCGGTTAACTTTGCTGAACTCACGGAGGCCGGTGTAGCCACTGTGGCAAGGCCGTTGCCCAAGGCAGTGTAAGGCACCATTAAATTAAACTTGGGAACGAAGCACAGTAGCAACAAAGACAGTTATTAATGGTGAAAGTGTGTAAACAAATACTGTCAACTTTTATTTATTTCTTTAGTGTAAGATCGCTGACCAAAGAGGCAGGTTATTTACCATCATATGGTAAAAACAAGGGTTGGGTTTGTAACTTAACTTTTTTTTAAGGGATGATAATCATGGGTAGCAATATCACCTCAATCGAGTATCGACTGATGAATAGACCGAATATAGAAATTATATTTAATGTATGACAATGATAGTGAACTACCGTATTTACTCGAATCTAAGCCGCACCTGAAAAATGAGACTCGAAATTCAAGGGGAGAGAAAAGTTTTTGGCCGCATCTCCAAATAGAAACAAATTTTGTCCATTGTAATATGAGACACAATTTAGGTCAAATGAATAACGATACAGCTACAGTCGTAAGCTTAGCAGTTAAGCTTTACCAGGTAGCCATTGCTATGCATCAGGCATTCCGTACAATTTATATGAGTACCCTTCCTTTTTCATGTGCTTCGTCTGGTTTGAATTGATTGCTTATTTTTCTTTGATCTGATAAGCGCCGTTTTCTTTGCTATAGGTGTTCGAATTCTGATAGTGCGTGTTTACGGCCTGTCACCACTCGCATGGCTTGCTTTTATGCGCGCTAAAAAAACGAGGAATCGTCTCATTAGCGAAACGATGGCAAGAGACTGCTATTTGTTGTTACTTACAGTGCTGCTTTCTTTGATAATGATCAACAAGAACCAAATAATAGACTGTGTATGACAGAAGATGTTCTGAACGAGAGTTTAGCAAAAAATTTTCTCCATTTGAAAATCTTTGCAGGCCCCTCTTTAGTACATTACATTTTGTGCAGAAATTAGAGTCATCTTATATTTAAAAATCTAGTCAATTGCTGTGTTTCATTTCTGACTCTTATCATTATTAGGCATAAGAATAATACGAATATAAACGTGACATGATATGTATATTCTTCCACGTTTGCTGTTGTCTCACTCTAGTTTCGTAGTTTATTAGGCAGACAGGATTTAAATGAGATAGCAGCAAACATGAAACAATACATGGCAAAACGTTTATATTTGTATTATTCTTATGGTAAAGAAAATACTGCATGTGATTCACAATTCATAAAAGTTCCTATTAGCAACCATCTCTTCTCACAGGTAGGAAAAAATTCAGAACGTAGAGTTGGCCATATTGACAAGTAGAGTTGGCTATATTGACAAACATCCCAAACAGTCTTGCCAGTCGGATTTTCGTAGTACATTGAAATGCTGCTACATTCGAAGATGAACAATACAGAATTTGTATTTACTTCGTTGGATAATATATGAAAATGCAGTAGTCGAAACACGGGGCGGAGAAAAAAGCTCGTCTTCCACCTTTTTTTTAATTTATTTACTGATGCAGAGGATTTGGTACCAGTATTTATCTTTGTGCCTACAAAGCATGCCTGTGTAGCACTACATATTTTGGAAGGCAGAAGTTAGTTGTGGCAGCACCCACCAACATTTTTCGGAACTTCCTCTTGCTTTGCACTTGATTCTAAGCCGCAGGTGGTTTTTTGGATTACAAAAACCAGTAAAAAAGTGTGGCTTAGATTTGAGTAAATACGGTACTCTCTTGACATGGTATAAGGTGCATTAAGTCATGATTATCAAGGACATAACTGACATTGCAGTAATTTGATGTGTTGGAGGTGGGTTTGTGTTTAGTTTGATAAGCTTGATATAGAAATGACAAGCTAATGCTATAAAGGACAAGGAGTTTTGGAGAAAGGAAGATAGACTAGTGGTGGAAAAAAGGAAGGTAGCTGGAGTTTCATGGAGGGTTCAGCCTTAAGATGAGATGAAATGAAAGGGGAGAAGCATAGACGTACAAAGTAGTGTAGTAGAAAAGGAGGGTGAGCTTCTTCAAATTGGGAGTTACAGGTAAGTAATCCCAAAAGAAGCGAGCTTAAGCCAGATTTTGGTGGATCAATGGAAGGGAGAATCCCAAGCACTTTAGTGACAGGGCCTACGAAATAAGAGGAAAAGACTACTGAATCCCTGGAAAGATAGCCTCAATGAGGGAGAAATGGTTCAGGGTAATATTCACTAAGAAAAGGAATAAAGACCCTGTGTAAGGGAGCATGTCCTCTCAACTGGGTATTAAACTGAGAAAGTAAAGAATTAGCTAACTCTGTAGGTTACTGTCAGTATTTGAGTCTCTGCATAATCTGATGTTTGTTCTTAAAATTGTATAACAATTGCTTTTCCAAAGGTATGAATATAAATTAATGGAATTAATGGTTAAAAGCTGAAAGTGTACCAAAAGAAAGAAATGTAATTATGGTTCACTCTATGTCACTATGCTGGCCAAAGTAGAGGAGCTATTAAATATAAAACAATCAATTTAATGAAAATTCTAATTAGAGGATATGCATTTTTGTACTGAAACTTCCTGGCAGATTAACCCTGTGTGCTGGACTGAGACTGAGACTTGAAATTGGGAGCTTGGCCTTTCGTAGGCAAGTGCTCTACCATCTGAGCTACCCAAGCACAACTCATGCCCCATCTCGCAGCTCCACTTCTGCCAGTACCTCGTCTCCTACACATACCAAACTTCACAGAAGCTCTCCTGCGAACCTGCAGAACTAATACCCCTTGAAGAAAAGATACTGTGGTGACATGGCTTAGCCACAGCCTGGTGGATGTTTCCAGAATGAGATTTTCACTCTGCAGCAGAGTGTGTGCTGATATGAAACTTCTTGGCAGATTAAAACTGTGTGTTTGATCAAGACTCTAACTCTGGACCTATGCCTTTTGTGGACATGTGCTCTACCACCTGAGAGAGCACTTGCACGTGAAAGGCAAAAGTTCCGAGTTAAGAGTCTCGGTCTGGCACATAGTTTTAATCTTCCAGGAAGTTTCATATCAGCACATACTCCACTGCAGAGCAAAAATCGCAATCTATGTTTGTAGTGATTGATTGTTAAGTGTATGATCATAATATCTTTTCTCTTAGGGAAGGGATATGTAGTGATCCATGCAATTCACAAAGGGCATGTATCATGTACATCAAATATAGCCTTAGAGTAAAGATGCGTGATTGCAGTTAGTTTATAAACACTGAACCATGTATGGTGTGAAAGTATTACTCAACAGGTGGGGAATCGATATGCTGGAGAGCATTTGTAATCTCTGTGGAGTAAGGAGGGATGAAGGAGCTCTGGCACCATGGAAGATTTCTGGCACCAAGGAAGATGAATATGAGGTATATAAGCAATTGTTGTTATATAATATTCACAGACAGAAAGTTAACGAGAAGTCTCTGAGACAGTGATATTAGTTGGTTCCCGTGTAACCTTTGAAAGTTTATGATAACATACATAATTATTTCAAAAAAATGTACACTTCATTTAAGTAGAGAGTAGTGTTTTATTTTATAGCCACTTTACTTACAGAAATCTGGACAGAACCAAGAAGTTTGATGCCGAGGAAGTACATGGCACAGCATAGCTGGACTCTGAGGTAAATCACTACAGTTGCAATGCTGAATATCTACACCAATCTAATAAAGGAGGATTAAGGTGGCAGTGTTAGGCATAGCTGCATGGAGTAATAAGCCAGGAATAGATGTTGCTCAAGCAGTCAAAACATTGTCACACTAGCTCAATACATCAGCCACCTAGAAAACACTCCACCAGCAGCAAATGCACACAGTCAATGATGAAAGAACAATATCCACTGGAGAGCAGAGTTCTGCCCTTTCACCACAATGGCTCTGCCCATAGTATCAGGTAGCACTGATATTCTTCCCACTTGCATACAAAGCTGCTTGTGACTAATGATGTATTCTAAAACTTATTTGACATTCCCGAAGGTTCCCTTTACATAAGTATCTATTGAATCTGACATGTGAATCAATTAATGATATTTCAAATTCCAAATGATTACAGAGCAATACAGCTAACTAAAAAAAGAAAAATGCAAGTAATGAAACAACATAAGAAAATACATGGGAGTGACTGTAAATGGGAAATGCCTTTACTGTCACTCCCGTCACCCATTGCATCAAGTGTCAACATTGTTTGTGTGTGTAGTAATTGACTGTATATAGCTGTGTGCAAAGTGTTAGCTGTAAGTGAAAATTGACTGTGAAAGTACAAAACATGAACAAAATAAGTGAGTTATTAAAAGACACCATTTAGTGACAAGACTCTCAGTGAAAAAATTCACATAAAAACTCCAGGTAGGCCACTCACGAATCTGAATCTGTGGCAGCACACAAAAAGTCGATGCTGTAACTTCAATCTGGAAATTTACTAAAGGAACAAATGGATTTATGGCTGTGAAGAAAACAACACTGTCTCTTTACTTGTATATTATTTGGGGGAGATGTTCATTGGTGTCTACCAGAATAAATGATATTGGGCGTATATGGACTAAACTGAAAGTATATGAAATGTCAAAGTGACACATGAATAATATACCTAGTCTTTCATTTCTAAGCAAAACCAAGATTCAGCAGAAATTAGATTTGCAATGTAGATAAACAGCTGACAGCCACAACAAACATGTACAAAAGAATAAATATTTATTGAATTTAAGTGTAAACAGTATTTGGTTCTGTGACATTTTGGAACTGGTTCTCAGGAGCGACAATGAAACTGATGCCTCTCAAAATAAGGGGGTTTTTCGTGAGCTACCTCAGATCATTGTAGAACTGGATAAAGGATCTTCAAGCTCATCTCAGTCAAACACCAGCATTTAAAAACATTTCTAAGACAGTTGAGAACGAACTACTGCAATGCATGTTGGAACTGTAGCATGATGAAGTTCATAAAAAAATAAAATGTGCCAATCAGCTACAATGATCATGGATTAAACCACAAATGTGTATTGCAAATTTCTGTTAATTATTGTCTTTGCATTAAGTTGTTGAAGGAAAACCTGTTGAAAGATTTTGGAACTTTGTCAATCCAGAAAGTCTGAATACTCATACTATGTCTGAGAGTATTGTGAAAGAAATTCAACCATTAATTGGCAATGTTTGAGCAAAACTGATAGCTCAGAACTACAACAGTACAAATGTTATGAGAGGCAAAACAAATGGCATTCATAAATTAATTAAAAACAAATATCCAAATGCAAAATACATCCATTGTTATGTGCATCAGTTCAACTTTATTATGTCTATGGCAATCTTTGTTAATCACAAAGCTCACATCCTTTTTGCACAGTTTTGAGGTATTTCATCTTTCTCTTCTAAATTGCCACAGAGATCAGAATTGGTGCATAGCATTATTCAAAAAAGCTTGCCCTGTGTGAGTGTGTCACAAGATGCAATTACCATTTACGAATAGCAAAAGATGTTTATGGAAACAGGGAAGATCCTATTACTGTTATGGAAGTCATTGAAACATGTTAGAGCATAAAACCATCTTCTACTATTGAGAAAGCTGATTCATACAAAGACTGCAAAATAACAAATTCATTTTCTGCCTATCATTTTCCTACAAGATAATGCCTCATGCTTTTCAGTCATCTTCAGAAGAAGTTAACTGAACCAACCAAAGCAAAACAAGACATACAGAACTCAAATTTTCCAGACAAATACCTTGAAATTTCAGACACGTATACATTTCTGGAAAAAAGGAAGTTGAAGGGTGAGCTTCAAGTCTTCTATGCTAGGCCAGATTTGAGAGCAGTTCCTGGCGCAGTTCCGTTTCTTTCACTGATTCTAGAGGATGAGCTTTGTGACATTTCGAAGAGACTGTTAAAGTTTAGAAACTGCTAATCATGATGCCTGTCTCGACATCAGAAGCTGAGTGGTGCTTTTCAATGCTCAAGAGAATTTAAACGTTTCTACAAAACACTTTGAAAGAGGAATGACTGAGTGCCTATGAAAATATATTTGTGTATCAAACCAAAGCTTTCAATTCAAGAGTGATAGACTTATTTGCCAATCATACACAACCATACATAAAAAAACCACTTACAACTGCAATTTAAAAGTGACCACACATATCCTTTGAGCAGTGAAGAAATCTGATTTGTATGTTTGTATGTGTGAGAGAGATTTTCAGAGTTTGTGTTGCGATTTATATCTCTTACAGACATGCAAAAAAGATAGCTAAAGCAACCACTTTCTCTCTCTCGCTCTCTCTCTAAATGTTAAATGCTTGTTATGACATTCTCAAGGAATATATCAAAGACTTACTGTGTGTAAGAAGGGCACTGTTGTAGTAATTAGTTTAATTCTGTTTTCCGATATGTTTTGTTTGAAATGATATATTACAAAATATTTGAATTATTGACAAAATTTCATAACATGTTTGATGCTACAAAACAATCCCCCCCCAGGTCCCCCCCCCCCCCCCCCCCCCGCCTCCAATGTAATCTCTTAGCGGCCTCCACTGCTCTCAGCGCAGCTTTTCCGCCCCCAGTAGCTGAGTGGTCAGCGCAACAGACTGTCCAGACAGTCAATCCAAAGGGCCCGGGTTCGATTCCCGGCTGGGTAGGAGATTTTCTCAACTCAGGTACTGGGTGTCGTGTTGTCCTAATCATCATCATTTCATCCCCATCAACGCGCAAGTTGCCGAAGTGGCATCACATCAAAATACTTGCACCAGGTGAACGGTCTACCTGACGGGAGGCCCTTCACACGACATTTCATTTTACCAAAAAATGACAAATGTGACCTAACAAATTAAGACCTGGCACAGAGAAACAAGAAGAATCAAATCTATGGTATATTCTGTGACTGTGACGAAGCCTTGGAATATCAGTAGTAACCAGTTCTGGTTGGAAAATAAGACATTACGGCACATTTACAGACTGCATCACAGAAATAAAACTAAATTGAAAACAGGGGTGTATAACATGTGAACCCCACCACATTTGGTACTTGGTTCACTCATGTTCTTAACAAAAACTACAATCAGAATGAGATTTTCACTCTGCAGTGGAGTGTGCGCTGATATGAAACTTCCTGGCAGATCAAAACTGTGTGCCCGACCTAGACCCGAACTCGGGATCCTTGCCTTTCACGGGCAAGTGTTCCACCATCTGAGCCACCGAAGCATGACTCACGCCAGGTATACTGGCAGAAGTAAAGCTGTGAGTACCGGGCGTGAGTTGTGCTTCGGTGGCTCAGATGGTGGAGCACTTGCCTGCGAAAGGCAAGGGTCCCGAATTTGAGTCTCGGTCAGGCACACAGTTTTGATCTGCCAGGAAGTTTCAAAAACTACAATGTTTATGTCATAATTAAGGACCAAAACTCAACCTTACCAGACACAATCCACAAAGAATCATATACTCAGTTCTAGACAAGCAAGAACAGCTTGCTAATAGATAAAACTATAAATTGGGAAGAAATATTGGTAACATCAAAGGCCATTAATAAGTATATTAATTAGATTTTTTAAGGCAGTATCTGCAAGATGATCTATGATTAACATTAGACCTAATTTTTTGAAATGTTTCTGTATTATGAAACTGTGATTTCTGTAACTATGGTCTTGCCAATAAAATATTACATAACCCATATGAATGGAAACAGACAGAATTATTTCTCTAGTTTAATATTTTAACTTTGTCAAAATGTAGCCAAATATTTCAATGTAAGCAAACAGATCTGAATCTACAGATACCAATTTTCCGCTAATTGTATGAGATATTCATTTACAGATTTTTAAGAACAAAGTAAAGCAACAGCAATTAACTTGGATCTCATTTCTCCAGTCCTACTTCTTAGGCTGGTGTTTTGGGTGACTTTTCACAATTAATCCATGACGGATTTCATTTCATCTTTTTTTGTCATACATCCAATTTCCTGTGTGTGTCTGTAGCTGCCAGAACTACAAAAGTAAAAAGTGTATCCACATTTGATTATCATTAACATAGTTAACTGAGAATATACTCTCTAAATCCAATTAATGAAAGCTACTTCACATTGTCAATGTACACTTGACTTACTCCATGCCCCAAAAGATTGTCTTACAAGATGTGATCTATACAGCATGATGTACCAATATGAATATATCTAAAGGGACCACACTGTAGACAGGACGTTAAACACTAATGAATGTATGAATGAGTGATATCTCATTTGAAACAATATCTTAAGTTCTCTCGTAGTGTGTTTTTGTGTCTCACTGATCCATCAATAACAATAAATTTGCTCAGCTTGCTGACAAAGGTATAAAAGTCAACACAGTTATGAAATTCATGGTATATATTGTCTGTTTGATTATTATTATATTCAGCATCCACAATTTCATAATAAACTAATGGGTGCTGTGAAAATCCAGTTCATTACACACAGAGGTCAACTTTTTCTCAAAAAGGTATGAACTTATTTCCCTCACAATCATTTTCCAACTCCAGTTTCCTGGGTGTGGTGTACAAGCACTCACCATCTCCTTCTGTCTTCATACATCTTCTGTTTCAGGACAACTTCCGATTTGTGTCCCATCTCCTCCACATCTGATATTACAGTCTCTACGTGGCATTTTCTTAGTCTTCCCCGAGGTCTTCATCCTAGGACATTCAGGTTGAAATACCTTTTGGCAGATCTTCTGCTGTTCATTCTCATTATGTGACCATACCACTGAAGTCTACATTTCTTTATGACACTGGTAACAGTCAGCTCAATACCAGATACTTTTCGATTAACCTCATACCTGATTGTGTCCTTTCTAGTTGGTTGGTTCATAGTTCTAATGAACCTCATTTCTGTTGCTTGAATTCTGCTGAAGTCTTCGTTTAGTAGGGTACATGTTTCTCAACCATATGTTAGGATTCATACAAAATACGTGTGGCACATGGTTGCTTTTGCTTTTCGTCATATTTTATCATCACGAAGAAGATTTATGATTTGATTGTAAAAACCGGGTGTTTTCTTTGTTCTTCTGAGTATTTCCTGCTTAATAGTGGTGCCTTTCGAGATCATGCTTCCTACGTACTCATTCTAGAAATACATTTGAGGTAGTTCCTTGCCTGTTGATGGTCATTTCCACTCTCTTTGTTTTACTTATTTTGAGTCTGAAATTTTTGAATGTGTAGTTCCAATCATTAAGTTCCTTCTGTTCTTCACTTCTGTCTTTCCCCATATTATCAAATTATCAACAAAAACCAGGGCACTTGGTTCACTGTCTATTTTCTTGATAGATTTTATGATCTTATCCATTACTACTACAACCAGGAGTGGTGATACGGCACTTCCTTGTAGGACACCTCTTTCTGTTTCAAATCATTCTGATCATCTGTTGTCTATCTGGACACAGCTGTAACACTTATTTTCTGCTGCAGAAATATGTTAACAATATCAGCCACTAATTTTTAAATTTGTTCTATTATTGTTTTAGCATTTTCTTTCAGTCTTCAATTAAAAATCTTTGACAAACAGTTCAATAACAGAAAACAGTTAGTCCTAGTGATAATTTAACTATAAATTTAATAAGAGACAAACAACGTTTTCACCATGCTTCCTAAAATTTTAGAGATTTCACACACTTTTAATTAACAAACATTTTGGTCAATATATTACTGTTACTATAACAGCATGATGACTAAGCAGTTTACATTGTAAACATCAAAAATATTTTAATGCAAAGTAAGTTGTACTCTAGCAATAATGTTAAAATAAAGCAATACAATAGTCAACTGAATGTAAACGTTCTTTTTTCTGCTAGTCGTAGAGCCACATGAACGTTAAGCAATGTGAGTGATTTCAATCACTTTAGTATTATCCCTGTACCCTAAAAGAAAGGAAAAAAGTTGAAAGTCAGAATACAGTTTGCCAAGTCCTCAACTAGACAAAATATAAAACAATGCCTCCCCCCCCCCCCCCCCCCCAGCTGCACATATATGGATTACAGTGAAACCATGTGCTCATGATGTGATGACATTCTATGTTATCCTAACAAAGTAGAAACATATGACTAGACTACACTGAGTGAACATCCCCTCCTCCTCCCCACTGTTGTGTGTGCATCAAATGTCACACATAACCACAAACACTGTTTACCGTGTCTTCAGTGACACTTGTAAGGATTTGAAGTTACATAAACCTTATTCATAAATGCAAAACACAAATAGATTATGTGCCTAAAAATGCTACATTTTTTATATAACTACATCTGTTAACATTAATAGGAATCTTATTCAAACATTGAAGAAAAGGAAGTACTTTTCAAGTAGCTACGGTGCAAAGTGGCATGAAAAAATGTAACAAATATTAAATGAGTAAATCCTTTATTGGCAATGTGTTCAAAGGAATAACACATATAACTATTTTATTTTCTGAAATGGCAAGAAGATTTGAGTTTAAAAGAATAGGTGCATTCATAAAACAGGTAGTGAAATGATATAGATTGTCAGTAACACTGGGAAAAGTTCTTGTAATTGCGCCAATAAAAATAAGAGTATATAAAATGTCAGTTGCAATCCCAGCTGTCAACATAATTTTTCTAAAAATAGATAACTATCACAATAATTATTAAAATGGTATATAAATATAATGAACAACCTTTACAGGATAAAACCGTGTACCAGAGAAGCAATTAAAACAACAACTTTGAATTTTGTTGAGATTACTCTGACACTGCTGCTTATGATGATTGTGGATTTAAGGAGTCTGAACATCTGAGGTTGTTTGTTTCCTATTCACAACACAGAACAGAATCGGCGTAGAATCATGTACCTTATCTGTCTGTGTCTTGAGTAAATTCAATGTGAAAGTGTGAGAAAGTTTTTGAAAAACTTGAGTAACACGTGTCTAAAGTGGGACATAGGTATGAGGATGTGGAAAACTGCCTGAAAACCACATACAGGACGGCCAGGACATGGGCCTTCATCATACAGATTTGAACTGAGAGCAGCCTGGCTCCCCATTTCCTGGAAGCAGCCACTTTTAACATCCACAGTTAACCAGGCAGGTGACAAACTTCTGCTTCCACAAATTATATCAAAGCTTTGATTTGCAGTACCTTTCTTCTACTTTCTCAAATTCCACAGAGACTTCTTAGGAGAAAGGATAAGGCAGAATGGCTTAACCATGGCCTGTGGGTTGGTATGTTAGATCATGGCTTAAGCCAAGATCATTGCCTTTGGGATAAAATACTAAACTATCTCAATGCTTAAGTATTCTTTTTTAAGTTCAAAACTTTTAATCTGTTAGTGAAGTTAATTTTAGTGTACCTTTACTGCAGAGTTTAGGTTTGATTCCATTAAATTACTGATGAAGCTCTCACTGGACAATTTCCATTTTTAATTTTTACACAGAGGAAATAAATAATTCAAGAAAGGAATTTTTAAAATTACTGAGTGCATCTTCACAATTTCTACCTTTTTAAATACACTCCTGGAAATTGAAATAAGAACACCGTGAATTCATTATCCCAGGAAGGGGAAACTTTATTGACACATTCCTGGGGTCAGATACATCACATGATCACACTGACAGAACCACAGGCACATAGACACAGGCAACAGAGCATGCATAATGTCGGCACTAGTACAGTGTTTATCCACCTTTTGCAGCAATGCAGGCTGCTATTCCCCCATGGAGACGATCGTAGAGATGCTGGATGTAGTCCTGTGGAACGGCTTGCCATGCCATTTCCACCTGGCGCCTCAGTTGGACCAGCGTTCGTGCTGGACATGCAGACCGCGTGAGACGACGCTTCATCCAGTCCCAAACATGCTCAATGGGGGACAGATCCGGAGATCTTTCTGGCCAGAGTAGTTGACTTACACCTTCAAAGGCACGTTGGGTGGCACGGGATACATGCGGACTTGCATTGTCCTGTTGGAACAGCAAGTTCCCTTGCCGGTCTAGGAATGGTAGAACGATGGGTTCCATGACAGTTTGGATGTACTGTGCACTATTCAGTGTCCCCTCGATGATCACCAGAGGTGTACGGCCAGTGTAGGAGATCGCTCCCCACACCACGATGCCGGGTGTTGGCCCTGTGTGCCTCGGTCGTATGCAGTCCTGATTGTGGCGCTCACCTGCACGGCGCCAAACACGCATACGACCATCATTGGCACCAAGGCAGAAGCAACTCTCATCGCTGAAGACGACACGTCTCCATTCGTCCCTCCATTCACGCCTGTCGCGACACCACTGGAGGCGGGCTGCGTGATGTTGGGGCGTGAGCGGAAGACGGCCTAACGGTGTGCGGGACCGTAGCCCAGCTTCATGGAGATGGTTGCGAATGGTCCTCGCCGATACCCCAGGAGCAACAGTGTCCCTAATTTGCTGGGAAGTGGCGGTGTGGTCCCCTACGGCACTGCGTAGGATCCTACAGTCTTGGCGTGCATCCGTGCGTCGCTGCGGTCCGGTCCCAGGTCGAGGGGCACGTGCACCTTCCGCCGACCACTGGCGACAACATCGATGTACTGTGGAGACCTCACGCCCCACGTGTTGAGCAATTCGGCGGTACGTCCACCCAGCCTCCCGCATGCCCACTATACGCCCTCGCTCAAAGTCCGTCAACTGCACATACTGTTCACGTCCGAGCTGTCGCGGCATGCTACCAGTGTTAAAGACTGCGATGGAGCTCCGTATGCCACGGCAAACTGGCTGACACTGACGGCGGCGGTGCACAAATGCTGCGCAACTAGCGCCGTTCGACGGCCAACACCGCAGTTCCTGGTGTGTCCGCTGTGCCGTGCGTGTGATCATTGCTTGTACAGCCCTCTCGCAGTGTCCGGAGGAAGTATGGTGGGTCTGACACACCAGTGTCAATGTGTTCTTTTTTCCATTTCCAGGAGTGTATGTAACCTAGGAAACAGTTTATAACCCCATTTTCACATACCTCTGCAAGTGTATACAGGGAGTCCCAAATCTTTAGAATCAAATTATATGGAAAAAGGACATTTCTAAACCAAGTATTTTGAAATAAGAAACTAATGGTCACAAATGAATATGAATGATGGTTTAATATCTTGAATACTGGCTGTATGGTCTTCAGGAAAATAAGCAAATATAGAATAATAATAATAATAATAATAATAATAATAATAAATGAATCACAGTTGAGTGTGATGCACGTTTATAAATTGCTCATACAGACTGTGTTTCAAAACAACAATGTCTTCAACACTGATGTTGTCGATACTACCTTGGAAAACTGTGCACAACTGTCTGCAATGCTGCCAAGATGGTGTTTACCAATATTTGCATTTCATGGCTGGTTGCTGATGATGGATCATTACTTGGTACAAAATCCTGTAGGAACACATTTAATATATGGTCCAGCAGGATTCAGAACCCCAAACCTGAATGAACATATATTCCTAAATGAAAGAAAGTTTGCCACTTTAGATAGAAACATATGAGAAACTGGGTTGTTTAAGTGACAGAGTGTTCGGCATGGCCCATTACAAAAAATTGGTCTTACATTACAGTACAGTTTAAGGAGATAGTGTTGGATTATGTGGAAAAAATACGTAACCCCACAAATATTTCATTAGAGAAAACAGAGCTTATTGAGAGATTCATAGCAGCCTGTGTTCTTGCATGTGAGTATGGTATATTTGACTGGGAGTTCCCTTTTGGGTAGTTTGGCTGCCTGGTGCAAGTCTTTTTGGTGCCACTTCAGCAAACTGTGTATCGATGATGATGAGTACAAAACACACACACACACACACACACACACATACATACACACACACACACACACACACACACACACATACACACAATCCTCATCAGAGAAAATTCCTGATACAGCTGAGAATTGAACCTGGGGCCTGTTCATTAAGAGTCAGCAACACTAATCATAAGACCACTTACTGCTGACTGTATTCTTGCATAATAGGCTTTAGTTCCTCATCTCAAAATACTCAGTTTAGGATCCTCTCTCCCTTTTGTTTGACATGGAAGGTTCTTTTTTTTAGAATTTAATTGGGGATACAAACAAATTAACCTTCACTTGCGTAAGGACCCTAGCACACTGCCTCACTTTCCTAGTACCTTGTCTCACTTTAGAGAAGGATGAGAGTACTAACTAAATACTCACATCCTCATCAGAGTCCATTGGCTGCCATTCAAGGGGTATTCCCATGGTACCAGGATGTCCCTGCAACTCTTTGACCCATGGGTTTGTCATTACTGCCTGATCCATTGGTAACTGCACAGGATAAAACAAAAGCAATTTGCATTGAAATTACCTGTAGTACACACCTAGTGTTCATAATTTAGCAATGACAAATGATTTGCAACCAGATTTCAGGGAAACTACTCCAACAAAATAAAATGTAAGCAAAAATAATTGTAGCCTTCAACACAAAAAGCCTGTATAAACTGGCTTGCAGATACAACACTAGATTATTACTAATCATTACTTGGACATTTATGCATTGGCTTCTCTGTTTCTCACAGTTTGAATGCCACTTGGGAATTCAACAAAATTTTATGAACTATTGCAACTGTCTCTATATTTGACCAAAATTTTATGAACTATTGCAACTGTCTCTATATTTGACCATCCAAACAACATAAATGGATAATTTATCTTTTCCAATCTATTTATCAACTAATTTTTTATTGGGTCATTTTTACCTTTGCAAGATCCTTCTTTACTGTAAATGTATTGCCTGTTAATATTTTGTTGTATCAAGCAATCATTTATAAATGTACTGTATGGAAAATCATTATGTACACCAGTCAGTTACCACAGCTAAATTACCACATGTATGAGTCATAAAAATTACTCAGAAGATAAGTTCTGTTCTCCTTTTTGTAACTACATTTTCCTGCACTAATTTTAATCCCCATTGTAGGAGGGAACTCAAAGAAAAAGAAAAGTAAGGAAAGAGGATGGAAGAGTATATGATAAGCAAAGACTTCTTGCTATGCTTCCCTTAAGGATAGTTTTGACAGTGCAATCGTTGGAATCATTATACGGAAGTACATAGTAGTGATGTCTTGCACAGTTGTTTTCTAAGCTAGGTGGTTGAAGGTTTGACATACGAAATTTGTTGGGTGCTCAGCATGCTCACAATCTGTTCATCTTAAATAGGATGTGTGTTGATGAACCTTCTACTGTATAACACAATACAACCACACTACAACAGGTTTAGTCCATTCACTAAATACATGTCACTGAGAAATATAAGAACCAATCACTTTGAAAAATACTGTCTGCCAAATAAAGCAAGAAAGGAAGGGAGAAACAACGGAAACAATGAAGGAAGATCAGGGTCAGTAATAAGTTCATTAGAGACATAACACAAGTTCAGATTGAGGAAGAATGAGGAAGGAAACTAGCCATGAGCATTTGAAGGAATCATCCCAGCATTCACCTTAAGTGATTGGGCAATGCAAGGGAAACCTCAGCTGTATGACTGGATGGGGATTTGAACCACCATCCTCCTTAATATGAGTCCATTGTCTTACCACTGTACCAACTTGCTCAGTAACACCTACTGAACAATATTGTTTTGCTGTTTACACACTGTTTTACTTACTTCCCAGCTCCAAAATCCTCAAATGATAGTATGCTTCCCTATGATGTTTTTTAGAAACAATATCCATCCCCCATAGTACAATGTCATGATATTTTAACTTCTTGTGTCTCAGTGCACCAATATCTTCCTACATGAAACACTTCAACATCACTCCAAGAGTAGTGGAAATAATACAAATCTAAACCAAATGAGTAAAATGTGTGTTTATCAATAATATTAAAACTGGGCTTACTCAAAGAATTAAGGTAAATGGATAACACAGGACTAGGTGGAATCATATACAGATAGCACTTACAAAGCTGTAAAATTACTTACATAACAAATTAAGTACTATCTTAATTAAGGAACTATAGAACAACAATCAAAATACAGCTGTCAATGATGTTATACATATGTCAGTCCATTTAGACACTATATGGCAATTTAGTTGAAACAAATCTATAGTAAAACTGAAAGAAATAAAAACTAACACACAGCAACTAGTCTGGACACTCCTTATAAATATCAAAATAACTGTCTATTCACTTCTTGATGACAGATCATCTCCAAGGAACTGCACAGTGACAAGCGACTACTAATTCTTTCTCTTCTAGATGCAGTCAGTGGGTAGTACAGTAATCGGGTTATCATCCCATCACTCTCCTGGCAGTACGAATCAGATTTTTTAAAAATAAGAAGCACTAGTTTTCCTTCAAATAGCTTCTCACCTGTTGTCTACTGAGTCGACTGCATGCTTATTCTCTAACAAGGAAAACTCCCAAACTCCAATGGGGATCAAAATCAAGTCCTGTACATGATGGCCATACAAACTGGCTGCTCAGTAACTAAACTGGACAAATATCATAATACTATTGACTTTCACAGCAAACAAAAGGTTTGTTCAGACTATGCAGGTACCTGAAAACCCCTTCACTGGATACTTTCTACAGGGTGAACATTAATAAAACCGTGAAACTGAACGGATGGACTCATGACGGGAATTGGAGGAAAAAAGGCCCTATGAACATATGTCAGGAAAAACATCAATGCACAAGAGATGGCAATGACAAATGGCAATCCCTCTGACTACATGCTACATGCTCCTTGCTTGTTGCATGCTGTATGGTTGACGCATCATACTGTACACACCAGAAGGGTCAGGTATTCAAGTCGAGAACAAACCAAGATGGTGTTTGTGTATGGCCAACCAAATGGAAACAGTGCATACACCTCATTAGGAGGACCAGGTTCTAAAAGATATTGAGATGAACCCAAGTACAAACTGCTCCAGATCTGGTGTATGCAAAGTCCACCACCTAACTGCATGTTCATTTGCCTGAAATAACCCATGTTCACACAAACACCCAAAAAGGGCTTGAAATGTCATGTGATGTGTTTGGTGTCTGGGAGAGTACTTGTTCTAGTATAGCTCTGCTACCTCTCAACCATTTCCATCTGCTTGGCTATACACAAACACCTACTGGCTTGTTCCCAACATGCATGTCATACCATTCTGCTGCTTACAGTACACAGTGTTAATAACACAGCCTGCAACACACAAGGAACATGCAGTACATGATCATGGGAACTGTCATTCATCAGTGCATCTACTGTGGCAATGATGCATTTCTGGACACATATTCATAGGAACTTTTTCCTCGATTTTCAGTTAGGAATCAATCCCTGAAATTTCTCGTTTTTATTACATGTTCACCCTATTTAAAGAACAGAAATCATTAGTCAAAAACAGGAAAATATGTGGTTTACAAATAAAATTAGAGACGAACTCATCACATAAAATTAGCAAACTGCACAGTTTAAATTTATGTCATACTAAGGAAAATACTAATACTTCTACATAAAAGTGATAAATCTGCAAAACGGGGCTCATAATGTTTGTGTGATCAGAAACTATTCACATGAAGTGGAATGCAATGTGGGATATCACAAATGACCAAATTAGGGAAGAAAAGGAAATTTACTGATTCAAAAATCACACTGTATGTGAAAGCAGAAAATACATAGCTCATAAAGTTACAAGATTGGCAATGAATTTATAGATCTTTTTTCAAGAACAGTAAAAAAACCTCCATCAAGACTCTTAAGAACTCTGCAGTCACTCTTATTATCAATTACATTCCCTTCACCTACCTATTCTCACCTCCCACAACTGGGGATGACACTGAAAATGTTATAAGAAAAAGAAATAAAAAATAATTCTCCAGGTCCTGACACAATTTTCACTGATCTACTTGATTAGTGTTCCACATACATCAGTAAACCCATTTTCAAAATCATACATGCCTTACTTGAAGACGGACTGTACCCTAGTTAGTGAGGAGAGCAGGGGAAATTCTGTTGCTCTACAGAAAGAGAGAAAACCAATGACACACCAATAGCAATATTATGTGTATCATTCAAGGTCACTGAACATTATGTTGCTCTAAGACTAGACAGATTCTTGGAATCACAGAATATTATTTCATCTTCCAAACATGAATTACATAAAAAGTCATGTGTACATGGTTTGTATGAATTTCTTGATCAACACTCAAAATAACAGTCATCAATGATTTTCACTGTTGAATTACTTCATCCTGTAGAACTTTCTATGTCTTAAGAGTCTTCAACAATATGTGTCCATGCTTCTGTCTCATATTTTCCAATGTCATCAACAACTAGGTCACTGTGTGAGGCTTTAAATCCAGCAAAGGGCTTCCTTGGTTCTTGGTCCTGAGTAATCATCAGTTTTTAACAGCCTTCATATTAGAAACCATGTCTCACAAAATTAGACAAAACTCATAACAGATAATACAACTGATAGTAAATACTCTTTTTCAGTCATATCTCAGTTTTTAAGACTTCTTAGTTTAACAAAAGGGCTCCACAACATTTTAACTCTTTAGTTTATTTCTTTACCTTTCCATTCAGTCTTCAGGTGCTATGAATACCAAAACATAACCAAATTTTTTATGATTTATTTATCAGTACAACATTCTTTTCTGTGTGTTGATTATATATTATTTTAGAAACACTATAAGTGAGGAGGATGAGGGGTCAATAGTTTCTCCCTTGTTCATCTTCTTTTTTGTAAAGCAGAATGAATACTGGCTGGCTATAATTCAAGTGCAGCTACTCACAGAGGTTCAGTATGGGCTGTAATTTGTGTATGGTGGCAAAAATTGGTAGATACAGTAATGTGTTAAAGCAGAACTGGAAAAAACATTAGTTTCTGTTTTGGCCACCAGGTACAAATGTCATTTGACAGTGTGAACCAAAAGTCTTTTAGATCGACTCGTTGACTAACACACCTAAAGGCATTTGCATCCTGAGCCTTTTTGCCTTCCTTGGACTGCAGTCTCACTTCCTGCTGCTTCTTGTTTCTCCCTTTGCTTTATTTTTTATAGCCCTAGGCAAAATGGCCCTCTTTACCACTAGTGTAACACATAATTTTTTGTTTCATAATTATGCTAGCTAACTGGACTGATTGTTTCTCTCTTCCTCAATGAACAGTCTTGAAGTTAGTTCATTAAGTGTTTCCTTCTCAAAGGGGACAGACTCCCATGCTGAAAGGAAATGTTTATTTCTCTCTGGCAATGATATCAACACCTTGGTTCTTACCATTTTCTCTGAAATTGGTTTACCCCATTGCTTCAATTTAGTGCTGATTTCTTCTATTTTTGACATAACTGTAATCACTGAGTCATCACCAAACTGGAGAGAGAAAAACTTTTCTTGAAGTAGGTGAATGTTCACTGCAGAGTCTTTCTCACACATTGTCTTCAGTTTAGTCCACACGCCAGCTAACATAATACACAACAGTAGGTGAGTGAGTGACACTACATCCATCTGCATCACAATAACTTCCTGTGGCTTTGATTCCTGTTACTATACAGAAAAAACCTAGTATCCTATGACTATAACAGCAATAAGTTACAGATGGAATTGGCCAACTCATACAAATACCTGAGTGTAACACTTTGTAGGGACATGAAATGGAATGATCACATACGCTCAGCTGTGGGTAAAACATGTGGGAGACTTTGATTTATTGGTAGAATACTAGGGAACTGCTATCAGTCTACAAAAGAGATAGCTTACAAATCATTCATGTAAGCCATTCTAGAATATTTTTCAACTGTATGGGAACCATACCAAAAACGACCAACAGGGGATATTGAACAAACAGGGAAAAGTGCAGGGCAACTGGTCACAGGTCTGTTTGACCCATGGGCTACCGAGATTCTGAAGAAACTGCACTGGCAGACTCTTGAAGATAGACATAAACTATCCCAAAAAAATCTATTAACAATGTTTCAAGAACCAGATTTAAATGACAACTTTAGGAATATAATACAACCCCCTACGTGTCAGTCACATAGGGGTCATGAGGACAAGATTAGAATAATTACTGCATGCACAGAGGCATTCAAACAATCATTCTTCCCACAATCCAAATGTGAATGGAACAGGAAGAAACCCTACTAACAGGTGCAGTGGAACATAGCTTCTGCCACGCACCTCACAGTGGTTTGCAGAGTATAGATGTTGATGTATATGTTGAGCATTCTCAATATAGAAGAGATATGGTGACCTTGCTATCCAAAGTAGGGTTTGGCAAGACAAGTATTACAAACTATGGCGGCACGCAGGTCGGCATTTCTTGTTGAAATGGAAGATCAGGGTGGTTTGCAATGAAGGGCAACAAAACAGGTGTAGAATATTGTCAATGTACCATTGTGCCAGAAGGGTGTCATGGGTGACAACCAAAGGGATCTTGTTATGAAAAGAAGTGGCATACTAGACCATCACTCCTGGTTGTTGGGCCATATGGCTGTTGACAGCCACAAAGGTATCCCAACACAGGGAGGTGGGTGGAGGGAGTCTCCAGACATGTCATCATGGTCATCAGGGCCTGGAATTTCATTGACTGGACTAAGACTGTCTTCAGTCATGAGTCCCACTTATAACTGAGTGCTCTTGAACTGTCAAGATTTCTCTGGAGGCATTCCAGGCAGTAGTGGGATGCAAACCTGACTGTCACCCACAATACAGCCCAACAAGCAGGAGTGATGGTCTGGAATGCTATGTCTCATTATAGCAGGTCCACTGGTCAGCCACTTGTCATCCGTGGCACCCATACACCACAGAGATAAGTCAGTGATATTCTGTACCCCATTTTGTTGCTCTTCATGGCAAGCTATATTGGACTTATATTTCAGTAAGATTATGCCTGCATGCACACTGTGAGAATTTCTAATATTTGCCTCATACTTCCACACCCTATCTTGGTTAGCAAGACTGCCAGATCTCTCTCCAGTTGAGAGCATTTTGAGCATTATGGGCAGGGTCCTGCAATCTACTAGTGATTTTGACAATCTAAGGCACCATTTGGACAGAATTTGGCATGAAAACCCTCAGGACAACAATCAACAATTCTACCACTCAATGCCAAGCCAAATAACTGTTTGCATATGGCCAGAGAAGGAATTTCTTTTTTCTTATAGTGTACATTGCAAAATCTATAATTAACCATCTTAGAGAGTGATATGCCATTCCTTATGCTAAAAGTTAATACTGATCAGGAAACAAAAGCTAATAAATCTGAGTCTGGGAAAGTAGACTACAATCCAAAAACTGAATATTCTAGGAAACTGTTCAAAGTTATGAACTGGATTGATATACACTGTGCTAATGATATGCATGGAAAATACATTTATTAACAAAAATCATTTCTGATCTTTATTCTATTGCTCATTATAAGGCTTACTGCAAAATACTGAAGAAACAAATTCAAACATCAAAGCAAATGCATTGTAACAAAATCTTAGTAATGTCAGGTAACAAAATAAAGATAGCACGGGATATGGTGAACGAAAAGGCTGGCAGAACCAGAGGTAAGGAATATCATGTAGCTTTAGGTGTAAATGATAAATTGGTGACAAATGTTTGCTGCAAAACTTTATCAAGCATTTTATATCTGTTACTGAAAAGTTGTGGCTGTCAGGATCAGTAAATGGTGCCACAGAACACCTGAGATCAGTCAATACAAATAACTTCAGTAATATATGACTGTGACACATGAGAAGAAACAATGCCCATTACAAAATCCTTGAAATCAAAAAATCAGTAGATAAGGATAAAATATCAGCTAAGTTAATAAAAGAATGTTCTTCTGTGTTCAGCACAATAATAAGTTATTTGGGTACCAGCCATTTATGATTAGAATACTTCTTAATTAATTGAATTATGCTGCAGTTAATCCTATGTGTAATAGAAGAAATAATGAAATTACAACAAACTTTCATACAATATTACTTCTACCATCATTCTCAACATATTTAGAAATGGTAAAGTACAAGTGGTTTCTTAGACACCTGACTACATATAACATATTGTCAAACTCACACTTTGGATTTCTAAAGGATTCTGATAGTGAGGAAGCTACTCATAAACAAAAAATAAACAAAACAAAATACTCCTAGAAAGTAATTAATATATTACACAATAAAATGAAGTCTACTGGTATATTCTGTGATCTATCAAAGGCATTAGTCTATGTAAATCACAAAATAATTTTAAGTACATTAGAATATTGTGGTGCTACAGGAAATCCCAAAATGGTTCAAGTCATATCTAACAAGAAACAAACAGTGTTAGTAGGAAAGAGTCCTGTATTAAGCTATCATTCGTCACAGCACAGTGAACTAATCACATATAGTGCCTCAGAAGATTTCACCTTCCTCTTTTTCTTGTGAATGTTAACTACTTTTCTACAGTAAAATTACCAGACATGAACTTTGTTTCATTCACAGATGATACAAACACTTATACTTTAATCTACGATAATGATAGAAGCTGAAGAAACGCATTAAAATTTGTGCCGTAGCCAGGAATTGAACCAAAGTCTACATGCTTACCAAGCTGGTGTGCTAGATATTACACCACCACAGTAGTATAGCTCAGACAGTTGCATGGACTACCCTAGTCCAGTGCCCTCCATAACACAGTTTTCAATGCACATCTTTTAGCTTATTTTGGAAAGATTCGAAAATGGACATTTCATGAACATTAATAAATTGTTTTCAGCTAATTTTTTTGCCACTACACACTGAAAAGACACACACTCTGCATGTGTCTACAAAGTATGATGACAAGCAAATGGAAGAGATTTACCATTAAATTATTGGGATTACAACTTATAAGAATTCCGCTTGGGAGAAGCATACCACAAAACTTCTGAAGCTCAGAGTATGGAATAAATTGTTGAAAAGCTAAGATTAATTTTTTTAGTTTAAATGTATTTACAGCCTTTAGCAGAATTTTGCTTTCTGCAGGTGATTACTGGACAGCCATTTTGCCTCTTTCTAATTTTATAGTTTTCCTGAAATAAGCCTGCTTTACGATATTATTATTACTTATCTATCTATTTCAGTTCGCTATTGAACTGAACATCAAGTAATTTTACATGGTGTTTCATTTAGGGTATGGCTATTTTTACCTATTCTTGCAACCAGTGGGTAATTGTAACTTCTTTGAAATTGCAAAATATGAGCCTTTCTTAAATTAAGATTCAAAATCATTGGTGTGAACCAGTTGTAGATGGGTGCAGCTATTGCCTAGGCTGTATGGTAAGGCTGAGTTTGGGTCCTTCTGTCTACATCCAAATGACTACTCCACAATTCACACTGAATTACTGGCCACAGGGTTTGTATAACCACTTTCAGACTTGGATGAAATAATTTTGGGTATTGGCTGCATCATCATAACTACTAAAACAGCTGAAGCGCCAATGTTCCACTTGCTGTGGTCCTCTTCAGGACACTTCACTGAAGAGGGCCATAGCAAGTCAGTCACAACATTGGCAATTTACCTGTTTTAATAGCTAAAATGATGTAGCCCAATAACCAAAACATTTCATCCAAAATTCCACATGCCATGGACGCCTAAGAACTTAGATAACCTTCAGACTATTTCTTGACCAATATCTGAAATTTCCTTCTAAAATAATTACTACTTAGCCCTTATTTAAGATAGTTGTTTATTATAATCAATAAAGACACATAACTGTTACAGCTGTATGCTTTAACAAATATGGAAAATGAGATGCTATAATTATGAAAATAAGAAAACTTTTTTTGACAAGTGCTATGCATGTCTGTGAACTATACACTATTAAGTAATCAGTAGCAGAATCATATCACTGAAATTGAACAGCTTTTCTGGAAGTACGATTTTTCTGTTATCAGAAGAAGGTTAGTGGTCTACAGTATGATACACCCTAATCTTCATTTTGCTTTCTTAAAGTAAAATTTATGCTCACTACAACAGGGGTATGTAGATGCAGGAGGATAAACAACTTCAACTGAAACCACATAACCTGACCTACAATCAATCAGTCTCAGTTTCCATTAAGTAAATCACTGACATTTTCCATTTTTAAGTGGACTCATAATTACTGTCCCAAGTTATACATCAACAATCATGCTTTACTGTACTACTTAAATGTAATTGAAGTGTATATTACCAGAAATGTAATAAAATTTTTTAAATGATTTTGTAATACCTTCAGCTGATATTTAATGTATTTCATCCTAGTAAATCTTGGGATATGACTTGTTCTTATGTTAAATCCATAAATTGATACTAATGCATTCAATGTACAATGCTTTGATTTTATATATGTGAAAATGGTCTCAGGCTAAAACTGTGGGATCATACACCAAATAAAGGAAACGTCAGCTGCAAGCATCACAAGATCATTTAAAAAATTTATCACAACTGCAGACCTTGTCACAATGAAGATTGTAATAAAGCATAGTTACCATGAATGAGCTGACAGTGTCTTTGATCTCTCAACATCCCAGTCCTCCCTTTTCTGCCATCTACAGACAATATTACTTCAGCTATGATCTTTCTCTTCCCTGCACCTGGATTTCAACTTCATCCCAATATTTCACTTTACCCTCCTATGCCACTTCTTCCTAGTGTTCATGCATATTTTTCTAATTTTTAATTTATGCCTGGCTTAGAGTTCCATATTGAATTGAATGCCTTTTTGGATACCCTCTTGTGAACCCTACCTCCTCTCATTCTTCTTGAGAAAGTAGCAGAGAATGTGATCGCTCAGTGTTGTAGGGTTCATATGAGTAACATTACCATTGAAAATAGTTCTCCTCCTACAAATAGTGCTTCTGATCTTTTCTACAAGTATTTAGAGTTAGTCAGTCCGGAACCGCGCGACTGCTACGGTCGCAGGTTCGAATCCTGCCTCGGGCATGGATGTGTGTGATGTCCTTAGGTTAGTTAGGTTTAATTAGTTCTAAGTTCTAGGCGACTGATGACCACAGATGTTAAGTCGCACAGTGCTCAGAGCCATTTAAACCATTTAGAGTTAGTGCTTGTTTCCGCTTTTGAGTTTATGATTTTCTTTGAGTCAACCTACAATTTTCCCCAAGAAAATATATGGTCTGAATGTTACTATTAAAAGTTTTAATACTATTATAATTAATCATAGCTTAAAGTGAAATAATCTTGCAGCCTCGGACACTAATTTACCTAAGCAGATTAGTTTGCCACACAGTGACACACTGCACATTTGTGTGATAATCTTGAGGTGGCTAGCAGTATGCTTAAAGGGAAATTATCTCTGAAAGACTGGACATTAAAAAAACATATCAATGAACTACAGATCATGCCTTAGAAATGAAGGAACTTACTGTAAAGACATGCTCTTTCAAGCAAGCAAGCAAGCAGTATACAATACATATACATATCACATACATAACATAAAAATTGTGAATCAGGTTACAGATAAGTGCCAGGATGTGGAAGTGTGTCTCATCTTAACTTGTGGAACATACATGGTGAGATGAAAATAACCAAAGTGAGGAGGAACTTAACTCAGAAACCACCACAAAAAAATTCAATTTTCAATCTCAGGTGCATAAGTAAGGCATAAGTATTTGTGATGCAATTCAGCTGTCTCCAAGAAATACAAAGATACCTCAGCACCTTATAAAATTATTATGTTCATCTGGTGTGTACAATAGGAAATTCAAATACAAATATCAAGACATGGAAACACTCCTAGGTGATTACCTCTCCACTTACATAGATCTGGTAATAAAAATTTTGAAAATTTTCCAAAATTCACTTTTTAGACAGAAATATGTATCTGATTTATATATATTTCTTCATTATGTTTGTAAAAAGTGATATGAAATTTCTCAACATACTTTGACTACAGTAATTTCAGCAATTGTAAGATAATGTTAGAGGTACACACCACTGTCCAAAAACTTACTACTGTTCCTTCCATTCTTCGAGAAGAGGGAGGAGTTTCAGGTGGAACTAGCCCTTTGGATACAGCTCGCACAAATTCATGACGCTTACGGCGGGCAAGAGCTGTGGTCTGGATAATCACTGCTCGAGGTGTTCGAAGGTAAGGCCGCGCAACCATCTCTGACAATCGTTCTGTGACCTCCTCAAGTTCATTCTGAAAAATGTTACAATGATTTTAAGCTACAGTGTTACCTATTTCATGCTTAAAAGTCTACAGTCAGTACAGCAGGAGACAGTTGTAATATTACAAGGATAGTAATTTCTTTCAGACATGGGTAATGCATATAAAAGTTATACTAACAGGTACAATACAAAACTTACAACACTCCATTCGAATGAGACAGTTACACACACAAGTCCCAATTATAACACCGGGGAACAAAGAAGAATATTTATGGATCAACAGAAAATAGTATTTTTAGCTAAACAGTCTCTTTTGTTAAGCAGCTGAACAAATTTACACTTTATCTTGTGACAGACTGCAGCATTATTGAGTGATTGATGAATACAGTACTAATAAAGAATCACTAAGAACAATGGATTGTTCTTGGAAAAAACTGTGTAAGAAGTTTAAAAACGTCAAATTTTTTAAGCTAGTGAGACCAGCAAAATGATGAAACAATTTAATGGAGTTTTCTGATTAATATGTCTGGTATTCATTTCTCTCATGTCTAAATCATGTAATCACTACTCTTTAATTTGATGCTCATAGATATAGCCAGATACTTCATGTATGTGACTCCAGTTTGGTAGATGAGTAATTTTTTCAGCTTTTTATGCACAGTACATTACATTTCATTACGTCAAGAGTGCGTAGCTATTATTTGGAACCATTAAATTTCTTTATTAGTGTACCCAGAAAAAAATGAAGTCCCTACTTTAATAAGGAACAACTGTTTATCTTGTAACCATTCTTACCAATAGCCACCTTGCCTCTACAACAAAAAATAACTGGAGAAAGATGTTACAAAGAAAAAGAATTCATGCTGAGATAAGTTGAACACTGTATCAAAGAATTTTCATAGCTCAACAACATCAAAAATATTAATCATCTATACGTCTTCCTGCATTCTAAAACAACTTTCTAATGATATATTTTCATATACAACTACATCGTCCAAGAACAGCTTCCAAGGGCTAATGATTGTTGCCTTAATGTAAGTTATCTATGAGTTCCCAAAATCACTGCAGATGAGTGCAGAGACAATTCCTTCAGCAAGGATACAACTGATTCCAAGGGTATGTTTTCTCCTGGTAAACCAGTTATCTAGGTTTAATGATGTCAGTGCTGAATAGATATTAAAACTCTAGGCTTCCTTCCTTTTACTGAACTAAGCAAACAACAGTTCTTGGTGGAGGACCTAAAAATAAACTTAATATATTACAAACACTATACTGGTCTGCTCAGCAAAATTATTCTCCCAAAGAAAAAGTGTTTTGCTCAAAGTTACACTCAATTTGAGGATCAGTTTACCCACTGCTTGTTATGTAATTTCCCCCACCGCATTCTACACTATGGTACAGTTACCTGAGACTGCAGTCATGTGTGTGAGTTGTGTTGTGTGTGTGTGTGTGTGTGTGTGTGTGTGTGTGTGTGTGTGTGTGTTGTGTGTGTGTATATGTGTATGTGTATGTGTATGTGTGTGTGTGGGGTGTGTGTGTGTGTGTGATCTATTGTTGATGGAGGCCTTAATGGCCGAATGATTTATTTGTGACAGTCTTTTTGTTGTGTCTATCTGCATTCATACATTCAATCCTGGATTTTCCATTGTTTGATACATAAGAACATTATCTTTAAAGTGTAACAAAAATAAAACACAGACATAAAAGATTTCTCCTTACTAACCTAACATACAATAACAATATTACGAAAAGGGAAGTTGCTACTCACCATATAGTGGTGATGCTGAGTCGCAGATAGGCACAACAAAAAGACTTTCACAATTTAAGTTTTTGGTCATGAAGGCATTCATCAACAATAGACGACAGACACATATCCACACACACACACATACACACACTCACACAAATGCAACTCACACACACAACTGCAGTCCCAGATAACTGAAACCATACTGTAAGCAGCAGCACCAGTGCATGATTTTAAGGAAGAGGTTGGGGCAGTGAGGGGGAGGGATAGTATGGGGAGGGGGGGTGGCAGACAGTGAAGTGCTGCAGGTTAGTCGGAGGGCAGGAGAGAGGGAGGGGGGGGGGGGGGAGAGAAGTAGTGGAAAAAAGAGAAATAAAAAGACTGGGTGTGGTGGTGGAATGTTCCAATTTCAGCACTACACAGCTGTCATTCCACCATCACACCCAGTCTTTTTACTTCTCTTTTCCACTACTTCACTCCCCCGCCCCCCACCTTCCGCCCTCTCTCCTGTGCTCTGTCTAACCTGCAGCACTTCACTGTCCACCACCCCGACCATACTATCCGTCCCCCTCCCCACCCCAGCCACCTCCTTACCCCCATCCTGTTGCCACTGGTGCTGCTGCTCGCAGTGTGGTTTCAGTATTCAAGATGGCGCCGGGTAAACCCTCCTCGTGTAATGATGTCTCAATTTCCATAAAAAGTGATAGTGATATGTGCAAAATTTGTGTAAAAAAGGTTAAGCGTGGTATCCTGTGTATCGAGTGCAAGTCGTGGTACCACGATAAATGCGTAAAAGTGAATCTGAAGTATATAGAAGACAATCATGATTGGACATGCCGTCAGTGCCTTACGAGTGCCATGAAAAACGAAACACTGTACACACTAAAATCAAAAGAAACAATAATAAGGGCTCTATCAGACGATTTAGTGACTATAACAACGAAATACCAAGAACTCCACAAGAAATATCAAGAACAGGAAATAAAATACCAAGGATTGGAGCAAAATCATCGCCTAGCACAAGATGCCGTAAAAGATCTTTCTACGCAAAAAAAGTGGCGAGTGCCGATGCCGACTAAAGCATGTAAACAAACAGTAAGTACAGCTTTGGTGATACCGCTATCAAATAAATACTTGGTTATAGACGAAGACTGTAATAAAACCACAAGCCTAGCACAAGATGTCGTAGAAGATCTTTCCACGCAAAAAACGTGGCGTGTGCCGACTAAAGCATGTAAACAAACAGTAAGTACAGCTTCGGTGATACCGCTATCAAATAAATACTTGGTTCTAGATGAAGACTGTAATAAAACAGCAAATAGGGATGAACCAGAATCAGTGACTAAACGTCCAATAAAGTGCACAGTCAGGAAAATTTTTACAACTAATAAAACAAGGAACTACAAAAAACGAGTTCTTGTGCTTGGAGATAGTCACGCCAAGAGAATCGCCGAGAAAATGAATGAATACAGTTCATCATTTACGGCCGCAGGAATAACTAAGCCAAGCGCGCCTTTGACTGAGATAATGAAAAACAGTAATTCACTAAATGAGTTATCTAAGAATGACACGGTCATAATCATGGGTGGAAGCAACAATGTATACCGAAACGAGGGTAAATTTGCCACACAATGTCTAAAAACAACACTACTGAACCTCAAAGTGCCGAATATCGTAGTCACAAGCATGCCTCATAGAAATGACCTGCAGGACAACTCAATCGTAAATTTGGAGCTTACAAAAATAAATAGACAATTTCGTAAAATATGCAAGTATTATCAAAACGTAACATTCTTTGAGCTTCCCAATTCAAGAGAACTGTTCACGAAACATGGTCAACACTATAACAGCGCTGGGAAGTCGTGCATTAGCAAAATGCTGACAAAACTAATACAAAAAGACAACCACGCTGTAAGAAATACAATTGCAATACAGCCAGTTTCTATCAAGGAAATATGAAAACACCTTAACAGCTGCATAACTAGTAAGTCAGTCGCAGCCACAGCATCAGTGCAGCCAGGATCATCACTTGAACAAGAAGAGGCAGCGCCAGAATCATCTTCAACAAAAACAGCGAGAAAATGTGAGGATCCAACGGAAGAAACAGTGGCCAGTTCATCAATCAGTAGGATAACCATAACACCCCATCACCAAAAGGATTTTTTAGACCAAGGCAAGAGAAACGTAAAGACTACAAGGTAAGCAGTGCTCAGTGCTTCTCAGTCTTCCACCAAAATATGCAATGCATAAGAAACAAAGTGCAACAATTAGAAGTGGAACTGCAGTCTATTGACAGCTCACTTGTTTGCTTAACAGAACATTGGTGTAACGGTTCAGAATTATCAAATGTAGCACTACATTCATACATTCTAGCCTGTCATTACAGTAGAAACACTATGAAATGTGGTGGATCATGCATATATGTGAAAGAGGGTATTATGTATAAAATTAGGAATGACGTCATGGCATTAAGTGAAGATAAACACATAGAAATATCTGCTTTAGATATAAAAAACCTAGATGTATTCCAAAGACTAACAGTACTATGTATTTATCGTGCTCCCAGTGGTGACATGGACACATTCACTACAAAGCTAACCCAAGCATTAGATATGGTCTCCGGCCCCAAAGGCAAAATTATCATTTGTGGAGATCTAAACATTAACATGATGAACCCAGATATGTTGTACAATAATTTTCTGAACATTATGTATGCCTATGGTGTATCACCATTAATTAACACTGCCACTAGCATAACCAGACATTCAGCTTCAAGTATTGACCATATGCTAACAGACATAGAGAAAGATAGATGTGACGTTGTCATAGATGACCTTGGCATCGCAGACCATTCCAGTCAGTTATTAAAATTGGGTATAGAATTAGATAATAACACTAAAATACACAAGTACAGTAGGGTTTCCTCTAAGTCAAAAAGAGCTCTATTTGCTGCACTACTTAACAGTGAAACATGGGAGGAAGTGTACAGAGAACCTACTATAAATGGGAAGTTTTCAAATTTTCTGTCAGTATTTAAATTCAGGTTTGAAGAAGTGTTCCCTAAAGTTCTAAGAATCACTAAATCATGCAACAACAACAGCTGGGTAACCAATGGGATAAGGAAATCTGCTGAAACGCTCAAGCACCTCAGCTCAATGAAAAACTACCGTAATGATTCAGCATTTCATAACTATTATCATAGATACAGAAAGATCTATAGAAAAGTATTGTTAGTGGCTAAAAGGTACCAAAATGACAAATTTATAGAAAAAGCCAGTAATAAAATCAAAGCAGCATGGAAAATCACCAAACATGAAACTAATAGGAAAAAATTAAAGCCAGTAAACATACAGTTTCAGCACAATGATACCAAAATAAATGATCCCAAAAAACTAGCAAACTTTGCCAATAAATATTTCAGTAACATAGCTACCAGACTGCAACAGAAGTTCAACAAAACAAAGCAATCACAAACTCTGAACAAAATAGCACACACAATGATGCTACGACCAACCACAGCAGAAGAAGTATCCAATGTTGTGAGTAACCTAAAATGTAAAAATTCAGCAGGCATAGATGAAATACCTGTGCTTACTGAAGGACTGCATAGACAACATCAAAGACCCATTAGTGCACATCATCAATGAATCCTTCTCCATGGGTTGCTTCCCAGAAATACTAAAGCATTCAAAAATCATACCTATATATAAGAAAGGTGACCCAGAAATCATAGAAAACTACAGACCAATCTCATTACTGTTATCCTTTTCAAAAGTCATAGAGACCATAATGAAAAACAGGCTCATGGGGTACTTAACAAAGTTCAATCTTCTGAGTAAAGAGCAATTTGGTTTCCGGGCTGGCAAAAGCACAAATTCAGTTGTAGCTCACTTCTCAAATGTTATCCTTGAAGCACTAGACAAAGGAGACCACATAACAGGGATCTTCCTTGATTTGACCAAAGCATTTGACACAGTAGACCACACAATTTTGCTAAACAAACTAAATGCACTAGGAGTAAGAGGAGTAACAAACATGTGGTTTCATTCATACCTGCAAAACAGGTGGAGATCACTCAAACCAACTCCAATCACACCTTTTCACACCTTTCAAACCCAGAATACATCAACATAGGAGTCCCCCAAGGAAGTGTGCTGGGCCCAATCCTCTTTTTAATATACATAAACGATTTTCCACAAAGTGTCAGACATGGTGAATCAGTTCTGTTTGCTGATGACAGTAACATCCTAATCAAAGCTGAGTCGCCAAGTGCAGTCAATGAAAAAGCTGAGGAAACACTTAAGCATGTATGCCAATGGATAGAGACTAATAAATTAACCCTAAATGTAAAAAAACCAACAGTATTAGCTTCCACTTAAACAGAAAACCGAACAGTAGCAAGCTAAAAGTTAATGACGAGCACATAGAATGTGTACCATCAACAAAATTTTTAGGCATGCATGTCGACTCTCAACTAAATTGGACCAAGCACACTGCGGTACTTGGAAAGCGAATAGCTTCAGCATGCTATGCACTTAGGATTATAAATTCAGTGTGTAGTAGCCGGTGTACTAGAACTGCATATTTTGCGTATGTCCACTCTATAATTAGTTATGGCATAACCTTCTGGGGATCAACAGAGCAGAACAGACAAACAATATTTAAGTTGCAAGAATGGGCCATACGAATCATAACAAAAAGTAGCAGTAGATCCCATTGCACAGAGTTATTTAAATCTTTGGGTATATTGACAGTTCCGTGTGAATACATTTTGCAGACAGTAATATACATAAAAAGACACATTGACCAGTTCCCGATAAACAGTTCCATACATGCACATGACACCAGACACAGACAACACTTACACCTCTATAGGAAAAACAAATCAAAAATTCAAAATAGCATGTTATATAATGGAATTAAATTATACAATAAACTTCCACAAGGGATCAAAGACATAAGCAAAATAGATAACCTGGGGAAATCGCTAAAAAAATATCTCTCGGAAAAGTGCTTTTATACTGTCAATGATTACTTGAGATGATGTGAATGCATAGAAATATGTAAAAATTAGCAACTGTGTCATTAAGTGGTTTAAAAATGCATCTTGTTATAATATTCATGAATTCCGATTGTGACAATTATAAATTTGTGTACCTATTGTATATTCTCATGTTGACAACATTCATACAATCCTGATTGTCTACGGATGGATAAATAAATAAATAAATAAATAAAATAAATAAAAAAGTTATCTGGGACTGCAGTTGTGTGTGTGAGTTGCATTTGTGTGTGTGTGTGTGTGTGTGTGTGTGTGTGTGTGTGTGTGTGTGTGTGTGTGTGATCTATTGTTCACAAAGGCCTTAATGGCTGAAAGCTTGAATTGTGAGGATCTTTTTTGCTGTGCCTATCTGCGACCAAGCATCTCTGCTATATGGTGAGTAGTAACTTTCCCTTTCATAATTTTGTTACATTCCATCCTGGATTTTCCACTGTTTAACATACTACAACAGATAGACAGAAATATGCATGGATAATGCATCTACTAACCTCTCTATCACGGCTATGACTTTCTGAAGTTTTTCTGTGAAATGAGGTCTACCTTACCCATTATTTTCTCCATACCACCCATAATAATTATTTGTTGGCCTCCTAGTCTCCATGACAGTATACACAACCACTATGCCTAATGCCACTACAAAACATGTAGCATTAATGAGAATCTAAACATGGTACAAAAAATTGTACCTGGTGGTAGTTACAATAAAAAATTCATTGATTTTAATAAACAACAATGATAAAAAAGTGAATGTAGCTACATAACAACAAAAATAATCAATTTTTTAAAATAAAAGTAATTATAATACCTTTTATATGCGTGTTCCCCTGCTGCTGCTTAGTGAGTGAATTTTTTATCCATCTAATTACTTATATTAAATTTCACATTTAAGAAATTATTCATGCAGAAGAAATATACAAACACACTGCCATTTTACCATTGCACAAACTCCCGTATGGCGGACATAGTAATAGGCACCCCTGGCACAGAAACCAATAAAAGAGTTGAAAACATATAAGTCATCAGGTCTGGATGGAATCCCTACAACATTGGCCCTTTACTTAGCTTGCATTTATTGCAAATCTCTTGCCCAGCACAAGGTCCAAAATGACTGGGAAAAAGCACAGATGACTCCTGTATCTAAGAAGGGGAAAAGAATGGATCCAAAAAATTCAGAATATATCCTTAACATCAATTTGCTTTAGAATCCTTGAATATTTCAATTTAAATATAACAAATTTCCTTGAGACAGAAAAGCTTCTGTCCACTAATCAGCATTGTTTTAAAAAAGCATTGCTCATGCAAAACTCAGCTTGCCCTTTTTTCATATGATATCCTGTGAACTATGGATGAAGGGCAACAAGCAGATTCCACATTCTTAGATTTTCGAAAAGCATTTGACACTGTGCCCCACTGCAGGTACAAGCATGCAGAATAGGTTTCCAGATATGTGACTGGCTCAAAGGCTTTTTAAGCAATAGAACCCAATATGTTGTCCCTACATCAAGTATTCATCAGAGACAAGGGTATCATTGGGGTGTCCCAAGGAATGTTATAGGACCACTATTGTTTTCTGTATACATCTGGCAGACAGGATGGACAGCAATCTGTGTTTCTTTGGAGATGATGCTGTGATGTACATGAAGAACTCATAACTGAGTGGTTATAGGCGAATACACGATGACGTAGACAAAATTTCTAGCTAGTGTCATGTAAAACGGCTAGCTCCAAATGTAGAAACATGTAAGTTATTGTAGATGAATAGGAAAATAAACTCATAATGTTCAAATACAGCATCAGTAGACAGAATCACATTGATTAAATATCTAAGCACAATGTTGCAAAACAATATGAAATGAAATAAGCATATAAGGGTTGAAGTGGGGATAGTGAATGGTCGACTTCAGTTTATTGGAGGAGTTTTAGAAAAGTGTGGTTCATCTTTACAGGAGACCACATTCATAATAATAGTGAGACCCAATTTTGAGTACTGCTTGAGCATTTGGGATCCACAACACATTGGATTAAAAGAAGAAATCGAAGCTGTTAGGTTTGTTACCGGTAGGTTCGAACAACATGCAAGACATGGACAGAAGCTGATGTTTTTATCAAGGGGCACTACTAAGAAAATTTAGAAAACTGATTTGAAGTTGACTGTAGAATGATTCTACTACCAGCAACGTACATTTCATGTAAATATCATGATGATCAGATGAGAAATTAGGGCTTGTATCAAGGCATATAGACAGTCATTTTCCCATTGCTCTATTTGTAAGGGAGATAGGAAAACAAATGACTATTGGTGCTATAGAGCTCTCTCTGCCACACACTATACAGCGGGTTGTGGAGTATGTATGTAGATGTAGGTGGAGATTTTCTTCTTTCATGGTGGGAAGTGGCAATTGCTCCTTTTTTCTGTGTTACTGTTATATTAATGTAATCTATGCCCCTATTTTCAATTTGTCCTTCCCTTTATATCTGATTTGTGAACTGCTCCTCAGGTTTTCAAAACTCACCTGTTGCCAGCATTCAACCATTAAACTTTTTCTTATACTGTTACCTCTCTAGATCTAGAATCCTAGCTCACTTTCCTATTTATTAACTAAATGAAACACTTTTTTAGCCTAGTTACACAAACTTCATTATTACTGTATGACCTAGGTCTTGTGCTATAAGCTCATTTTCTAGAAAATGGGTTTATAACCTGCAACCTATGTTTTACAATAACAATAAAAATTTTCATTGTTTCCTGTTTATATAACCTTCAGTCCTTACTTGACTGTCTTATTTATGTGACTTTTGCCTCTTTTTATTTGTCTGTGTCTGCTTCCATTTGGTAAGAAATTTTTTTATGTATACTTGTAAAGAATGTCAACTTAAAATTTTGATGCAACAGCACAACTAACATAGAAAATTTTTGATACAATATTGCAACTACATAGAGGCTACAACAGAAATTTATGTACAAAAATAAGTTCTCTAACCTGCATAAATTCAAAGATGGATTTGCTGTAACCATTATCATGTAGATAATACCCATGTACATATGAGCCACAGAGTACCCTACGTGCTTTCAGTAGTTCTCGTACACCATCTTCCACAAATCTAGCTCCTTCTGGTCCCAGTTGATTAGTACGTTCTGTCAACAGTATTAAAATATTTTTAATTATAACCTCTTCTTGGTTTTTCTTAATCAGTCTGCTGTTCAGAGCTACAGAATACATGTTACAGATACTTTTGTTACTGTTAAAAGAATTGCACAAACTGAAAGGAAAATTCACTTGTGAATTTTCCCTTTACATGGAAAATCTGGAAATAAAGAGTGTGTGGTGCATATTGATGAATTCTTCCAGTACAGGTGAAGGATACTAATTTCTTCCCAATCAGTTTTGTTAGCTGGAAAGAAATGGTCCTCACCACACCTTTTTAAGAGTTAAGTTGGAGAAAGTATGACATTCTATGAGTCAGGACATGGAACATCACAAGTTTGAAAGTTATAGGGAAACTAGAAAATCTACAAGGGAAAGGCAAAGGCTCAGTTCATATATAGTGGGAAGGGAGAGGGAGGGGGGGGGGGGGTGTTAGTGAAGTGAAATGGAAAGAAGACAAGGATTTCTGGTCAGACGAGTATAGGGTAATATCAACAGCAGCAGAAAACAGTATAATGAGAGTATGATTCATTACAAATAGGAAGGTAGGCCAGAGAGTGAGTTCTGTGAACAGTTCAGTGATAGAGTTGTTATAATCAGAACAGACAGGAAACCAACACTGACAACAGGTACACATGGCAATGTCTCAAGCAGAAAATGAAAATATAGGCAAAGTATGTGAGGATATTGAAGGAGTAATGCAGTATGTAAAGGGAGATGAAAACCTAATAATCATATTAGACTGGAATGCAGTTGTAAGGGAAGGAGTAGAAGTAATGTTTACAGGAGAACATGGGCTTCACAATAGGAATGAGAGAGGAGAAAGATTAATTGAGTTCTGCAATATATTTCAGTAGTTATCACAAATACTCTATTCAAGAATCACAAGAGGAGGAAGTACAGTTGGAAAATGCTGGGAGATATGGGAAGGTTTCAGTTAGATTACATCATGGTCAGGAAGAGATTCCAAAATCTGATATTGGATTGTTAGGAATACCCAGCAGCAGATATAGATTTGGGTAACAATTCATTAATGATGAAGAGTAGCCTGAAGCTTAAGAGGCTAGTCAGGAAGAAACAAAGTGCAAATAAGTGTGATGCAGAAATTCTAAGAAATGAAGAGATACACTTCAAGTTCTCTGATGCTATAGATGCTGTCATAATGAAGCTATATTATTTCACTGATGCTCAATTCAGAAAGAACAAGTACTGTATGTAGTGTAGTATATTTTAGTGTAGCATAGTAATTCATGGTGTAACATATACTAAATAAGGTGTTTGTTTAAAATGAAATTGACTGGTGCACACCACATCAAAATCCATCCAGCGGATGAGTTGTTAATTTTAATAGCATAGGCAAGATGGAGCAATGTGGTCACTGAGTATACAAAGCATGTAGGTGAAGAGGAAGTAAGGGCATTTGGAAGGATTTTGAAGCTTGATGCAAGAATACTTTTGCAAAAAACTATAAGTAAAATGCAGGTTTTGGGGAGAAACATTCCTTGGCAAAAAGGGTAGGAGTCATCCATGGCCCTGAAGGGTGGGAGAAGCAAGAATAGTATATCCACAAAAATATGATTTATGGCAGAGGAAGCAACTGCAAAATTTTATTCTGTGGAAGTTTTAGAGTGAGTTTACATGGGAAGAACATGTGTGGAGTGTCATACCAAAATCGTGTATTGTTGTAAAAGTGACTTGTCTGATGTCATAGTCAGCTAAAATGTTATAAATAAAGGATTCCCTCATTCAGGGCATATCATAGTGAGTACTGACTGAGGACGGACCTGTAACAGTACACCTCAGTGATGCGCTAATGCTTTCGGTAGTTCATCTGATATTTGCAAAGTCAAAACATGAAAAATGGCACAAGAGGGTGACATTAATTAGTGTTTCAAATTTATGTTACTGACTATGACAATAACTACAGATTTAGATGTGGTTAGCTCAGATGAACAAATTGTATGTTGCCCTATTATGTTATGTGTCACACTGATGCTGGTAAGTAGAGCAATGCTTCTTAACTTGCTGTTAGTTTCTCAGGATTGGGTTAAATAATAACAGTTGGTCTTCTGGTCATGGTTGTGGCTGCCAGTTTTTATCGTCTTGGAGAATATTGCATGTTTAGGTCCCAATTAGTTTCAAAACTATCCTGGCATCTCAGTTATAAAGTCTAAGATGGTAGCAAAACCATCGTTTGATCTCAGACTGGAGCAGCTAGATAGGTAAATTTACAGTAGACAAGTTTCATTAAGAATTAATGGCTATAATGCAGGCATTGTGAATTCTGGTTCAAGGCACTTTCATCTTTATGTTTATACCGTTGTTAATGTACAGCAGCCTAATAGGAGGACATAGGGTGTAAACAATATATTGTGTTATTATTAGATTCATGTTTTACTCTTTTGATAGTGTACAACAAGCCTCTCCATGAATTTTCTTTGGCAATGCAAAGAATAGGCATGCCATACCAGTTGGAATGCATCATCTGAATGAATGCAAACCAGGTAGGGGGGAGATAGGTGTCAACATGTGGAAACAATGCATAATGGCAACGAGTGAACTGAATCAACAAGCAGGTATCTGGTATCATTCGTTCATACATGCCTGTTGTTCTTCTGCTCACAGAGGATCTACACAAAATAAGTTTTTTCCTTCAATGCAACACATATAAAGGGAAAAGATTCGTGAGAATGCAGGGGCTAGCAACAGTAGAAGAACAACAAAGAATGGCAACCAAAAGGGAGGGTTTCGCTCAATTTGTGCAACATCAGAATCAGTCAAAAAACATATTTAAAAGTCAGTGACATTTTGCACATACAGTTTGTAAGTACCATGACTCCCTTTATCATCTGTTTTAATGACATGTCTCCTTTTTCCAGTATTTTATCCTTCTCTTTTGACTCCTGAAAACTTTAAGCTTATTTTTAACAAACCAGCCTGTTTTTATTGTCATTTGTAATTGTGAATACATTCTGTATTAAGAATCTTTTGTTACTGTATAAGTACATACTTCTTACCAGTGCTCGAAACTTGACCTGTCCCTAGAACCTGTCCTGTTCCTGGCCCCTGTGCTGTGCTAGTAGATGCCAGCAACAACTGAGCTTTTTGTCGTGCATTTATCAGCAGGGGCTCCTCCAGACGGTGACTATTTTCATGATTCTTGAAACGAGTGTAGTAATGTAAAAAACGGTTAAGTTCCTGAACTTGCTGGTTACGGACAACTGCCTGAAATATCAGAAATGATTAAGAATAGTTACATGAAGAGAACTTAAATCTTCTATACAAATATCACTAATAAGATTGAATAATTAAATACATAAACTATGATCAACGTTTGGGATGGAAGTTCTCCTGGTAGCATAGCAAGTACAGCAGAAAGCACACATTAAAAGTCCAGAATTATAGTATTGAATGTAAAGCACAAGGCAGTGGATTGCTTTTACTTGTATCTGTACTCAGCTTCTCAAGAATCTGTAAACATAAATGTTCCACTGGTGTCTGTTACATTTTAAAAAATAGTATGCAGGTCACAAGAATCCAATTAAGAGTAACAATTTACTTTTACTTAATATGCAAGTAATTGGTAATTGGTGGCACCAAATATTTTATGTTGTTAAAATTAAGAGTTGACGGTAAAGCCTCTTTAACATTTTGATACACACAGAAACCTAATATAGACCACTACTGAAGAGTCTACAGATTCTGATTCCACAGCACAACAGGTTTTGCTTTCAATAATGTGAATTTAATCAGTAAATACAAGAAAGATAACAAATCTGGACAAGGACTGTTATTTTCAAAATTCTTGTATAAAAACCATACATTACTCTGCAGGATCCATTTGCAAGGAGTTTCCGATACTTATGGAAAAGATACCAGACTGTAAAGTTGTAGAGTGAAACTGGAACTGCCCTTTAAAAACACAACTTATAACTTATATACTCTGAAGAAATTTGTCATAATTATTTTACTTCCTTTTACTGTAATCTATTATGCAAGTATATAATCTATTAATATGTTTCTAAGATACATATTCCTTCAAAGATATGAAAAAAGAGCTTGCAAGCGACTTGTGCATAGTTACATGTTAGTTTGTTACATATTACACTATAATGAAGATAGATAGAGACAATTTATTATGAGATATGTGTGGAATCTCATCAATATACTTGAATTTTCTTTATCTGCAGATCTTTAACATCAGACATCTTACACAAATCAGTGCAGCCTTCTGGAGATGAATGTTAATTCTGGAAATTATTTTAAATATTTTTTCATCCTACACATTACATCCAACTGAAAACATAGTTTCTGGCTTCAAAGACAACATAGAGAGTAAGTTTCTTTGTAATTGCTAGGTATGGTTCTAGTGGAGGCAGTATGCCTTGGCCTGTCTCTAACCTTTGAAATGGCTTACCCAGATATTACCTGCCAGAAACCATGGCTCTTGCTAAGAAGGGGTGGCTTGCATGCCTCAGCAACATAGATAGCCTTACTGTAAGTGCACCTGCAAATAGACGGATATTTGCAGAGGGGCTAGATGAATATGTGGTTCCTGACAAGGTTGCAGGGTCAACAGTCTGGATGACTGACTGATCTGGCCTTTTAACATTGGTTAACAGGACCTTGCTATGTTGGTACCGCAAATTGGTGAAAGCTTGGGAAAACTACAGAAATTATTTTTCCTGAGGGCAGGCAGTTCTATTGTATGGCTTAATTATGACAGTATCCTTTTGGGTAAAATATTCTGTAGGTAAAACAGTCCCATACTCAGATCTTTGTGCAGCAACTTCTTGCAAGGATATTGCATTAGGAAACACAAAACTGGGATTCTACAAGTCACTGTGTGGAATGTCAACTCCCTTAATGACATATAGTGAAAATTAATGAAGTATGGTGGAGGGAAGAACAGTAATTCTCGTCATATCAGTACAGGGTTATCACAAATAATAAGACAGTATGACAAAGGAGTATATCTAACAATGAATAAAAACACAGAAATGCAGGTAAGCTACTATGAACAGCATAGAGAACGTATCATTGTAGCAAAGATAAACACAAAACCAGTACCACCCACAACCACAACAGTATAAGTTTACAGGATGTCCATCATTAAAGTTAAACAATGGAAAATCCAGGATGGAATGTAACAAAACTAGAAAAGGAAAGTTGCTACTCACTATATGGCGGAGATTATGAGTCGCAACATGCACAACGAAAAGATTCACACAATTATAGCTTTCGGCCATTAGGGCCTTTGTCAGCAATAGACAAACTTCAAAGGAGAGGTAATTGTGGATGACTGCTGTGTAGTGCTGGAATGCAAACAGGGATGGGGTTGGATGGATGAGGACAGTGACTAACGAATGTTGAGACCAAGAAGATTACCGGAACATAGGATGTATTGCAGGGAAAGTTCCCACCCACAATTACTTCTCCTTTGAAGACATTACCTACAAACAAATTTGGGGCACGACTATGGGCACCCACATGGCACCATCCTATGCCAACCTATTCATGTGCCAACTAGAGGAATCCTAGCTAAAAACCCAGAATCCTAAACCCCTCACCTGGTTCAGATTCATTGATGACATCTTTGCTATCTGGATTGAAGGTGAGGACACCCTATCCACATTTCTCCAAAATATCAACAACTTCTCTCCCCATTTGCTTCACCTGGTCCTACTCAACTCAACAATCCACCTTCCTAGATGTTGACCTCCACCTCAGAGATGGCTACATCAGTATCTCCATCCTTATCAAACCTACTAACCACCAGGAATACCTCCACTTCGACAGATGCCACTCATTCCATACCAAGAAGTCCCTTCCATACAGCCTAGCCACCCTCGGTCGTCGCATCTGCAGTGATGAGCAGTCCCTCTCAAAATATACCGAGGGTCTCACCGAAGCCTTCACTGACTGTAATTATCCTCCCAACCTTGTACAAAAACAAATCTCCTGCGCCTTATCTTTCCAGTCTGCCACCACCTCCCAAAGTCCCACAGTCTGGCTACAGAGGAGCATTCCCCTCAGTACGATCCAGGACTGGAGCAACTGAATTACATTCTCCGCCAGGGTTTCAATTACTTCTCGTCGTGCCCTGAAATGAGAAATGTCCTGCCCACTATCCTTCCCACCCCTCCTACAGTGGTATTTTGCCATCCACCGAACCTTCACAATACATTCGTCCATCCCTACACAACCCCTGCTTCCAATCTCTTACCTTATGGCTCATACCCCTGTAATAGACCTAGATGCAAGACCTGTCCCACACATCATCTTACCACTACCTTATCTGAGACTGCAGACGTGTGTGCAAGTTGCCTTTTGCTTGAGTGTATGTGTGTGTGTGTGTGTGTGTGTGTGTGTGTGTGTGTGTGTGTGTGTGTGTGTGTGTGTCTATTGCTGACAAAGGCCTTAATGGCCGAAAGCTATAATTGTGTGAATCTTTTTGTTGTGCATATCACAACTCAGCATATCAACTATATGGTGAGTAGCAACTTTCCTTCTCTTAATATTGTTACATTTCTTCACTAAAGTTATAGTTTAAAAATGCTGTAGAAAGAGAACCAGTACTCAGAATGATCTCAAATTTGAACAACATACTATTGACGCAGGCAAAAACTTCCTGGAAAAAATAAAATTTGTGAAAATTTGATCAACAGATGGTTCTGTAAGCATCGGAATAAGCACACCAACAGACAAAAGGGACACAGCTGCTCCTCAGTTTGCATCTGAGATGCCCAACATGACTATATCCATGAAGGACCACACACTGCTGGTAAAGCTCATTTACAAGAATGGTGACTGTGTGCCAGTAGTCCTGCAGAAGTTCCAAACACTCGAGGGAGTGGTTCAGTGTCCACAATGGGTCAGGAGAAAATCATTACAAACTTCAAAAAGACAGGTTCTTTTGAAGTCCATTGCGGAATAGGGAGGAGGGTAGTTGATCCAAAGTCTGTCGAAGACGTGGCCACAGCATTACAGGAGAGATTGAGCAGTGGTGTGCAAACATACAATGCACAGGGAATTGCCATGAAAATTGGGCACGCCTGTGATCACAGTAGTTAAAATCCTATGAAACAGCCTACATTGCTATCCATACAAAAATCACCAATATTTAGGAGTTGCTTCTGCTCACCTGCCAGCAAGACAAACATTCATTCTGGAATTTCTTGCTCACATGGAAGTGGACACTGAATGGCCATATAACAAACATTCTGTGGACAGACAGAGCTCATTTCTATCTCCAAGAGTCTGTCACTATGCAGAATTGCAGAATATGGGCAATAGAAAATTAACACGCTCTTCATTCTGTAAAGGCAACTATGCAGTGCGGGTTAACAGTATCATTTATCATAGTGCTGTTGAGGACATAAGTCCTGTGGGTCCTGTTACCTGTTCCATACCGGCCGGATTGGCCGTGCAGTTCTAGGCACTATAGTCTGGAGCCTAGCGACTGCTACTGTCGCAGGTTTGAATCCTGCCTTGGGCATGGATGTGTGTGATGTCCTTAGGTTAGTTAGGTTTAATTAGTTCTAAGTCCTAGGTGACTGATGACCTCGATGTTAAGTTGCATAGTGCTCAGAGCCATTTGAACCATTTTGAACCTGTTCCGTTACTGGTAAATGCTGTGAGTCTTTCGCACACCCACGTCATTCCAACCCTTCGACAACATGGATGACTTGGTAGGATCATTTTTATGGAAGATGGTGCTCCTCTGCACACCGCACAGCCAGTGAAATGCCTGCTGCTGAGATATTTTGGAGATGTTATAATTATTGGCCATCATTTCCCTACAGCCTGGCTGTACAGATCACCTAATCTTAACCTGTGTGACTTTTGGATGTGGATTCATCTTAAAGATATTGTGCTCAGTGCTCCAATTTGAAGCATAGCTAAACTGTAGGCATGATAAAAGAAATCATTGAGATAGTTAAGGGAGGTGAAAATTTAATTGTGAAGAAGGACTGGAATTTGATAGTACAGAAAGGAATAGAATGAAAAAGAGTAGGAGAACATGGCTTGGAGGAAAGGAACGAAAGAGGAAGCAGCTGGGTACAATTTGGTACAAAGAGCAATTTAAGCATTGATAATACTCTTAATACATGATTCAAGAATCATCAAAGAAGGCTCTATACATGACAATTACTCAGAGCCACTGGAAGGTTTTAGACTAATTATCTAAAGATAACACAAATACTTTAAAATAGGACTTAAAACAGTAAAATCCAGGATGGAATAATGATAATATTACGAAAACGATGTGTTGCTACTCACCACATAGTGAAGGTGCTGAGTCACAGGCAGGCACAATGAAAAGACTGCTAAATAAGTATGCTTTTGGCCAAAAGGCCTTCTTCTGAATTATGTAACACACACACACACCCATTCATGCAAACACAACTCACACACGTATGACCACTGTCACTGGCTATTGACGCCAGACTGCAAACTACAGTACATGATGGGAGAAGCACTCTGGGTGATGGGGTAAGGATGAGACTGGGACAGGGAGGGCAGGGATGCTACCCTGAATTCCTCCCACCATGCCCCAGCCTCTTCCTACCCCCACCACCCAGACTGCTTCTCCTATCATGCGCTGTAGCTTGTAGTGTGGCCTCAGACAGTGGCCATGTTGAGTTGTATTTGCATGGAAGTGTATGTGTATTTTATCAAATTCAGAAGAAGATATTTTGGTAAAAATCTTACTTATTTATCAGTCTTTTTGTGGTGCCTGTCTGCGGTCCAGCATCTCTGCTATATGATGAGTAGCGATTTATCCTTTTCATAATATTGTCACTTTAAACTGTGAGCCATTTCTGGTGGCATATGTGGATCATAATTTGTTGTTTATGAACTTTAGATTAAAACTGAAGAGAATGCAGAAAGACAGATAATTAAGGAGTTGAGGTCTGAATAAATTGAAAGAGCCAAGGTTGTTGGGAGTTCCACAGGAGACATTAAGCTATTTTAGACTGAAATTGGGGAAAGGACTACAATAGAAGACAAATGTGTAGCTTTGAGTGAGGAAATAGTGAAGGGGACAGAAGATAAAATAGGTAAGAAGGTGGCACCCAGTAGCAATCCATGGATAACATGGGAGATATGGAATTTAATTGATGAAAGGAGAAAATATAAAAATGTATCAAATGAAGCAGGCAAAAGAAAATACAAACATCTAAAAAATGAGACTGATAGAAAGCACATAATTGTTAAGTAGGAATGGCTATGAGAAATGCATGACTGTAAAAGTGTGAATGCCTAGGAAAAGATACATGCCACTTATAGGAAAATTAAAGAGCCCTTTGAAGAAAACAGAAACAACTGTATAAATATCAACCAATCACATGGCAAGCTAATGCTAAGCAAAGAGGGGAAAGCTGAAAGGAGTATATGGGAGGGGGGGCAATACAAAGGAAATGAAGACTATATTCTAGGAAGGTAATTGAGGAAGCAAATGAAGATGAGATCTGAAATCCTGTAATGTGAGAAATCTTGTAATGTGAGAGAAAATTAACAGAGCTTTGAGAGGCCTAAGCGTACACAATGCTCCTGGAGTAGACAACACTCCCACAGAAAAAAATGAGATTCTTGGGAGAGCTAGCTACAAGCTTAACTATTCCTCCTGGTATGCAAGATATATGAGACAGGAAAAACACCCTCAGACTTCAAGAAGAATGTAACAATTTCAGTTCCAAAAAAGGTATGCACTGACAAGTGTAAATATTACTGAATCATGAGTTTATTCATCATCAATTTAGTACATCATGGTTTCACAATACTGACACGAATTAGTTACAGAAGAATGAAAAAAAGGAAGAAGCTGCCCTTGGAGAAAATCAGTTACTGTTCCAAAGAAATGTAGGAACGTGTTGACTAGAATGCGCTTTTCAAAATTTTGGAGGTAACAGAAAAGAAATACATAGCGTGAAAGGTTATACTTGAACTGAAAGCAGACTGCAATTGTAAGAGACAAAGAAACGGGAAGGAATCAATAGTTTAGAAGGGAGTGAGACAGTGTTGTAGCCTATCATCAATGTTACTCAATCTTTCCACTGAGCAAGCAGTTGAAAAGCATGATGGTTAGAGTTTTGATGAACACAAATAAAAGTAAAACATGGGCAGTGGAATGTAGTTGGATGGAAGCGATGAGATGAACACAGTAAGCAGATTCAGAAGGATGTACATTGCAGTAGTTACTTGGAGATAAAGCTTGCACAGGATAAAATAGCATTGAGAGCTGCATCAAACCAGTCTTCAGACTGAAGACCACAATAACAACATTGTTCTTTTGCTTCTCTTTTGGCCTGAGGTGTTGATTTATTCCCTTGTCTAATCTGTTGAGCCACAAATGTCTCTCTCATTAATGACCATTGCATACCTTCCTTTGAGTGTAGATTCACTTGAAATAATCTATTTTGGTCACCTTTCACTTTCATAGTAATTAAAGAAAACATGTAATACTGCAGTTATTAGACAGTTTATTTATTTATTATCTAGCATCAGTTCTACGAAACAACTTCCAGTGTCTGGACATAAAACACTTTTCACACTTATGTCCTTACCTCAGTGATAAGAGCCCCCTGCCGCTCATCAGCCTTGTGCACTGCTTCAAAACGATTGCAACGAAAATAGCCACCTGTTGCTGAACTGTGTTTCTTCCAGTTCTCCAGACACACCCAGCAGAAGTCACATTTACACTGCAAAAGAAGTGTGAAATGTGATTTATTCGTCTCATTACACACAATTTTCAAATCATTAATGTGATGTATAGGAGACATGTCAAGTTTTACAATAAGAATATTTTAGGAGAAATACAAAAGTTTTCATTATTTTGTATACTCTCTGAGATTCAGCTACCAAATACTTATTATAGTTTTCAATACACAAAAAATAAAATATATAATTCTCTTATTCAGTCTGTGAAACTCTCTCCTCAGTGAAATCTTCAGCAAAATAATAGAAAATAATAGGACTTTTCCAACAGAAAAGTAAAGAGGAATCTTTTCAGTAAACCAAGCTCTATGTAAAATATATCACTGTCTCTTATTAAACTGAAAATTTTTAACACCAAATACTCTAGTGTTTGAGTGTAGAGTTTGAAATGGGGTGTTGGAAGTTTACAATAATCTGTGTGGTTAGTGCTGCAGATGTGTGGGAATTGTAAGTGTCAAGTGTATGTTGGCTCTTGCATACAGAAACCAACACCTCATACATGTATAAGTGAAAACGGATAATATTTTTAAAGTTTCAAACAGTGATTGAGTACTTCCATCATTTGGCAACACACACATTCCTAATTACTTTCTTTTGTTATACTAGGAGCCTTGAGATGTTTTCTGAATTTCCCCACAAGATTATGCTGGAACTAATAGCAGACTCAAAACAGCACTGATATACTATCTTTCTGGTGCCTAAATTTGTGGCACCTGACAAAATATGAATTAAAAATGCTAAGCTATTCAGTTTGTTTGCTAAGCAGTGCACATTTACCATTCAATTTAAATTTTTATCAGGATTTAGGCCTAAGAACTTTATGTGGTTTGCTTCTGTGATATCCTGATAATTTTTTGTTATTTTTATTTCGCTCTATTCCACTGATTTAATTTCAAATTGCATCATTTTGGTGTAGTTGTGCTTAGTTTTAGTCCATTTCAATAGAACTGAGATTCAAATTTTTCTGAAGTATTTTTAACACTTTCTGGGAGTCTTCCAGGCACTTCTTTTTCAATTATAACTGATGTATTGTCAGCAAATAAAACTGAATGAACTTCAATAGCAAATGGTAGGTCATCTGTTTGGAAAAGGAACAGGTAGGGACCTACTTTCAAACCTTGTGAAACTTTTTGATAAACAGCTTCCCACTTTGAGGAGTAATTGCTTGAATTTCAAACTAGTAATTGCTTGAATCTGAAATGAGGATTACTTTTTGTTTCCCATATGTTAAGTAAGAAAATGCCATATATGCTTTCACCAATCAAATTTTGAATGATCTGAATAATCGAACACTACCCATTGGGATTTTTTGTGATTTCTCAAAGGCTTTGATTGTGTAAATCATGAAATTTTGCTAGACAAGCTCAAATATTGTGGCATGAGTGGGACACTGCACAAATGGTTCAATTCGTACCTAACTGGACGAGTGCAGAAAGTTGAAATAGGCAGTTCTCATAATATGCAAAGATCAGCACATTCCTCAAACTGGGGAACTATCAAGCATGGGGTTCCACAAGGGTCAGTCTTGGGTCCTTTGTTGTTCTTAATATATATTAATGACTTGCCATTCTATATTCATGAAGAGGCAAAGTTAGTTCTCTTTGCTGATGATACAAGTATAGTAATCACACCTGACAAACAAGAATTAACTGATGAAATTTTCAGTACTGTCTTTCAGAAAATTACTAAGTGGTTCCTTGTAAACGGACTCTCACTGAATTTTGTAAGACACAGTACATACAGTTCCGTACAGTGAATGGTATGACGCCATTAATAAATATAGACCTTAATTAGAAGCATATAGCTAAGGTAGAATATTCCAAATCTTTGGGGATGTCCATTGATGAGAGATTAAACTGGAAGAAACACATTGGTGATCTGCTGAAACGTTTGAGTTCAGCTACTTATGCAATAAGGGTCATTGCAAATTTTGGTGATAAACATCTTAGTAAATTAGCTTACTACGCCTATTTTCACTCATTGCTTTCATATGGCATCATATTTTGGGCTAATTCATCACTGAGGAATAAAGTACTTATTATACAGAAGCGTGTAATCACAATAATAGCTGGAGACCACCCAAGATCATCCTGCAGACATTTATTTAAGGATCTAGGGATATTCACAGTAGCTTCTCAGTATATATACTGTCTTATGAAATTTATTATTAACAACCAAACCCAATTCAAAAGTAATAGCAGTGTGCATAGCTACAATACTAGGAGAAAGGATGGTCTTCACTATTCAAGATTAAATCTAACTTTGGCACAGAAAGGGGTGAATTATACTGCCACTAAAGTCTTTGGTCACTTGCCAAATAGTATCAAAAGTCTGACAGATAACCAACAAGTATTTAAGAAGAAATTAAAGGAATTTCTGAAGGACAACTCCTTCTACTCCATAGAGGAATTTTTAGACATAGATTCAAAAAAAAAGAAAAAAAAGAAAAAAAAGAAAAAAAAATTATTAAAAATATAAAAAACACAAAAAATAAAAAATTTGTTATATTAACTTAAGTATGTTGTTAAATTAACTTCATTATGTCATGTATTGGAAAATTTGACTCGTTCCACATCATTACGAAATATCGTATTCATGATCCATGGAACTAGTATTAATCTAACCTAATCTAATCTAAGAATTGAACACTGTAGAGCAGTGTCTCTTGATTCCACATATCTGTAATTTGTGCAGAAGTAAGGAGTGATTCACTGAACTGAATGCTTTGTCAAGAACACAGAATATTCCAGTGAGCACTCTGCCCTCATATAAAGAGTAGCATACATTTTGAGTAAACTCACTGAGGGCACTTACAGTATTTTTTGTTGTTAGAATCCAATCTCGTTTTTAAAACTTGTGTCATTTATAGAAAGAAGTTTTTGAAATTGTTTTGCTACAATATGTTCAAACACTTTAGAGAACACCAACATAAAAGAGATAGACCAGCATTTCTCCATATCTTCCATCAATCACTTTTTGAATAATTGTTTTACCTTGGCATATTTCAATTTATTTGGCAAAATCCCTGCTCAAAGGACTAATTTTACAATAATTAACACTGGATGTGAAATGACATCATACACACTCTTGGTTATAGATACTGGTGTCTCATCCTACCGAGATCAGTTTCTGTTTATTAAAGACAATATTTCATTTTTCAAATCTCTTTGGGTGAGTTTTACAACTTGTTAAAATATGTATTCTTGTTGTTTTCCAAGCTTATGAAATTTTCTTGTCTTGCTAGGCTGCCACATCTACATCTCTGCTCAAGGGCACCCATATGATAGTTTGTAAGGAGGAGGGGTGAGCTAGACCTAGGTGGGGTTATGGAGTATTTTAATGTTTTGGAAGAGAAATGGAGACTTGTAAGCAGCCATAAAAAAGTTCCAGTTCCCACCCTGTTAACCTGTGTAATAACAACCTTTAAATCATTTTCTTGGAAGAAAAACATCTGACTACCTATTTTTTTCCATTCTCTGAGCCCCCACCCCCACCCCCCAGTATGGGCACCCTTGTCTGGGTGTACTATATTTAAGAAAAAAATGGAAATGATCATATGGCATTGTTGGCCGGAGGCCCCATTCAGCGGAGTTTGTCCACCGCATTTCAAGTCCTTTTTAGTTGGCACCATGTTGGCGACTTGCGAGTCAATGATGATGAAGGACACACAACACACTGTCCCCTGCCGGGAATCGAACCCGGGCCCCCTGTGTGGTAGGCGGTACATTACTGCTATGCTATGGAGGCAGACTACTATGCTATGCAGGCGGACTATATTTAAGAATAATTCATTCAAACAATTGGACTTCTGAATAGGGCTTACTATAATATCATTTTCAAATCTAGTTTTCAGAATCTCTCATCTTTTCACTTTTGCTCCTAACTCCAACAGAACAACTGACCATACTGCTTTTGGCTTGTTTCTGTGTTGGAGGAAGAATGTATTATTTCCCATTTTTAGCAGCTAGTACAACTTTGCTGAATACTGCTTTGTACATTTAATGTACATAACAAAATAAAAACAATACTGTTCATTGAAAACAATAACAGAACTAGAAAGCTACTAAAATACACACATTAACTATAATGAAAAATGAAGTTATTGCTGAACTAATTCAAGGATAAGAACAACAGGATCCTGTTTCAAGTTCTTGGAGTCTCCAACTGCTTCTACAAAATATAAGGATTAGAAGAATAGGAAGAAAGAGTTTTAATTATGACTCCTGTTCCTTTTTCACACACACACACACACACACACACACACACACACACACACACACACATCAGATAAGGATATAACTGAAGCAAAGAAGATAAGCAGATGAAAATGATAGTATTAAGAATTTAATGAAGCACTGTTGTTGCTGACAATGATATGTTTGCTTGAGAGCAATGAATGAGATCTTTAGTGCCAGAGCAGTGATGACAAGGGATCTGTCAACTTATCACAACAGTACTGGTAAATGATCAGAAAGAAAGAGACAGCAAAAAGTGTCACATTTTGAAAAATTATATAAAAAAAGCATGAAGAGATCCATCAAATAGTTGAGTGATGTGTGACTCAAATGTAACTGTTGGTTGGTTATAAATTATTACTACCTATAGAGATCAGCTTACATTCGTGAGCTTACAAAATCGTCATGGATGCATAGCTAAAGTTTCTCAAACTTTTCAACTTTTTAAAAATTAGTGGAGTACATATAACTTTATTTTCATTTTCAATTTCTCTTTAAACTATTTTTTTCAGTTATTGCTTTCATCAGGCTAATGTTCTTTGAGGCTTATACATTATATGCACAATGTCTTACATCTGTAGTATGTTTAATTTCCTACACTTTCATGTAAATCTATTGTATTCAAAGTCAGTTTAAGGCACATTAATATAAAAATAATGATTGTATTGTGAGAATTACAATTTGTGTTGACCAGGACTTGAAGTCAGATTTCTGCTTTCCACAAGCATTCAACTTGACCATAAGCGTATAGGACAATGCCTTGGGTTTAGCATTTCTCAGTGGTGGTAACCTGCACTATTTCATGTCTCTGGATCTTCACTGATTTCATCCCCACTGAGTCAGTTTATGATATTTCATCAACAATCACCCCTGTGATGCTATTCACAAGTAATTCTTGAGAGAAATTACAGGTGGAATGTCAGTGGCAATGAAACAATTGACATTCCAATATAGAATAACAGCGATATCGAATGGACAGATTGTTACTCACCACACAGAGAAGGCATTGCGTTGTGGACAATCAAAAAATAAATAAATAAATAAATAAATAAATAAATAAATAAAATAAAATAAAATAAATGCTAGAAATTTTCAGCTTTTAGGCTACATCTTTCATTAGAAGTAGAAAACACAAATTCATATAAGCACAACTCATGCATGCAAAACCACTGTCATCCCTGAGCACTAAGATCTGATTGCAGCTGTGTCTGTGGTGGGCAACAATCTTGCTGAGGCAAGTAGTGTGGGTACATAAGAGGAGTGTGGAAGGGAGGGTATAGGATAGCAGTGGGAGAAGATGCTAGTGCTGCTTGTGGGAGTGTGTAGGAACATGGTTGCAGTAGGATAAGGCAAGTGTAGGATTGTAGTGTGAACAGCAAAGGGGAGAGCAGTAATATTTTTGGAGAAAATTTAAGTGCATATCGGAACTATATGTATTTGTCACAGTCTACAAGAAACTCAAAACCACTGAGATGGAAACTGAAGCTGCATGTAAAACTGTTTGGGCAAGACTCAGTATTAATGGTGGGCATAAATCGTAATTGGATTCTCCTATTGCCCCCACTAGACACTGCACATAAGTTCCCAACCATACTGTAATAATCAGTGGAGACTTAAATCAACCAACTATCAGCTGGGAAAATTACAGTTCTGTTAGTGGTGAGCATGATAAGACATCCTGTGAAACATTACTAAATGCCTTAACTGAAAACTATCTCGAACAGATAGTTTGGAACCCCACTCATGACGGAAATATTTTGGATCTAATGGCAACAAGTAGACCTGACCTCTTTGAGGATGTCACATCAGTGACCATGACACTACTGTAGCAGAGTACTGTCAAATGTTCTTCCACAAAACCAAAAGAAATTTTGGTCACATGTAAAGGCTATTAGTGACACAGTTACTGCCCAGTCACTAACAAATGAGACAAGAACTGAAACTGAGGGTAGCAAAGCAAAAGCTGAAATGCTTAACTCTTGTTTTCAAATATTCCTTACAAAGGAAAACCCAGGAGAATTGCCTCAAATTAACCCTTGTACCACTGAAAAGGGTGATGATAACAAACACCTGAAATTGTTAAAACTGGAAGCTTTGGTTTGGGACAGTCGAGTAGGTGCAGTATTTCTTGATTTCCGAAAAACATTCGACTTGGTACCAATCTACATTTATTCTCAAAAGCATGGCCACATGGGTTCAGTGAAATTTGTGTCTGTATTGAGGACTTTTTGGCAGGGAGGATGCATCATGTTATCTTATGAGGTCTGTTCAAAAAATTCTGCAACATTCATAAGTCTGCACCAACAACGGTGTGGTGGAGCGAAATGTGGCTGGCATCCCTGCACATGCCTGTGTTTAATGTATAACTGCTGGAAGTTTCACACTTACATGTCTGTTAGTTATTGTACAGCACTGTATTGAGTAGAATATTGTGTCACACTGTTTGCAAATTTCGAGATGGCGGAGTTAGAGGAGCAACACATCTGCATTAAATTTAGTGTGAAACTCAAGAAAACCTTTAGAGAGACTCACCAAATGGTGCAGGAAGCCTACAGTGATGAGTGCTTAAGCCATACTTGGTGTTATAAATGGTTCACACAATTTAAAAATGGCCAGATGGAAGTTCAAGGTGACCTCGTTCAGGACACCCTTTGATGTCTACCACCCTCGCTCATGTCAGGAACATCAATAAAATTGTGCATGCCAATCGAAGACTGATTGTCTGAGAGATTGCAGAAGAATGTAACATTTCAATTGGATCATATCATGAATTCTTTATGCAGCCTCTTGGATGGACTGTTTTGCCATCAAGTTTGTCCCATGGCTCATGCCTCAAGAGCAGAGAGACCTTCACCTTGCAATCTGCAAAGAGCTTTTGGATCTTGCAAATAAGAATGAGATGTTCATTAAAACAATCATAGCTGGTGATGAGACATGGGTCTACAGTTATGATGTTGAGAACAAGGTTCAATCTTCACAATGGGTTGGGAAAACTTCCCCAAGATTCAAAAAAGCTCATCAGGTCATGCTGATAGTTTTCTTTGCCTTTGAACAATTAGACCACAATGAATTTGTGCCACAGGGACACTATTAGTCAATGGTACTATCAGGATGCGTTACAACATCTTTAAAAAAATGTAAGAAGGAAATGGCCTGAAATGAGGCGAGACATTTCATGGCTCTTGCATCACAATAATGCACCCACACATTCATCCCTGTTGGTGCATGACTGCTACACAAAAAACGAAATCACTGTGCTGACTCATCCTCCGTACACTCCAGACCTGGCCCCTGCATTTTTTTTTTTCCATAGTTGGAAACACTACTGAATGGATAGTTTTGCAATGATAGATGGGGTAAAAAAAGTTCTGGAATTGTTTGAACAGATCTTGTGTATGGAGAGTCATCATGAGATGTAGAAGTAACTTCAGGTGTGCCCCAGGAAAGTGTGTTGGGACCCTTGCTGTTCATGTTGTATATTAATGACTTTATGGACAATATTAACAGTAACTCAGAATTTTTGTTTGGCACCTTGCTTTAAATGTTCAGAAATGTAACATTGTGTGCTTCACAAAACAAAACAAAAACATAGTATCCTATGACTATAATATCAATGAGTCACATTTGGAATTGGCCAACTCATACAAATACCTGAGTGTAACACTTTGTAGGTATGAAATGGAATGATCACACAGGCTTAGTTGTGGGTAAGACATGTGGGTAGATCTTGGTTTGTTGGTAGAATACTGGGCAAGTGCTATCAGTCTACAAAGGAGATTGTTTACAAATCACTGGCATGGCCAATTCTAGAATACTGCTCAAACTACACTGGCAGGCTCTTGAAAATAGATGTAAACTAACCCTAGAAAGTTTACTAACAAACTTCAAGAACCGACTTTAAATAACAACTCTATGAATACACTACAACCCCCTATGTGTCGCTCACATAGGGATCATGATGACAAAATCAGAATAATTACACACAAAGGCATTCAAACAATTATTCTTCCTGTGCTCCTTGTGTGTATGGAATGGGAAAAACCCTAATGACTCGTACAATGAGATGTAGGCTCTCTCATGCACTTACAATGGTTTGCAGAGTACAGACATAGACATAGAGATGTACATGTAGATAGGCAGATGAATGAGAGAGCCCAGTGAAGGTTGATGACAGGGGGGGGGGGGTTATGGGAACAAAGGATATGTTACAGAGAGAGTACCCACATGTGTAGTTCAGTCAGTGAAGTACCGTATTTACTCGAATCTAAGCTGCACCTGAAAAATGAGACTCGAAATCAAGGAAAAAAAAAATTTCCCGAATCTAAGCACCACCTGAAATTTGAGACTCGAAATTCAAAGGGAGAGAAAAGTTTTAGGCCACACCTCCAAATCGAAACTAAGTTGGTCCATAGTAATATGAGACACAATTTAGGTCAAATGAATGACGATACAGCTACAGTAGTTTGGTTCGAGTCCGTCTGTATTTATACGGGTACCCTTCCTTTTTCACGTGCTATGTCTGGTTTGAATTGATTGCTTATTTTTCTTTCATCTGATAAGTGCCGTTCTCTTTGTTATAGGTGTTTATGTCACTCTAAGCTAAAAATGCATTATTGTACTGTGTCATGCATTGTTTGTCGCATTCTGGTAATGAGTGTTTACGACCTGCCGCCGCTCGCGGCATGGGTTGCTTTTGTGCGCGCTACCGCTGCTTACAATTGTCTCATTAGCGAAACAGTGGCAAGAGACTGCTATTTGTTTCTTTGCTGCTTTCTTTGATAATGATCAACAAGAACCAAATAATAGACTGCACATGATAGGAGATGTTCTGAACAAGAGTTAAGCGAAAATTTCTCTCCATTTGAAAATCTTTGGAGACGTCTCTTTCGTTCATTACATTCCGCACAGAAATTAGAGTCGTCTTAGATTTAAAAATCTAGTCAATTGCCGTGCTTCATCTCTGACTGTATCACTATTAGGCATAAGAATAATATGAATATAAACATGACATGATATGTATATTCTTCGCGTTTGCTGTTGTTTCACTCTAGTTTCGTAGTTTATTAGGCAGACAGGATTTAAATGAGATAGCAGCAAACACGAAAGAATACATGGCAAAATGTTTATATCCGTATTATTCTTATGGTGGAGAGAATACTGCATGTGATTCACAATTCATATAAGTTCCTATTTGCAACCATCTCTTCTCACATGTAGGAAAAAATTCAGAATGTAGAGTTGGCCATATTGACAAACATCCCAAACAGTCTTGCCAGTTGGATTCTCGTAGTACACTGAAAGGCTGCCACATTCGAAGATGATCAATACGGAATTTGTATTTACTTCGTTGGATAATTTATGAAAATGCAATGGTCGAAACTCGGGGTGGAGAAAAAAGCTCGTCTTCCACCTTTTTTTAATTTATTTACTGACGCAGAGGTTTTGACTACAGTATTTATCTTTGTGCCTGCAAAGCATGCCTGTGTAGCACTACATATATTTGATGGCAGAAGTTAGTTGTGGCAGCACTTACCAACATTTTTCAGAACTTCCCCTTACTTTGCATTCGACCCTAAGCCGCAGGCGGTTTTTTGGGTTACAAAAACCAGAAAAAAGTGCAGCTTAGATTCAAGTAAATACGCTAGCCATTACAGTGAAGCATATCACCTTGGGTGGCTTGTTGAGCAACTGGGTCGCCAGGCAGCTTCTTGGACACAGTCTGTCGGTAGCTGTCTGTGTAGTTGACGGCTTGTTAGTAGTCAAGCCCAAGTAGAATGCTGCACAGTGGTTGCAGCTAAATTTGTAGACAACATTGCTGCTTTCACAGGAGGCCCTGCCTTTCATGGGGTAGGAAACACCTGTGACAGAACTGGAATAGGTTGTGGAGGGAGGATGTAGGATGTATGGGACAGCATATCCCTGCTACAAACCTAGATGCAATATACGTCCCATACATCTTCTTACTACCACCTGCCAGTGACAGGACTGGAGTAGCTAGCAATGGGAAGAGGGAGGGTGTGTGGCACAGCATATCCCTGCAACAGACCTAGATGCAAGGACATGTCCCATACATCTCACCATTATCACCTACCCCAGTTCTGTCACAGGCATCTCTTACCCCATCAAAGGCAGGGTTACCAGTAAATCTAGCATTTGATCTTCAAACTTATTAACAACCACTGCACTGTGTTCTATAAGGACATGACTAATAACAAGCTGTCTATCTGCATGAATGACCCTGACCACTGCCAAACAGTGACCAAAAGACCTCAGTACCACCCAGTTGATGAGCAAGCCACCCAATATGATCAGCTTCATTTTACCGACTTCTTCACAGACTGTGTCATCTGGATTCATCCCACCAACAGAAGCTTCTCTGAATTACACAGATGGGAGCTCTCTCTGCAACATATACTTCATTCCAGTAATACTGCTCACCCCAACCTTTCCTACTACCTGTCCTCCACCTACGTGTCCTTTCCCCTGCTCACACTCCAGTACTACACACTCCTTCTCTCTTGTCTATGCATGTATAACAGTCCTCTCCTCTTCTCAACATCTCCCCTCCTCCCAGTAGCATAATTTTTCAATGCTGTAGCTGTAACCGTTTCCAACATTTCCCTGTATACTCCCACAAATAGCACTAGCATCTTCCCTACCACTACTCTGTCTCCCACTTCAGCGTTCTCACTCTTTTCCTGATCTGAAAATTAATGTCTTTTTAAGTTCTGTGAACACATGCATTCTAATGAGAATTTTTTTTAAAAAAAGAGGCTGCAAATTTAAGATAAAATAAAATATTTATTGGTACCACAAGATTTTTATTTTATTTAGCAAAACCAGTTAATAGGCATTATTAGCCACTTTAAAATATGTATTTTGTAATTAAATTTTATTTTATATACACACTACACCACTATCTACATACACATTAATTATGATTACATATTCTAATTACTTTCATACCTTTCAGCATGGATTCAACTGATCTTCTGAAACTGTTTGATTGGAAAATACATTTCATGTCTCCCACATTTTCAGCTTTTTCTGCCAAATCAGCACATTTCTTTAGTTCAGTAACAGCTTCTTCTAATCTCCTCTTTTTAGTTTTCAATCCTTCTATTTCATCTACCACTCATTTTCTTTTAGAATCTTACATTTCACTTTGTCTCAATTTTTTCTGTTCTTTAAGATACAATGTATACTTTTGCCTGGCATCAACAGCAGATAAATGAAGTTCCTTCGTCACTACACAATTAGCTAATCCCCCAGAGAGTATTAGATGATCAGTTATTACTCTTTTGGCAATAAATGTTTTACTTTTCATATTCTACACTTCTATCAATTTTTTTCATGAGAAACCTCTTTCAACATCTGCTTGACCATGAGATAAAATCAATAACTTTTGACGACATTGTACAGCTTTGAAAAATCTGGAGTCAAAAACTTACTTAAAAAATAATTAAGTCTTTCCTCTGAAGAACTGAAAACTTAAAAGAGATCATAGTTAGAAGATAACTGCCCACTTAGAAATTTATTATAATTTATCTGCTGCACTTCATACTCATCTTCTCTAGTAACTTTAGCCTTCATAAGATTGCTTAACACCGATTTCATTTTAGCATAACAATCAAAGCAATTAAATGCCATCTGTCTTGGCTCTAAAGAAATATAATTTGGACCATAACTGAAGATTTTTCTAGCAAGTTTTTAACTAATGAAATAAAAAATTATGAGCATCAGATCTTGAATTAGATCTATTTCTCTGAGACTTGTTTCTCAGAAAGTAAATTTTTTGGTATTGGGTTTCCTATAAAGCCTAAACTAATATATAGATTTGTCTTCCAAATCAAATTTAGATAGTCTGTTTTCAGAGGTTAGTTTATCTATATGTTATTTTTTATTATATTAAAAGCTATAAAAACATCAAGAACAAACCCTCTTAGATCCTCAGCAAAAAAGGTAACATTGGATTAAGGCTTTGATATTTTTCCAAGAATGGTTTTAACATACTGGCAACAGATACAAAAAAATGAGTTTCACAGTTATCATCTTTGGTAGAGTTTTCTACTGTCTCATAATATTTTGTAACTGGTTTGTAACATTGCTTTTGTTTCACACAAGAAGCAAACTGTTTCACATCCTACCATACCTATAATGTCCTCCCTGTTGCCAGAATATTTTCAAACCACCTATGACTACAAAATTTAAATGGATTTTCTCACTGGTTGATTTTTTAATAAATCCTTCCTATGCGAGGGAGAATCCTTGAACAGCCAGTAAAGTGCTGCAAACAAAGCATCTAAACTGCACCCTGCCACTCTGTTTTCTTTCTTAAAAGCATTATTCATCACATGCAGGCCACAACTACCTAAATTAAGCACCTGTTCATTGAGCTCTTAATTTAAATTTCCTCGAATCATACCAAATAGTTTCCATTTCATAGCTTGACCATCCACTGACCTCTGAATTAACGTTTGTTAGATCACAAACCAGCACTGTGACCTAAGTAAGTAGAAGACAGATATCGTGTTTACTTTATTGTTTACGTCATCCCAGTAATGGATGTGTAAGTCCATTGTTTGGCCTCTAAAGATTTATATAATGCTTCATCAAAGTGTAGTGTGAAACTACCCATATTATTAATTTTATCGTGCATTATATTCATGAAATATGGTGCCACCCCAAAGCTGACCAAGTATGCACACTTAATTGTTCCACATAAAAACTGTTTTGCAATGTTGCTGTCTAGAAATATTTGCTGAAAAACATCACTGTTGTCCTTACAAGACCTGTAAGAAAAATTATTAGCCGCACATTTGACTGCCTATATTATTTCAACATCTAATATTGCATTTTTAAAAAGATGTTCTAATGCTTCATGAATGTTTTTCTACTTTTGTTTGGGAACTACAGAATCGGGTGCTGTAGTTACTTCTTTGGTTTTTTGATTCTAATTTCACACCACCTGTTTCTTTGGCTATAATTAATATCATACATCTCTTACCTAAAGAAAAATATTAAAAACGTGGTTTTCATTATATATATATATAAAAACAAAGATTCCAAGACTTACCAAGCGGGAAAGCGCCGGCAGACAGGCACAATGAACAAAACACACAAACACACACACAGAATTACTAGCTTTCGCAACCGATGGTTGCTTCTTCAGGAAGGAGAGGGAAAGACGAAAGGATGTGGGTTTTAAGGGAGAGGGTAAGGAGTCATTCCAATCCCGGGAGCGGTAAGACTTCCCTTAGGGGGAAAAAAAGGACAGGTGTACACTCGCACACACACACACACACACACACACACACACACACACACACACACACACACACACACACATATATCCATCCGCATGTACACCATCGGTTGCGAAAGCTAGTAATTCTGTTACTAAGCGGGAAAGCGCCGGTATATAGGCACAATAAATAAAACGCACAAACACACACACAGAATTTCGAGCTTTTGCAACCGGTGGCTGCTTCGTCAGGAAAGAGGGAAGGAAAAGGAAAGGTGAAAGGATGTGGGTTTTAAGGGAGAGGGTAAGGAGTCATTCCAATCCCGGGAGCGGAAAGACTTACCTTAGGGGGAAAAAAGGATAGGTATATACTCACGCACACACACACACACACACACACACACACACACACACACACACACGCACACACACACACACACACATATCCATCCATACATACACAGACACAAGCAGACATATTTAATGTGTGCAATTTTTCCCATGTGGAAGTTTCTTCCATCAAATCTATGTAGTACAGTGCCACTTCTGAAATCCAAACTCAAGCTGATGATCGTGTTGTGCAATTCTTACAAAGTCCTCAGTACAGTGTTGAATTAATAAATTAGATTTCATACTGTCCGTAATGAATGCAAGAGATTTACCACCCTATCCTGTACATAAATTTTTATGTCACTGTTTCCAGTTTCATCTGCTAGGAGCACAGTCATATGAACAAACTGTAGTCTGAAACTGCAGAGTATAAATTTAATTCTGGAAACTGTATTCTTCTTGGCTCATAGTTGCTGCCAATTGCACACATTGCATGCACCACTACAGAGCCAAACAATTTGTGCATTATTTCACAGTTTTCCTTCCTCAATAACTTAGTATCAAATTTTGTCATTCAAATGCACCACCACTTGTGCCTCTCGTGACAAAGCAATGTCTGGTGAAGCTTCATATATTTTGATTGGTAAAAAGTGCGAATGCAGTGGTCACATTAGTGAATATGTAATTTCATTCTGCATTTATCCAAGATGGCTGCAATACTATTACCAGACTTTCTTAGAGTTTCTTTACTTTTACAAGTGTGCTAACAACTATTTCATGCGGGTATGAAGGTAGTACAATAATTATTTCTCATTTAATCAGAACATCAATCAGTCCGAGAACAACGGTTGGAATGAACAACACTAGTCCAGTCACGCAGCAGAATATTTAGCATAAGTTATCACCAGCTCGTATGCAGCCCAAATATTTGAAATGGAAGCTGATCACGGTTGGATGCATTTAAGTGAACTGTTTGATTGTGTGAAGCTTCGTGGTGATAGATATAGGTGTGACTCCAGAATTGTAAAGGTTTAGAGCAGATGAACTTTACATCTAGCCACAAAGTCATGGAAGTTTATAGGAGTTGAGAAAAAAATGCTTTTATACCAAAATTAAAACAGTTTTTATGGTTTCTCATAATGTGAATGTTCAAGATATTGCACTGGCAGTGGTGCATGTCAATTGTTTGCTACGCGATTTACATTCTAGCATTAATGAGAACAATGACAAATCTAGTCTTTCTGTCAGAAAACCATGGCAAAGACTCTAACATCTTTCAGAAAGAAATAGTAAGAATTTTTTCATAATAGGGTGAACAGTTTGAGGAACGAGTGCCAGTATAAAAATAGCTTATGCAAACTAGAAACTATACAGATTGGTATTTTACATGAAAACAATGAGAATTAATTCACTTACTTTCCATTTGTTTTGTTTCTCATCATATATTGCAAGAATGTTGAAACTTACGAGTGAATGTAAATAAGCTAGCATCAACCAACTGATGCTAGTCCAGGTTTGAGAGGTTGCTCTCAACTAATTATTTTATCACAAACTTATTCCATGAGAAAACATTATTCACTATAACAAAATAAATACACTCCTCGAAATTGAAATAAGAACACCGTGAATTCATTGTCCCAGGAAGGGGACACTTTATTGACACATTCCTGGGGTCAGATACATCACATGATCACACTGACAGAACCACAGGCACATAGACACAGCCAACAGAGCATGCACAATGTCGGCACTATTACAGTGTATATCCACCTTTCGCAGCAATGCAGGCTGCTATTCCCCCATGGAGACGATCGTAGAGATGCTGGATGTAGTCCTGTGGAACGGCTTGCCATGCCATTCCCGCCTGGCGCCTCAGTTGGACCAGTGTTCGTGCTGGACGTGCAGACCGCGTGAGACGACGCTTCATCCAGTCCCAAACATGCTCAATGGGGGACAGATCCGGAGATCTTGCTGGCCAGGGTAGTTGACTTACACCTTCTAGAGCACGTTGGGTGGCACGGGATACATGCGGACGTGCATTGTCCTGTTGGAACAGCAAGTTCCCTTGCCGGTCTAGGAATGGTAGAACGATGGGTTCGATGACGGTTTGGATGTACCGTGCACTATTCAGTGTCCCCTCGACCCCTCGACGATCACCAGAGGTGTACGGCCAGTGTAGGAGATCGCTCCCCACACCATGATGCCGGGTGTTGGCCCTGTGTGCCTCGGTCGTATGCAGTCCTGATTGTGGCGCTCACCTGCACGGCGCCAAACACGCATACAACCATCATTGGCACCAAGGCAGAAGCGACTCTCATCGCTGAAGACGACACTTCTCCATTCGTCCCTCCATTCACGCCTGTCACGACACCACTGGAGGCGGGCTGCACGATGTTGGGGCATGAGCGGAAGACGGCCTAATGGTGTGTGGGACCCTAGCCGAGCTTCATGAAGATGGTTGTGAATGGTCCTCGCCGATACCCCAGGAGCAACAGTGTCCCTAATTTGCTGGGAAGTGGCGGTGTGGTCCCCTACGGCACTGCGTAGGATCGTACGGTCTTGGCGTGCATCCATGCGTTGCTGTGGTCCGGTCCCAGGTCGATGGGCATGTGCACCTTCTGCCGACCACTGGCGACAACATCGATGTACTGTGGAGACCTCACGCCCTACGTGTTGAGCAATTCGGCGGTACGGCCACCCGGCCTTCCGCATGCCCACTATACGCCCTCGCTCAAAGTTCGTCAACTGCACATACGGTTCACGTCCACGCTGTCGCGGCATGCTACCAGTGTTAAAGACTGCGATGGAGCTCCGTATGCCACGGCAAACTGGCTGACACTGACGGCGGCGGTGCACAAATGCGGCACAGCTAGCGCCATTCGACGGCCAACACCTCGGTTCCTGGTGTGTCCGCTGTGCCGTGCGTGTGATCATTGCTTGTACAGCCCTCTCGCAGTGTCTGGAGCAAGTATGGTGGGTCTGACACACCGGTGTCAATGTGTTCTTTTTTCCATTTCCAGGAGTGTACATATGGAAAAATGATGGAAAATGTACTTACTGATCATATGAAGTTTTAAGGACAATTCTCCCATCTTTCCAAGCACAAAATCTTTGTTACACACAGTGTGCAATTTGCTCTGAACTTATCATTAGATGGTGTAATCCAACTCCTGAATTCATCTTTTTTTAACCAAAGATGATTAAAAACACACTTACCCATTATGGGCATTTAATTGCAGTAACATTCAACAAATTACTCAATGGAGGACATAATTTAATTCTTGAATTTGTCGTTTGTTAACCAAACACAGTAAATAGAGGAATGCTGGGTACACAATATTCTGCCCTTGATACTACATAAATCTAGCAGACAGCAAAAATATTCTGAAAAAAGGAATAATTGTTGAGGAAGTAACCTTTGAACACTTCATGTGGTTGCAGCCTTCATTCTTTTGTATTGGAGACTTGCAGTTGGGACAAGGTTTTGAGTTGGTGACCAGCCACAGGCAGTTAGCAGCATCCTCAGTCTCAGTACATGAAGCTCGCAGCTCCTCAGGCCGAACTTCTGAGATCTTGCGCTGCCACTGTTGCCACTGCTGACAACCACAAGGCGCATGTGCCTCCCCTAAACATTCCCTGCACAATTGAAAATAATTTAGCCTCGCTCTCTACACAAAACATTATTTTATTAGTAGATTATAGACATTCCTTAGACAAACAATAATCACTAGTAGTATGATATTTCAATAACTAATTAATAGTTTGTAAAACTGAAATTTTTAAGTAATTTACAGAAAAATGAAAAATATTTTAAAAGAGAAAAAGCAAGAGAGAATGATTGTGCTAGCACACAGAGTAAGGCTACAGTTGCCTGAAACTGCAGCAGTTTGGTGTGAGTTGCATTTACATGTGTGTGTGTGTGTGTGTGTGTGTGTGTGTGTGTGAACAGGTCAAAAATTGCAGGAAAAATTTGGTTACCAGTAGTGAAGCATACAAGTCATCATTCAAGCACCAATGATATTAAAAGGTAATGTTACATGAAGGCCAATAAAGAATGTAGCAATATACCATCAGACTTTCCAAAAAATATCATCCACACAATTCTGAAGATTGTGAGCTGGCAAGTGCAAAAACTATCACACACTCAGTTTAACAGCTCATGCTTCCAAGATGCTGAACAACATAATATACAAATGAATGGAAAAAAATTAGATGATGATCAGTTTGGATGCAGGTAAAGTACAGGCACCAGAGAGGCAGTTCTGACACTGCAATTGATAATGAAAGCAAGACTGAAGAAAAATCAAGATATGTTCATAGGATTTGTCAATCTGCAAAAAATGTTCAACATTGTAAAATGGTGCAAGATGTTCAAAATTCTGAGAAAAATAGGGGTAATCTATGGGGAAAGACAGGTAATACACTATATCTAGGAAAACAAAGAGAGAACAATAAGACTGGAAGCCCAAGAGTTGAGTGCTCAGATTGAAAAGGAAGTAGGACAGAGATGTAGTATTTCACCCTCTACTGTTCAATGTGTACATCAAAGAATCAATGACAGAAGTAAAAGAAAGGTTCAAGAGTGGGATTAAAATTCAAGGTGAAAGGATAACAATGATATGATTCACTGATGACATTGCTGTTCTAAGTGAAAGTGAAGAAGAATTACAGCATCTGTTGAATGGAGTGACCACTGTAATGAGTACAGAATATGGACTGAAAGTAAATCCAAGAAAGACAAAAGTAATGGGAAATAGCAGAAATGAGAACAGTGAGAAACTTAACACCATAATTTGTCATGATGAAGTTTAGGGCTTCTGATACCTAGGCAGCAAAATAACCCATGACAGATGGGGTAACAAGGACAAAAGAAGCAGACTAACACCAGCAAAAGGGGCATTCCTGGCCAAGAGAATCTAGTGGTATCAAGCATAGCTCTTAATTCAAGGAAGAAATTTCTGAGATTATAAGTTTGGAGCACAGAATTGTACACTAGTGAGACAGAGACTGTAGGAAAACCTGAACAGAAGAGAATCAAATCATTTGAGATGTGGTGCTACAGAAGAATGTTGGAAATTAGGTCGACTGATAAGGTAAGGAATGAGGAGGTTCCTCACAGAACCTGTTAGGAAAGGATTATAAAGAAAACTTTGACAAGAAGATGGGGCAGGATCATAGGTTATCTGTCAAGACATAAGGGGATAACTTCCATGACAGTATATGGAGCTGTAGATGGTACAAATTATAGAGGGAGACAGACTGAAATACAGCCAGAAAATAACTGATGATGAAGTTTGCAACTGCTACTCCGAGACGAAAAGGTTGGGACAGGAGAGGAATTCATGATTACTAAAAATGGAGAAGGAGGAGAAGAAGAAGAACAAGCATAAAAAGTAGAAGAAGAGACATGAGAAATAATAAGAAGAAGGAGGAGAACAGCCAACAATGAAAAATGATCCAGCCAATCAATATATGTTATTTTGAATTCATGAATGGGAGAAATCGTATCCCATCAAATGAGGGAATCAGCAGTCTACAGAAATTGATGGGACTGACATTCCAAATGTTAAACACAGCTCAACAGCAACAAAGAGTAGTTTACAAAAAGTCTACATGTGAGAAGCATTTACCGTGTGATTGACAAATTTTATCTGTCCTGTGGCATGGTAGGTGTAATGGTGAAAAATGTCGGCCCCAGACAAATTACATCTCACCCAAAAATGTCATAACTGTAACTGTTGTCAGTCAGTGTATTCCAAGAAGATACATCTCTTGTATTTCAGTGGAGACACAATTAACACCATCCATTACACACTAAATCTGTGAAAAACCCTACAAGATAAAGAAGATACTGGAGTGTGCTCTGCAACAAAAATAAGAATTTATGGAGAATATGCTCTCCATGGTTGACTATGTTGAATTCTGTACTGTAAGAGGAACAGTGTGGAGTTTCCAAAATAATTGCTTTATTTCCGTAATTATCAGTATGAACAGATTACAACTAGTTGTAATTTATTATTAGTATACTTTACAAAACCGTCCTCAAGTGGCTGCTTCTCCCAGTTATTATTTAAAGGGACTCATTCTGCATAACTGAAGACTCTCCTTTATTCCGCTTGATGCATGAGAAAGTTTAATGCTGTGAAAATGGTTCACAGCTGAAACAGAGCTTCAGCTGGATCGTTTCACAAAAAGACAAATCTGTGATGTTCGAGCTATTGCACTAAAACACACCTGTGTATGCAAGCACACAGGTGACAGCTTGTGTTGTAGTTTTGAGAAAAGGTGCAATTAGACCTTCTGAAGTACTACTACCTGGCACATATTGTTTCTGGAAAAAATTGTTGCTACAGTACAAGCACTGAGAACCTACTCGGTAAGTATGTAATTTGTGCAAAATAGGGCTCAAAAACTGTACCCTAGGCTCTTTTGTTTCTCTTGTGTACATTTCCTATACACTTGACTTGACCTCAATGACTACTTTTGAGGTCACAGTGAAGGACACAGTTTGCCATAACAGTCATACAACACTGGACGAGATGGAAAATTGATCTGCCAGAAATATGCATTCATTTTAATTCATACACTTTAGCAGATGACAGGCAATAATGTACAGTGTAAACTCCAGGTTATTCCTACATTGTTGTAGACAACTCACATTTTTATGAAAGTGTGGCAGTAATGTGCATCTGAGGGGTATATCAGCCATCATAACCTCTCTTTCTGGTTCCTTACAGTGACAGCTATGCCCCATGCCATCTGTTAGACACATATGGAATTAATTGCAGAATTTATGTACAAAACTTTAATGGCATTCTCAATAACGAGACAACTAGTAAGTTTCTATTGTTCACTGTGTCTCAGTTATTTCATTTCATTTGTGGAATTCTTTATGAAGCAGCCTGTATACATAGACCTTGAAACATAAATGTGCTGTTTGGCCATAATAAAAAGACTCTTCATACTGGCACTGCCAATAGTAGAGGAAACTGGAACAAGTATGATAATATTCACAATCTCCAGGTGCTGCCAATATTATCTAGAATACATGTTTCGATAGAAATGTGGCATCCATTTTTAGAGAGCCAATATTTCTTAGTTTATTGTGCTCTATCAAATTTGTGAGTTGATCTGATTTGCACACTGTGATAACATTTTAAAGTGAGTGAATAGGCCATCCCTGGTCCATCGGGTACTTCATCTAGTTTTCCATCAACACCATAATGGAAAATGAAGTTTGTCATTCACAGCAGTAAGTGAAAAATGATTTTTCACATTTTACATTGCTGCAACAAAGAAAAACAGCAAAAGGATCAGCTCCACTCTACTGCACAGGCTAAATTATGAGATGCCACATACAAAGGTAAAAGCCTGTCCAGTTCTACAAGGCTGAGAAGGTTTCCCAATACTATTCGAGTGAATCACTTGGAACCCCTGGCAACAAGGTTTAATTTCTGTTATAATTTTAATTATTAAAATTTACTATCATTATTAATCATCCTTTAACATGGGAGAGTATTACATTAGAATTATTTTGAAATATATGTTCTATTGTTTCTGGAGGACTCAGTGTAGGTGAACTATGTGTTGTAAGAGCTACTATATGCACACTGTAGTTTCACATGTAACATGGCTGCTGATAATATGTACAAAGGATGCTTCCTATTAATCCAGTCCTGCAATCCTCTATTCCAAGAGCAAAGTACAGGGCATGTATAATTACACTTATATTCCATCTAATTTCCATGATAGTTATAGATAATACACCATACCACAGCAGCCAGGTCAGTAAAGCATTACCTAAATATGACTTCTAAGATTACAAAGATAGAGCGATATTTGAATGATCATGAGCCGAAAAAATAAACTGCAGTGATAGAACTAAAAAGCAAAAATTGTGTGACTTAATTAAAAAGAACAAACCAGCCAAGAAAGTTAATGGTCTTAACAAGCTTGCTGCCAACAACCAGCATAATAATCTACATAAAATAAACTGCTTCAGTTGTGTGATATGCATGTGACTGAAGTTGCATGTGCCAAAATTAAATATCATTTCAAAGAATACAATGTAATAGATAACATGTCTAAGGAAACTCTTTAGACTGCATTTCTCTCAGTTGTTGTGGAGGACTGGATAGTTACTAAAGAAAAGTACAACACTTGGAGCAAGAGCACTGGAGTCATCAAAATGGCTGTTGATGAATTTGTTAATAATACAGCAGCTTCAAGTGACGATGCTGAGGAGTCTTACACTGATGAGAGCAGTGACTGATAATTCATTTTTAATCTTTTTAATCATTCTTTTGTAATAATTTTTAATCATTTTTATTAATTTCTGACATATCTTTTTTCACATATCACTAAATATCTATAGTGAATAAATAAATTTAATGTTTCAATGAATTTGACAAAGCAATCATTGGCCTTTAATTAAAGGCATCACAATTTATACCTCTCTGCATCTTAGTTTTTCATTGTTTCTGATAAATAATATACAATTTCAACTTATATGTATCTGGACTGCACATGCCAATTAATATGGTGACTTTAGTTTCAACTGCATGTCTCATTTAAATGAACATCATTTCTGCAGATGTGGCTGCTTTTGCAGAAGCACAAAACACAGATAATGGTGTCAGCAATACAAGCATGAGTTGGTTCTATGCCAACCCCCCACTGCACATTTCCCTGGGGCAGCCAATATGTGGGGCAAGGCATGCTGCCTTATGTTCTCTACGACCATCACACAGAGAGTACTGTTGTGAACAAAAAGTTGCCCATTTCAGGTCTTGAACTTGAATGCAAAATAAACTTAAAATTTTGTATTATCATTTGAGATGTAAACTGATGAAGGTAGAGCTTGCATGAGGTCATGAAAAATTCTTCTGTTGTTAAGGTCTTATACACTGTAGTTACATCTACATCTACATGACTACTCTGCAATTCACATTTAAGTGCTTGGCAGAAGGTTCATCGAACCATAATCATACTATCTCTCTACTATTCCACTCCCGAACAGCGAGCGGGAAAAACAAACACCTAAACCTTTCTGTTCGAGCTCTGATTTCTCTTATTTTATTTTGATGATCATTCCTACCTATGTAGGTTGGGCTCAGCAAAATATTTTCGCATTCGGAAGAGAAAGTTGGTGACTGAAATTTCGTAAAAAGGTCTCGCCCGACAAAAAACGTCTATGCTGTAATGACTTCCATCCCAACTCGTGTATCATATCTGCCACACTCTCTCCCCTATAACGTGATAATACAAAACGAGCTGCCCAGGTGAGACTTGTTGTTCTCCTTCCAGAACAGGCATATTTTTCTAAGCATGTTAAGCCAAAGTCAATGAGATTGTCATTGTACACGTACTGAAACCAGTGAAATATGCAAATAACCATCATGTAGCCACTAATACTCACCAACAAAAGAAATGCCCATTACCACAGTCAACAGCATGTGATGTTGGAGGTGGAGAACCTGAGCGAGAGCCAGGTAGTGGCTGCTCATACTCAGGCAGCCGCACTGCTCGACCACAGCCAGGCATTGGGCACCATTTAATGCTTCGGTTGCTCTCCACAAACGCCTAGCATTTAATAATAATTTGTAAGTCAACTGCATTGAAAATTCTGAACTGTTATAAATAATATTAATTTGTATATTGTGTTTGGTGCAAAAGAGAAGCATTCACAAAGCAACACAGAAATGCCACAAAAATTACAGATATAGGAAACTAAAGTTTTTTAAAAAATAAGTTTTATGTTGCACTAAGTAAGAAGCCTGGGATTGCCCAGGGATTTATTTACAGCTGTGCCTGAGATTTCATATGTGTGGAATTTATTTTTTACTTATAAGCTTCTTTGTACACAGTCTCTGACTGGTATGATTGAGGGACATGTATGAAGAGCTTGTTTGCCTCACTAACACAGGAGAGAGCCATGTAAAATTGGCCGTGTAAAAAGCAGCTGACACCAAGTTCCAAGATCGCAGCACACAGAGTCTCACCTTGTGCTTTGTTTATGATCATGGCATAACATAAGGTCACTAGAAACTGTATATGTAAAAAGTGAAATGGTAAATTGTTTGAAATAAGCGGGATTCAGGGTATAAAAACTTACTCACTTGCACCACTTCTCATCAAAATTTCTGCTTCTAGGATGTTACGTTGGAAAGATGTAACTATAATCCTCTCCAAGTAAAGAGTTCTGAGAAGCACAGCAAGAACCCTGGCACCCCAGACCATCACTCCTGGTTGTCAGCCTGTATTGTGGATGACAGGTTGGTATCACACAGTCTTTGACCTGGAATCTCATTGACTGGAATAGAATTTTCTTCAGTGATGATCTCATTTTGAACTGAACTCTGATTACATGTGAAGACCTGCCTGGAGACGCCCTGGACAGTGAAATGATACCAGCATGACTGTCACTCACCATACAGCCTTACAACCAGGAGTGACGGTCTAGGGTGCCAGTTCTTTCCACAGTATGACCCCATTGGTTGTCATCCTCAGTACCCTTACAGCACAGTGGTATGTTGGCAATATTCTACATCCCATTTTGTTGCCCTTTATGGCAAGCCAACCTGGCCTGATGTTTTAGCAAGATAATACCTGCCCGCACTGGGCGAGAGTTTCTACTGTTTGTCTTCATGCTTGCCAAAGCCTTCTTTAGTGAGCAAGGTCATTGGATCTTCAGGGTGTATATGTGAACAAGGAAAAAAAATTCCCAGATTTTTCCCAGGTTTCCCGGTTGAAAATACACTTTCTCCCGGATGAAAATACATTTTTTCCGTGTTAAATTACAGTATACTTTTCCTCAGCACTGTAAAACTTATCAATCCTTAGAAAGTTTATGGTTTTCTAGACAGACATAGAATTTGCCGGCACTTTAGAAAACGAAACCCAGGGGGAAAAAAACACTTTTTGGAAAGATCTTTGATGTTCAGCAATATGTAGGCTGCATTCTTCGTTTTATGGAGGTATAAATTCTAATTGCACCAAAGACTGCATGTTACTTTCTGAAGCAATGAAATCGAGATTGCGATGCTTTTTTGTAAGCCAGTCATAGCTCATGTCACGTGATCTCGACAGTCGATGACAGCACAGGACTTGTACTGTAGTCAACCAATAGCAAGATCACTCTTAAGTAGTGCAAACACACAAAAAGAAAAGTTAATGGTTTAAATTAATATACAGTTTTACTAGAAGAAAAACAAAGCTTTCACAAATAATATTGGTCTCTAAGATTAATAAGCTGCAAGAGAAGCTAAGGTTCCACATATAATGCTGATCTTTTTGCGTATGTTACACTTTAAGATACATCACACAAATGTGCCAGTAAAATTTTTCATAACGACGTAAATGTCTGATCTTCTGGGCTCGAAATCCTTCTAGATGGTCGTCCTCAAAGAGTTGATTTTTAAATGAGTGTCAAACGCTCTGTGATTTAAGAAATTCATCGTACATTCTCACACATAGTTCATCTTGCGTAAAAGGAAATTTACTTTGAAAGTAACACTTTTCAAACCACCATTCACAATATTTTCCTGTGACCTGTTAGAAATTGGTTCGTTTCAGCAGTTGCCAGAGAGTGCCAGGTAACAGGCGTCACTGCGCCTGCGCAACTATGATGACACAGGAAGCCCGCATGTTCGTACGTGTAAAATATTAAAAGATCTTGCATTATGTCATAAAAGAAACAAGACATCAAAGGGTACTTCAGGAGCATCGAAATTTTGTGAACTATACTAAAATGCATAATTCGGCTTAAAGTGCACAATCGTATGTCCAGATTCGAATGTAAGTTTTCTTGAGTACCAGTACTGTATTATCTCATGTTTGGTTCTTTATTATGGCATAATGCCAACAAGCTAGAAGATGGAAAAAGTGCACTTGAAATGCAGCGAACAGTTGAAACTAGCCAATAGTGTGAAATTAAACACTTCGTTTCAAATAAATTGACTGCCTCAGTGCAAAAGATTAATATAAGCCAAATCTCTTTAACAAATCGACAAAAACAACTTCATCTTTGTGCAAGGTGATTAATGCTTGACAGTCAGATAGATGGAAATAAAACCTGAAACTAACAACATATTTTAGCCTTCCGTAACTATGCGAACGTATTTTAATTTATTTGGTAGCTCCCAGCCACAGAAATCTGTTTTTTTTTTTTCATTTAATGTGAGAGTAATAAATGAAGAGGAAACAGCAAAATCACTAAACGTACGCACAGGTCACATGGAGACTAGCCACCTCCCCACTACAACTCAGACTGCTCTGTGCATCAGCCCTGGATCTACGATATTTCCAAACTGGAGCAATTTAGATAGTGGCACCCAGCCACACGTCTGTAGCCAGAAGCGGGAGAAGGTACTACTCATAGGTGACTCAACTGCACATGCGCAAGAGCCCGCCTGCAACTGCTCAAATGAATCAAATGTAAACAGCTGTCATGTCACGCTCATTGAAGGCAATATTCTTCCCAAAGCCTTTGACACACTTTGGTTGGCAGACGCTTGTATGAGCACTGTGTTTTGGTGTTGTATATGGTGCATTTCCTTTTCGACTTGAAGTTTTATTTTCATTTTTTTTTTCTCTCGTTCATGGCTTCTTCTTTTTTTTTTTCCCCCTGCAGCATTACTCTGCAAAAGCGGGATACAGTAATACCCTTCATTATAGTAATGGTTCTTACCAGTCAAAATCACAGAAATTTAACTGGTAACTAAGACAAGGAAAAGTTCCCGGAATTCTAAAAGATTCCCGGGTTTTTGCCGGTTTTCTCCCGGACGACAAAATTCCCGGGTTTTTCCTGGATCTCCCAGATGTCCCGGGTTGTATACACGCTGATCTTCAGAATTTTTGGAATATTTTGGGTAGGGTCTTCCAAACAGCTTAGGATTTAGGTGATGTAATGTGCCAATTGGACAGAATTTGACACGATATCCCTCAGGAGCATATCCAACAATTCTGTAAATCAGTGCCAAGCCAAATAATGGCCAGAAGTGGACCAACACATTATTGACTTGCTCCATTTCTGAAACTCTTTCTCTTGAAAAAATAACCCAATTTTTCTGAAACAGTAATCATTTGTTTGTTTGTACATCTACATCACATTTACTGATTTGCACCCAATTTGGATAATTCCTTTGTGGTGAACAGTTAAATACATGAAAGAGAAACAAAGATAATAAAATGTACAGATACTAGAAGGAAGGAAGAAAGGAAGGAACAAATGGATAGTTGCTCTATAACCTATGCCAGGAGAGAGAACAATTTGAAGTCACTTTTTCTTTCCACCTGCAACTACCTATTGTATCTTTTCTTTTCGTGCTGCCTTTCTTACTGTATTTTTGTATATTCCAATTGTAGCGTCTGGCCACTTGTGCACCAAATAACACCGCAGGTCACATCTTTGGCTGGCATGTTGGCACATTCTAGGCATCCTACACCGAAACCAGACACATGCAGCAATCACAATTCTGGTCATACACACCACAGACCAGATGACAACAGCAACATGCTGCTCTGTGTATGCACCACACAACAACAACAACAACATCACACCCGTCTGGGTACAAAACACACTCCATGGACTCCACAAGAGGCACCATCACCACCTGCCAGTTGTATGTGCAGCCAATCACTGCACTGCAAACACAATACTATGTTTCATCCATGCACCACATGTCAAGTGTCTGCAAGCCACACGACCGTCACAGAAACTCTTCAGCCAGATTAATTAAGATGCTCCATCATCACTAGCCTACAGCACTCGCTCTCACTCCAGACTCAATGCCTGCCAATCTTTGCACCTTATCTGTTGGCAGTGATCTTCAGCAGCAGCCATCAGTCCCTCCCCTACCTCCAACAGAATGTTGAGTCAGCAAGGCCCAGGACTCCAACCAAGACACTGACTGAGCCAGACATCAGCCTGGCCATACTATTATGTGCTGTTCTAGCCACCTCATAAGGACCAAGACATAAAAGTGGCAATGAGGAACAATCCTATGTGTGTCTTTTGATCTGTAGTTGCAGCATCTCACTCAGGGCATTGCTCATTTAACTCAGCACTGTCCCGTGAGAATGCTTCCACATGCTACAGACAGGACAGCATAGTTTCTGCATCACACATGGCACTTCCTGAATACCACTGCATGCTTCTTCGATGTTGCCTTGCCCATCCTGATGCTGTTCCCCCTCTCCCCTGGCTAGAGACTCAGTGCAGCTTCCTCTGCAGTTCAATCCTGCTTAGGATTCATGGCCTACATTCCTTGCAAGGCTGAACCATCTTCTCCTCATCTATGCACTTCTTATTGTTCTCTTATGGCTGCCTCTAGCTCCTCTGTCTCCAGTACCACCAACTACAGAACGGTTTCCTCAGATTCCAATGCCCTCTCTTGCTCTATGCATCCTCAGAATCTCTTGCTCTACCACTCTGACACATTCTTCGGCTCCACCACCCTCTTCAACTTTTCTTCCTTTTCAGGCTTTGACACCACACCCAGCTCTGAAGCCTCCTCCAGTCCTCCAGTGCCTGCACCTCAGGCCCTGTTGGTCCCTGCATCACAGGCTCTTCCAGCTCCTGTGTGTCAAGCCTCATCAGTTCCTGAACCACGGGTGCCGGCCAAATCCTGTACCATCAGCACCTCCTGCTCCTGTGCCTTCCGATACTGTGCCTCCTGATCTGGGTGCTCCTGCTGTGATGCCTTCTGTTGCTATACCAACAGATCCTGTGTCATCTGTCCCTGCATCATCAGCACCATCACTGCTGGCTCCAGTGCCTCTTCCTGTTCCAGCACCACAGCCATCCTCCTCACCACTGGCCAGCTAGCTGCCAGACGACTCATCACTCCCCTCATTTGCTTCCTGTGCATCTGACATGCACACTCAAAGTACTTCCTTTCGTCATCCACTGATGTCATTGCTCTGCTCTCTGATACATCAGCCTTCTTTCTGCCTGTCAAAGATTCTTTGCTCTTGTCCTTGGTGCCCTGCTTCCCTCTGGGGCCTCTAAACTTCTGTGTATGGGTTCTGCCCATCTCATGTTTTTGCCTCTTCTCCAACAGATGACTCCTCAGCTTGATGACAGCTCTGCTTGCCTCTTGCTTTCCATATCCACATCTTCTCTCCCCTGGCAACTGTCCTCCTTCAGTCAAGTCTGACACTACCAGACCACTTCATCTGGATGATGCTGCCATGGTCAGCTCTCCTCTCAAGAATGGCCCCACACCCAGATCTTCAATACACAATGGTGACGGTAGGGGCCATGTGTCGATCTTCCTCGGGCAGTCTTTCTGACATCAGATGTCACCTACTGCACACACTCATCATCCCCTCTGGCCGCGAGGTCCAAATTTCTTCCCTCCCCCTGCCCTTCATCAGGAAGATGCAGTGATGGCTGGAATCCCTTCCATGAGTGCCATGCCATAGCAACCAGCACTGAGGCCCCCACTTGCGTTCACTTCCTACATATGCCACTGCACTCCCATGTGCACCACTGTGCTCCTATGCACAACACTGTGCATGTCAAGACACACACTGCTGCCTTCACACTTACAGCTGCCTCTGCAATTGGACATGGGACTATCTCTGCGTAGCATTCCCCGGTCTGATGCTAACTATCAGGACGGGTCTTTCAGTCTTCCATTTTTCTTTAGTGCCTCTTTGATGCATGTTTGCTTCCACACCGTCTTCATACTTCTCCTCTTCCTTCAGTGCCTTTTCTTTGCACATTCTAGTCCATTTTTTCCTTGTGCATCAGATCTCATCTTTGCTCTTCGGGATCCTTGCATGCTCGTGCCACTTTTCCACTTTCTGGCACTTCTGTTGCGCCCCCACTCAGGGCCCATTCTCCATCCTCCAGAGTATCTCCACCTCCCTCTGGCAATCTGTGCTTCATGGTTTAGCCATCTGTTTCAGGGGGAGGGGCTGTATATCTGGCCACCTGCCTGCCCAAATACCACTACAGAATGTATCTCCAGCCAGCAGGTTCCCATACCATAAGCATCCTCTGCCGACCCAGACACATATGGCAATCCCAATTCTGCTCACCACTTCATGTACATACCAGATGACAACATTAAAATGTCCCTCTGTGTACATGGCCGAATGCAGCAGGCTCCATGAGAGAGACCAGCACTGCTCGCCAGCTGCACCTGGAGCCACACAGGCCACTGCAAACATGGCACATTTTGTCTGCATGCCATGTCATGTGCCTGCGTGTCACATGATCATCATGGAAATCCTTCCAAAGGATTACTTAAGATGATGCTTGACCACTAGCCTACAGCACTTGCTCTAGATGGGCTCAACACTGGCTGTTCCTTGCATCTCATCCATTGGTAGTCATCTTCAGCAGAATTCTTCAGCACCACACAGATCTCTGACCTCATGTCGACCCAGGACAGTCCAGGACTCAGAACAAGACACTGACCAGCTTGCACCTGACTGAGCTGGACACAAATCTGCACATTGACCGGAACACCGTCTACGACATCAACTAGGCATCAACTAGACACTGACCTAAGACGTTGAGTTGGACTATGGTGATAACTTTATCATTCTTAAAAAGTGTCTCTTATTTTCTACATCACATCAGAACTGTGAACAGTTCATTTGTGCATTAACCATAAAATTGGTTCTTTCATTAACCAGTGGATCAAGTTTATTACATGCTGTCCTTGTCACCTCAGGAGAACCAAAACATAAAACTTATAATGAAAGAATTTTTCTAAATTCTGAGCACTGGATATTCAAGTACTACAAAATTTATCTCATGTGATCCTTGATCATTTACTCCTTACTTGGGGTCATGTAGGTGCTCCGCTTTTGTCAGAAAAGTTGATACTCAATTTTTGCTTCTATTATGTTGAAATATAAATTGAATCTACATATAATGTTTAGAAAACAATAATTCAGAACCATGATACAAACACTGGAGCAAACGTAGTAATTTAATTACTGCAGTACATCATACAGACCTCAATATCAAACTGAAGATATCGACGAGCCATATCTGGAGAAACAAGCTTCTCTATTACATCCGCAGGCACTAACATGGGGCACTGGTAAGCAGGACATAGAATTCCATGGGCATCGCCAGCTTGGATCTTGACTGTGAGATAATTCTCCCAGCATGAAGTGCAGAAGCGGTGACCACAGGGTGCTGACACATCACCACCAGTCTCTTCTGACACTGGCAGTGTGCAGATTTCACACTGCTTATAATGCAAACAAGAAAATTTGGTGAAACAGAAACAGTCTGAGAAGATTTAGGTAGAAAAGAAAGAACATACATGTGTGTGTGTGTGTGTGTGTGTGTGTGTGTGTGTGTGTGTGTGTGTGTGTGTGTGTAAGACTGAGAGAGGCGAACAGAGATAGCCAACAAATAAAACTGAAGCATTAAGAAAGCATATAGTTAGTAATGATGTAACAAACAATAAATCATGAAACAGATTTGCACATATAACTATAAATCAAGGACAATCCAAAATACATGTTTTTATGCGAAACTGCTACTTTCTGTATTTTCAAAACATGTTATATGTCTCGTGTGGAAGCCTACAGCATTACTCTAATAACAGACCTATGCACTTCTGTGCCTCAGTGCACATGAGGAAACATGAGTCACATGCATTAGAGCAAGTTACAAATGAAAATATTATTTTGATTGTAACAGATCTTACCACCCCCCCCCCCCCCCCCCTCTGAAGCCCTCCTCTCGTCTCCTCTCCCCTTCCCTCCCAGCCGAACTCTGCACAGGTAATCCACAAACTGGATTTTTTGCACACAGGTAATCAGGAGTTTGCTGTATTCACAAATGGAGGCTATTCTGCAAGTGCTATATGTTAAAATTTGAATGTCTAATTTTTCACATGGCCAGTACATGCAAAAGAAAATCTTATCATGACACTCACAACAGGATCTGTAAGGTCTTCAGGGTCTGGTGGTATATCGGGAGGCTGCAGAACTGGCGATGAAGGTGTGCTGCCACTGTCACGAAGCTGAAGAGCCGAGGCTGGGGGCTGCACACCTGCCAACTGGCAACAAGCAACTGCATCCTTCATCCACTTGTCTAGGAGGGCCTCGCGGGACCATTCTGAAACATCATTCCTTCTCTGAATTACGTAGTCCATAATGAACATTTGAAAAAAACCACAGCACAGAAATGTTGTTAAAGTTTAAATTACTACATCATAACACGTAAATAGAATGAATGAAAATGATGAAATGCAGAGAAGATAAAATTCGGCACAAATGAAAAAGGTAGAAAACAAGACAAGATAAATTCAAATCAAGTACTTTGTTATTAGTGTTGGCAAAATATCTGCAAAAGGGATATTCCACATAAAGTAGGACACATGTACGATATTTAAAAGTTTAAAATTCAGTACGTTTTATATATTTTTTGAAAAGGCTGGACTTTTTACTGTATGGCAACAATGGTTTGTGGACCATTATTGCTTTCCCTCCTTAATTTGTAGCCATTTTTATAATGCCATATATTTTTCATGTGATGAGAGTGTGAGTTGGAGATTTTAGACCTTCATTTCAACTAACTGGCCAGTAAGGATCAATATATCATTATTTATATTACTAATGTATTGCATAAAGGGTATAAAACTGAAGTGGGTAAATTATAGGCTGGGGTAAACAATATAACACAACAGCATGAACTTTCATGTAACATGAGTCACTTACATGTAATTAAGTTTTTATGTCAATAGAGATATTAGAGATACCTTTATCTTGTTCAGTAATTTACTTCTTAGTATGATTGTGTAACTAACATCACTACTAAAAATTTCCCAATTTCAACCAATATTGTAAAAACATAAAATTAGCAGTGTAATGTGACTCACATAATCTGAGTCACAGTTGTATTATTTTAAGGTTAGAAGAAGAGGATGCTCTTAGTAGCAGCAGAAAGACAGAGTAGGAGGAGGCAAAAGTTAAAGAATGAAGGAAAAAATGAAGAATTTAAGAAGAAGCATCTGGAAGAAACTCGAAAAGGCCAGCACAAGTAGAAATAAAAGCTTCTACATTTCAGTCAACATAAGCAAGGGCTGTTATCAGAAGACACAACAGCTAAAAATAGGGATGGAGTTAGAAAACACAGGCAACATAAGATGGAAGATCAGCAACCTAGTAAAGCAAGCTTGTCACCATATAAGTCACTCAGTGCTCTGGATAAAGCCATGGCTCAAATGCTGCAATTGCTTTCATTAGCAAGGTACTGTCAACTATACCTGAAAATGTGAAGGCATTTTCAATCTGGTCATATGGACCTGCCTCAATTCAGTCATTTCATAATGTGGAAATCTATTGGAACTTATTTGCTACATCCCATGGTAAAAAAGCCGCAAACAGAATTGATGCAGTTGCAGAACGGCTAGTGCGGAATGCAGTAAAAATGCGGAAATTCATAGTAGGTGATGCATCAACCTTCGCTCAGGTAGCTGCAAGTACCACAACTATGTAGGTTTTTCATGTGTCTATTGATGAAATTCAAGGAATCAATGTAAAACTTAATTTGGTTCAAATATTTATTCAGCACCATCAGTAGCAAACATAAAAATCATTCACTACTTTCAACACAAGAAAGGAGTACTACAAACATATCTGCTGTCTGCAAAGAATTTTGTTGCTGAAGATCATCATACTGAAGAAACTATAGAAAGTGCGAAAACTGGAGAGTAGTACAAAGTAGGATATGACAGAAAATTCAATGTTGGTGAAGTACATGCAGTTTTTGGAAATTATTGCTTAATCAGTGCAATGGAGTGTGCTGATCATTACTGGAAATGGCCTGTAAAATGTGACAAAATTATAAAGAAAATTAATCCACTTGATGTTGTCAATGCAAGAGGATATTTTCTGTTCTCTGACTTTTAATTGAATCAGTTCATTTTCCTAGATGTCTTGTTCTTATAATTTTTCACAGTGTTTGAAAAGTGAAATGTTAATGTTAAGTTTACCTTATTTGGCACATGTCATATTTTCTTATCTCTGTTTGCAGGAAAAAAATTCCAACAAGAGGTAGCAAGTAACATGAGTCATGTAACATTGAATCACACACCTTTTTCAATATATTACAATATTCACATGGTATAAAAAGTTTTAGAAATCTATAACACTGTCATTTGAATGCCAACCTAATACACATTTTCTGTGATAAAAACCAAATCCATACTCCTAATAGTTTGAGAACACTTTTGACCTAAAATGCACATTAGAAATAGGATGTCCCAAATTTGTAACATGAGTCGTAACATAAATTACTTTCTTGTTCTTTAATTTTAATGCCCTTCCCTGCTTAAATAACACTTCAAAATCTTTGCCTAAATAACACAATTTATAATGACAATTTACAAAAAAAATATGGATTTATAGATTGATAACAAGTCAACATAATAAAACACTGATTTCAAAATGTAACATGAGTCACCATGGAAGGTCCCAAAAGAATCATATTGAAATTTATATTAACAATATAAAAATCCTGAATTTCTATGACCTTGCTGAATTGAGTGTGTAATTTTAAAGTCAAGAATTTATTCAGTTTCCCAAGTAGTCCCCCCTTTGGATCAACACAGTTAGCCAACATTTCTGCTATGGGCAGAGTCTATCAGGGAAGAGCAATTGTGGAAGACATTTGAATTGTTGGTCTGTATTTATTGATACAGAGTTTATTTTTATTCTTCCGCTCTCTGGTTGAAGTCATGAATGATGGCGGGTGAGTTTAGACTTGTTCTGCACAGGCGTGTAACTTGCAATAGTCTATACTTATCTAGTAGACCTAAGCTATATTGAAGAATAAAGTAAATTATAGAAAAAATAACATTTTTATTAGGGAAAAAATTGTAAATATTAAAATGTAAGATGTGATATTTTTTATCCTTGTAATATACATGATAGGTACAATTAAATAGGTCTAGTACCTCAGCCATCATGTGATACATATTTGGTAAAAATTTGGTCTCCTTCAAATGTATAACATTGGATTCACAAATACTCCAACAGTCAATGAGCATTCAATTAGTGCTCTAAATGCTCTGCTGTGTATGTTGTAACCATTACAAGCATTAAATATAAAGAAAGTTATTTAGTGAGTCTTTATTCCATTTGTTGCAAATTGTCATACAGAATCTATGCAAATGATTGAGTTCAGCAACTTATGCATTACGCATTGTTTCTTGTTATAGAAGTATGGAAACCATGAAGTCCACATATTATGATTATTTTCATGCCATTATGGCATATGGAATTATAGTTTGGAGTAATCAGTTACTGACTAAAAAAGTACTGTGTGCACAAAAAAGAGCCGTAAGTATCATGTGTGGAGTCCATCCTAGAACTACATGCAGGATCCTTTTTAAGAAACTTGGAATCCTTACATCTACTGCGCAATATTTATTCTCTTGATGTTCTTCAAAGGGAAAGAAAATTCCATTTTTAAAATGAATAGTGAGTATCATAGTCATGAGACAAGAAGAATACATGATATCCACTACTGTAAAAAAAAAAAAAAAAAAAAAAAAAAAAAAAAAAAAAAAAAAAAAATGCTTTAAGGCAGTTCCTATGACAAGGATCATTTTATATGATAGAAGAGATCATGAACTACAATGTTTTGCATTTCTTTTATTATTAAATGCAAATATGTGCCCAAATCTACATTCTTAATCCTGACTATTCTTTATTGTAAACACATATTTTGCAATATTTATTGCCTGTAACACTTATTATTTTGTAATGAACAAGAAATAAATAAATAAATAATAAATCAAACCTGATGGAGGGGGCAAGTGACAAATTCTACATTATCAAGCAAGAAACTCAATTTGCAGGATATGTGCTTTCTTCAAGCACAAAGCACTTGTACACGGACACCACAACTGATGCTTGGTGGTGGCAACACTGCAACCCTTTCAAATATGAAGAAACCGCAGGACAGTTGCTTAACCCACAATCTTTTATTGTGTACACAACCAGTTTTGGAGCACTTACTATTACACAGTTTCCCTGCTTGTGTTCCTGCTCACAGAGCACAGGGGAAGAATTGTTACAGAATTTTTGTCTCTTTTAACCTTTTGAAATGGAACCTTTGGTTTCATGACAACACTGGGATGAGGATGACCTCAAAGATTAAGTTATTTTAGTTTTTACACCATATGATGGAACTTGAATGTTCTAAAACCAGTCATGTACACAATAAAAGGTTTCAGATTAAGAAACTGTCCTGTGGTTTCTTCAGTCTTCAAAATGGACTTGTACAGCTGTGTGTGTCCCACAAGAAGAACTCTTACTGCAATCCCTATCTGTGACTAGGCTTGCACGAACTGTCATCATGTATGAATTGGACAATACTGTGTCTTTCATTGTCTATTAGAGAATTGATTCTGATATGACTTGTAGTATGCATGCCATGTTTGTAAACTAGTTGTTTGTGAATTAGTAACCCTTGATAAATATTCAAACTGGGTATACAGTGTGCCAGTTGTAGCAGGTTTAAAATTTTTGGAAGGAACAGGCTGAGAACTTTTTGTCACTGTGACATCGATTGGTCAGGTAGACATACCAATTATATTTTAGTTACTTTTGTTACATGCTTTTCAAAGTAACCAATAAGATGAATATTTCACTTACACAGAAATGCACCAGATGAAATTGTCTTCTTTGGAGCAGTCTTCACACAGTCAATCTATTTATTTAAAAAAAGGATGTGATGAATTCATGTTTGATACACAGTAACAAACTGACACATAATTAGAATCCATAGCTGCTGTCACTAATCCATACCTGTATGGTTCTTCTCAATTTGGAGGTAGCCCATCTGAATTATAGTTATGAAAGTAATTTTCAACTCCAGCATTTGAATGGGAAGTGTAGGACAGATGGTAGCATTAAGCTCGTGATCACCAGACTTTGCACCAGTGTTCTGGATTAAATTCCCAACCAGCTGACACTTTCTCATGCAGTGAGGGTGCAGGATAGTGTTGACTGTGATTTGTCTGCAGATGGAGACATTTAAGTTGAGTGGCCCTCTTTTTTTGCTACTTGAGAGGAGTAAGCTACATGCTGGCACAAGGTTTCATCCTCTCCCTTTTCTCTCAGTCTCATCAGAAATAAAAACAAAACACCTAAATCTAACATGCACTCATTACAGCCGCCATACAAACCAGCTACACTTGTACTCTGCAAAGGAAAGATGCCACTATGTGTGCAAAGAAAATCATTCTAATCAGGTGGCTGCAACTACTTCTAGGGGCTTACTGCCCCACAATGCCATAAATCTTTTTCTCTCTGTAGCACAAAAAACCAACTGGATTCATTTCTGAAGGGTCCAGGTTTCACTAAGAAATTCTTTTTCACATTTGCTTTTGGTCAGATTTCAGTAAATCAGTAACCATCTCGCACAAAGGATTCCTCTGTCAGAAACAAGTGGAGGAGGCTCAGGCACATCTTTCTTTCCTCAGAATCGTGAGTGTTACAATGCTACCTTTACTGTTTGGGAGCTAGATCATGCTCCCATTTCATCCCAACCCTCTGCCCCAGCACCAGACAATGTATACATATCTTGCAGAACCTTTCTCTTGTGGGCAAGCACTTTCTCCTTCATACATACAATCGCATCTGGGCAGAGGCCATTTGAAGTCACTATGATACCCATACCTAAGCCCAGTAAGGACAAACACTTTCCTTGTAGCTGCTGCTCCATTTCTCTCACCAGCTGTGTTTTCAAGGTGAAGGAATGTATGATTCCTGGCCAAGATAGTATGGTGGCTCGAGTCTCGCAGTTTACTAACTACTGCACAGTGTGGATTTCAAGCATGCCGTTCTGCAGTTGATTGTCTTATCACTTTGTCAACCAATGTCATGAATGGTTTAACACAGAAATACCAGACTATGGCCATGTTTTACGATTTGGAGAGAGCCTATGACACCTGCTGGAGCACTGGTATCCTCTGTACTCTCTACACATGGGGCTTCCGAGGCCACATGCCCTGTTTTCTTAAGGGATTTTTAAAAGGTCATGTTTTAGGCACTTATGGGTTCTGCCTTGTTGGACACCTTTATAAAGGAAAACAGTAAGCCTCAAGGTTTCATCCTGAGCGTCATTCTCTTTGCAAGCACCATTAACCGTATTATGGCCTCTCTCCCACCAGGCATCTTCCCTTTTTGTTGACAATTTTGCCATCTACTGCAGGTCTCCATGGAAACATCTACTTGACGCAGTGTCTTCAGCGTTGTCTCTATTGTCTTTCCTCATGGAGCACTAACAGCGGCTTTTGCTTTGTCACTGACAAAATCGTTTGTATGAATGTCTGGCAGCAGCACAATCAGTTTCTTCCACCATCTTTACATCTTGGGCCTGTTGTTCTTCCATTCACTGAAACTATGAAACTCCTGGGGTTCATGCTTGATAGGAAACTTTCTCAGTCCTCCCATGTGTCATACGTGGTCACATGGTGTACACGTCTTATGTACCCTCAGCAGAACTTCCTGGGGAGTGGATTGGATTATCCTCCTCCATTTGTACCAATCTCTTGTCTGTTCGAAACTAGACTATATGAGTGTTTCGTTTATGCACCTGCATGTCCGTTCATATTATGCCATCTCAATACAATCCACCATCATGGCATCCGTTTGGCCACTGGTGGCTTTTAACACTAGCATGGTTGAGAGCCTGTTTGCAGAAGCTGCCAAACTATTGCTGTCATACCACCATATTTTCTCCTCACCAGATGCACATGCCATTTGTCTGCCATGCCCGGCAACCCATTTATGCCTTCTTCTTCAATGACTTCTTTGATCGGCACTATGGGACATATCCCTCTTCTCTGTTACCTCCTGGAGATCACTTCCGACTATTACTCTGGCAGCTTAGCTTCACACTACCTGCCACTTTCCCAACAGGTGTGAATCCTTCACCACCTTGGCTTCGTGCTGCAGCCTGTGTTCACCTTATACCTTATTCCCTTCCTAAGGACACTACTCGAGACTTGCTCTATTGCTGTTAAGTTTCTCAACCTTTGCATGGCATTTCATGATAGTACCTTTGTGTACACTGATGGCTCTCGGGCTGACCATAGTGTTGTATGTGTCTTCATCATCGGCACCAACAACTTTTGGTATTGGTTTCTGGAAAACTGCTCAGTATTTACAGTATTTGCACTATGTCAGGCCATGCAGTACATCGGGCAACAGAGGCTTTTCAACTGTGTCATCTGCTCTGACTCTCTTAGTGCCCTTCAGGATACAAGTCTCTTAGTGCTCTTCGGGATACAGAGTACTTTTCCAGCTCAATATTATGTAAAAACCAACTCCTATTTCTTTCAGGCATTGTTTGTAATGTATATGTTTTAGAGATTTTTTTGTTTATATCAGATAATGCAGCACACTTTCTAAACAAATTATAAGTATTTTGAAAATTTCTGAACCAGCTTAGGGTTATTAAAAATATTACAAAGAAATTGATGCATTTTTTTTCCAAAATGCTTCCTCAAATTGAGAAACCATTTAATCCAATGTTATACATTTGAAGGAGATCAAATTTTTACCAGGTATGCATGACATAATGGCTGAGGTACTTGACCTATTTAATTCTACCTATTATGTGTATTACAAGGATAAAAAATATCGCATCTTACATTTTAATTTTTATAATTTTTTCCCCAATAAAAATGTTATTTTTTCTATAATTTACTTGATTCTGCAATATGGTTTAGGACTGCTACATAAGTATGGACTATTGCAAGTTACAGAAAAAAGTTAGAGCATTTCTTTATAAACTTTAGGAAATATTTTCCTGAGTTCTGATAAACACAACGTATGAGAAATTGCGAATGAAGATATGAGTTCAATTAAATTGTGCCTCAGAACATTCCTGAAGCATAGTCTTCATCCTGCAGCATTTCTTCATCTTCAAGCTTCCTCTTGGCATTCCTTTTAGCACTTCTTGCTTGTTTGCACCCGTTGTCTCTCACAAGCAAGCAATTGATCTTTCATATTACAGCTACATTTTAAGCCTAAATTTCTCAGGACTTCCAACCTTCCTATCACTCCATCATTGAAACGTATCACTGCATCTAGTACACAAACTTTTAATGTATTTAGTCCTACAAAAACATTCTTGGGTAATCTCTCCCATATGCAAAGGTTGACACTTCCATTTGTATTCTGAGTGCCCCCATGAAGACATTTACTAAGCAAAGCAAGGTCACTGAGGTCTCTAAAAATTGGTTTTATTTCATTCATAACAGGCCCAGGAAGAGAATGCTTATGATGGTATATTTGACCACTTTCTTTTGCTTTTTGGTAACCACACCAAGAATCTCCTCCTTCAGGGCCAAGTCTGTGAACAGGGTGGTCATCTGTGGACACCTATGAAAGTAAGTGGGCCATACAGCTTTTCTCAATGCTGTAACGTCATTCAGAGGTGCAGTTCTTCTAATGGCCAGTCTATAACAACTCTGAAGAAGGTCTATTTCAGCTTCTGTCACTCTGCCTCAGCCAAACAGAGATTTTCCATCAGATTGCAACTTTCCTTTCATTTCTCTTCGTAGCTTACTCAATAGAGCACCCATCCTCTTTTGCACATGTCCACAACATTCCAGTTCCGTTACCAATGTATCACCATAAAGACTGAACTCATTAATTTCATTGAAAGCTTTTGAGTCCCCATCGCCTAGGTACTTCATATATATAATATTATAAATGGGCACTGACTCTGAAATATTTTTAGAGCTCCATCGCACTTCATACCTTCACTGTAACCATCATAATTCTTAGAACGATGTTGTTCAATATGTCCTTCAGTGTTACCAAGGCAGGTGTGGCAGTACTTAGATAAGCCCTCAACATCAATACCTTTTCCATTCTCCAGAGAAGTAGCACTTACAACACCAGGAACGATGTCCTTGAAGTTGCCATGTCCCATCAAGTGCAACAGCAATGTCCCTGGTTCCACTGATATTTACAGTTTCTTCTACTACACGTTTCATATATGCTTTAGACACAACTATCAAGGCATCTAAAAGTATTTTTATGTACTTGCTGAACCTACTGGGAGGAGGAGGAAGGTCCATCAAACCACAAAACGTTTAAGCAGCCTTTTTTTTGTTTCCCTATTGCACGCATTGCATACACTAAATTCAAATTCACATCATATGAATTATGCACAATGATCGAAGTCATTTTAGAGGTAGATTTATTGCAGGATCTACACAGAACAACTAATTTTGACACTAAACCATTCCTGCTACTTTGTTGTTCAGTTATTTCCAGACAGTCTACACCATCACATTGTTTACATTTTGCCACTTTGTTTATCAAAGAAGATAAGATGCCCACATCGATAACAAGAAATCCACTACAAACAGCATCATTGTTAACACATAAATTTGAATCACCAGGAGGTGTACCATGTGGGAATTTCGTCCCTTAAGATCTGAACATAGGTTACTTTCAACAGTGTGGCTTGCTTTGTTTATGAACTGGTTACCAAGAAATTTCTTTTTACTGAATTTCTTGATGCGTGGCATAGCTTGTATTTGTTGCACACTAAAGGATATGTACTTCCACAAATATATGTAGCACATGGGCAACACACATTCAGTAACACATGAACAAACTGCTTCAGTGAAACAAAAATAAAAATTAGCAAAGATAATCATTTACAGATAGTAGAAACCTGCACTGTTACCAAAATATACAATGTACCATTCGTATAATCCCTGGAAACAGAAAGTTCACAGTTCTTTTCAAAATAATACTGGTTTCTGTAACAGAAATAAACGAGGTGTGTCAGCATACATGACCATAAATTTAAAATTTGGTATATATAGGTCATTATTCATGTGAAACCCTATAATATATACATCAATGCAATCAGGAAAAACTATAGAATTTAATAAAGTCATAAAGAAATTTTGAATTTTCCCCCATTTATAAGTACCCTGTATCCTTCAGAGCCTCTTTGTGCTGTACACCATTCATCCTTTAGTGCAACAGCTCCAGGAAAGCTTTCACTTGTTCACCATTGATCGAGCCACTGTGATGTTTATGTGGATCCCTGGTCACATCAGTCTGATGGGAAATGAGGGCACTGACACTGCTGCCAAGGCTGCAGTCCTCATACCTCGGCCCACTAGTTCTTCCATTCCCTCCAATGATCTCTGTGTTGCCACCTATCAGCAGATGGTGTCACTTTTGCATCGCCACTGGTCTTCCCTTCATGGAAACAAGCTTTGGAGAATTAAATCTCTTCCAGTGGCTTGGCCGACCTCCTCTTCGCCCTCTCGCCATGAGGAGGTCATTTTAGCTAGGACTCATATTGGGCACTGTCTTTTTAGACATTTCCATTTGTTAAGTGGTAATACCCCACCTCTTTATGCTCATTGTCCTCAACCTTTGACGGTTTACCATTTCCTGTGGAATGTCCTTTTTTAACCTCTTATGTTCTCATTTATGTTTGCTGTCTGAGTTATCAGCTGTTTTAGCAAACAACACACAGGTTGTTGACCACATTTTACTTTCTATCCATTATACCAATATGGTGAAGAACATGTAATCTTTAGTTCAGATCCTCTATTGTCTCTATGGCATATTCTATGGGCTTTTCTCCAAGTCCTAGTTTTTAGCTTTCTTTCCTCCCATTAATTGAGCTTAACATTTAGTCACTTTTAACTCCTTTTTTTTTGCCTTCATGTTCTACGGTTCTGACATGGGCGCGTATGACTCTAGTTGTTTTTGTACCCTAAAACAAAACAAAATAAAAAAACAAACAAGGCACTCTCTCATGCTTCTTCATGTAACATGTACTACATGGTATCTTCTGATATGCTCATCACGTCAGCTATTTAATATGCCTTTAATCATTAATCACTGCATACCATATTTTGCATTTTCTCAATGTTTTATTCTATGTTGCACTGTTTAGACCTCCTTCAGATCACCAACTTCAAGACATGTAGGTTCACAATTGGATTCAAGTAGTCATTTCTTAACAGTTGAAAAATATAGAGCGAACTCCTTATAAACTTCCACCAACTTTGGATGAATTTCTGCTTCCTACAAATAACACACAACAAAGAATTTTATTATGTCATAGTATTCCAGTTTATCCACTGGAATGAAACACCTGCAACATCACAAATTTAAAAAGCTTTGTAAATAAAATTGTCCCACAAATCAAGATGCTATCTGACATACGATATTATGCAACATGAACCAACATAATAGTATTTTGTTGTCTCAATGGCATCTCTTTGTCAGGCTCACAAATTTTTACCTTGCCCATATAAAATTCATTAATAATGCCCCAAATAGAAGTATTTCCTAATGAGGATTCTATGAGAAGGCCCATACCTAAGCAATTAACAAAATATTTTGATTTGGAGAATACAGGCTTTCTCGGAAAATCTCACTGATCAAGAAGTCCAGCCAAGTCAATGCGTCATTCTCCAGCAACATTTCAGCAAGTTTCTTACTTGCCATCTTCAGGTGAAGATTTTGCCCATAACATTCACATCTATGCTACGATGTTTGAGCAGTAAAACACAATTTATGAAGTCAATATTCAGCAGAGGCTGGCAGATGAGATCTTAACAGCACTTTAATAAATTCAAGGAAATTGAAAAAGGAATTCCAACTGTGGCATCATATGGTGCCTGAGGTGTCTGAGTGCCTGTGGATATAGCAGTAAAGCATACTGGTTTCATCTTCCAGAATGAGATTTGCACTCTGCAGCAGAGTTTTGGTTTTATCTTGGCTTTCAATTTTTAGTGAAATTCTATTTTGAATTTTGTGATCAATTTGTACCTAGTTTTTGTAATTATGGTGGTACTTTGGTACTCCTCTCTCATATATCACAATTTTTAAGAAAATCAGTAAATTTTAAAACCTTTTCACATTCATAGTCCAGTTTTTGAAGTACACTCTTGCATCCTAGGAAATATTACAGAAAATACATGCCATCTTAATACAGCACTTTGTTCCTTCACAAAAGATTATCCGTCCCTGAGATAGGACCCCATCTATGGATATTTGACAAATTCATAAAAGTAGTAAAGTGAAAAATAGTCGATTCACAACATCCAGCTGCTATACAACTTGGAGAAGTAGTAGCACAACCTCTTATCTTTCCTCTCTAAAACAAGATCAAGATGCCAAACAATTTTAGTGCAAGTTTGAGTTACTGTCATTCATTTGAGTGTAATGGAGTATGACACATATTAAGTTGGAAATTCCCACCCTTGTTATGTTTTCTAACATCATTGTATTTCCAATAGAGTTGCACATGTGATATCTAATATGTACATGAATGTTTCAATATTCTATTTAGGAAAGCTTCCATTTAAATACAGGACTTTCAAGATAAAGATTTGAGGAAATGAATGCAATAAACAGGTAAGGTGAATGTTGCAATTCCCCACACCCACAGTAAGTTTTGAAGACGTTTTAATGACAGAACCAGAATCTCAAATTTATAAACGGTACTTATAGGAAGGTATGAGAGTTACATACATGTACTTTCAAGGTTTTGATGCTATAACATAAAACAAATAGAATAAGTGTATCATTATACTGTGCAAATCCCTCTGGATTTGTTCTTGAGGACTGACAATTCATCGCGCATTCATTACATATTAGGGACTTGTGAGTAAGACCAACCAGGATGTAATACAAATCACAAGACTTATACATGTAGTTACCTCATTAACACATATTTTTCTTACTTTCTACTATCAGCCTTCCTCACAGATTGATAAATTCTCTTCTTTTTGTTAGATTTATTTTTTAATAAGTGAAGAAACATTTGAATGCTCTTTTAAAAATGTACACTAGAACAGTCATTACCAGCAATGTACTAATATGATTACAATTAATATGTTACATTAGGACAAATTCTAGGGATACCATTGTCTCTGAGAAGTGCCTCAGCAGTAAAAAGCGGCACATGCAGCATGTCAGAGGTCTCGACAAGTAGTTGGTCCTTGGCCTCCTGCAGGTCCTGTGTCCTTAATCCTGAGTACACTTCATCTGGCTCACTGCCATACAACTCTGCCTCGTTCACACTATCACTGCTATCTGCCTGTGAAGAAAATAACCACTACAGTGAACAACTGTTGCTTCAACAAACATGTATACAGAACACTAGATTTAAAGTGTTTAACTAAAAGAAGTAATCTATACTTTCCCCTTCAAATAAACAACACTGCATGAATATTATAGGCTTTAGACTTCTGTTACATTTACTTACTGAAAAGGGTTTGTTAGCTTGTTTGATTCAAAATTAATATTTATACATTTTTCTCCAAATTACAACAAAATTATTCCAACATCAGGGACCAAGAACAGTTACTATCAAAGGGCTAAACAAAGTTGTAGTGTATGTGTGTCAGGGGATGGCGGCCTAAATCTGTATCAGTAATCTGTAAGCCACCATGAAGAGCATGGCAGAAAGTACATCACATTGTACCAGTTATTATGATATTTTCCTGTTTCATTCACATTTGGAGCATGGGAAGAATGATTGTTTAAATGCCTCTGTGTGCACTGTAATTGTATAATCTTATCCTTACAAAATCTATGAGAGTGATATCTAGGGGGTTGTAATACATGCCTAGATTCATCACTTAACGTCAATTCTAGACACTTTCTAAATAGGTTCCCACATGATAGTTTCCATCTACCTTCAACAGTCTGCTGGTTCATTTCTTCCGGCATTTTCATGACACCCACCAACAGCCTGAATAACCCTGTGAGCATTTGTGCCAGTGTCCTTTTTATCCATTCAATAGCCTCTGTCAGTCCTATCTGGTAAGGGTTCCACACACTGAGCACTAGTGTTTTGTATCTCCTTTGTAGACTGATTGTATTTCCCTAGTATTCTACCAACGAATCAGAGTCTATCACATGATTTACCTACTACTGAGACTATGTGATTATTCAATTACCCTGCAAGTTGTTACATAAAATATTTGTATGAGTTGACTGATTCCATTTGTGGTTCACTGAAATTGTGGTCAGAGAGGATACTATATTTTTTCGTTTTGTGAAGTGTACAATTTTAAAATTTTCAATGTTTAATGCAATTTGCCAATGTTTACATTCCAGTTTCTTTCAGAAAGTAGACCTACATCATTATAGATAACTGCATCATCTACAGAAATTCTGAGGTTACTATTAAGAATGTCAATAAAGTCATTAATAAACAACTTGTATAGCACCCTGAGTCCCAAAAAACTACCCTGGGGCACAACCAAACATACTTCTACAGCTGTCAATGACACTCCATCCAACATAACTTGCTGCATTCTCCTTACGAAAAAAATCTTGAACCCATCACAAATTTAACTTGATATCTCAAACAACCATAATTTTGATAATAAGTGTTCTGTTCAAAACTCGTCATTACATTTGGGCACAGATGTTAAAAATGTACCTGAGGTTATCAGAAGGAGGATTAAGATCTGTTGTACACGTAACAGATGGGACAGGCAATACACATTCGTTGAAAGAAAATCAGTATACAATGAGGGTGATCTTGAGGATGCCAAATCAGCTTTAAGTTATGTCTGGTAACATCAAATTCAGGCTCAATTGATGAGCAGTTTACTACCAACAAGTTCTTGTACACTGCCAGACGGTAAAAATAGTCGATCTCCTGTGCAGTATGACAGAAAACTACATTGAGAGTTGTTCTGAGCAACTGAATGAACAAATGCACATGTTTGTGGACTCAAAGCGACCAGCTTTTCTGAACTGTGTTGGTGGGAACTCTTCCTATAATTTATTCTTCGCACCCAAAAACCCCTGGCATAAACCTTCACCAGTCCCTGTCTCCAACCTACCACCCTTTCCCCACTCACGTTCAAGTATTACATATACACCTAACAGACTTTCTTGTCCCAATCAAGTCCCTACATGCCCTGCCAGGTAAAACTTGCATCTTCCCCCGCTTGCACCCTGCCATCCATCCCCCTTCCCGCCTGCTTCGTACCCCCACACCCCTTCACACTAAATGTACAGTGGTTTATGGATATTCTCTTAAAACATTAGTTTTTTCTTACGCTTCTGGGAGTCTCTAGTGATGCAATTTAGTATGCCAGAAAATGCCAACTTCACTTCCGAAAGCTAAAATGAAATTATGTTTTGATTTCAAGACTCTTAAAACGTCAGAGGGCACAATACTAAGAATGATTGAAATCTTTAAAACACTTTCTCGAAATATATGATGTAGTTGCTTTCTCTACCATTGTACTAGTATTCATCAGCGCTCCAAAGACTTTTATGGGGCTATATGATGTATACATCTTGCAACCTAATTAACATTTGGCTATTTCGAATCTGGTTCTCTCTATTTTCACATGTGCTCACCGTTACCACTCTTTTTTTTTCGACCGGGCTTCGTACGCCAAATTATCAATTAGGTAACCCGGGATGATTCCTGGAGCCATTCGAATTCTCAGTACTGCATTTGTTTGTGTACAGTTTCTCTTAAGAAATTCTCAGTACTCCTGTTCGTTTTTAGGAATAGAACAGTATAGGGAGGAGACAGGGCTCGAAACTTCTCGGTTTCTTTACGCAAGCTTCCATCAGCCACCACGATTCACGGACTGCGGGAATAGTTCTATACGAAATTACAAATTGGAGGAACACGCATTCGGAGAGAATTTGAAACGAATACATGAGAGACTGAGAATTTGTGGTCACTCGTACTACATATCGTAACTTTACAACCTTCCATTGTAAACAGTATTTGAACACTCCGGTTTTGTGCTTGTGAGTCAAGCTCTGTTTCTGTATAATCCAGCACGGGTAACTAAATGTTTCACATTCGCAGTGGACTGCACTACTGTAATGTCTTAACAGATTCCAAATTAAGAAAATAAATATAAACTCACGCTAGTCCGTTACACAGTATAATTACTGCGAAAATAAAGATGCACAATAATACACCTTGTTATATGTAAGCTTTTTTCTGGCAATTTTTTTAGTCACATTTATCTTACTTTTTCTTGGAGGATTGGCGACACTGACAATTCCGCTCACACTACCTGCAGCTGACCACATACCGGTACTGTCGCAAGTCTGAAACATTTATTGTGGTTGCGTCTTATGTATTAAGTCTCTCCGAAATAAAACTGAAATAAAGTTTTTGGGTCAATGCACATTTACACCATGTATAGGCCTATACATGTAGTCTGAAACTGACCATTTGAGAAGAGTGTTCTTTTAGCGGAAAGTGTGAGGTAGGCACGGTTTCAGGTTTTTACAAACTCGAATTTCTCTCAAGCAGAACTGATAATTTTCTGCCGTTGCAGCCGCTGACGTCTATATACACTTTTTACAAAATCAAATATGCAGCTCAAGTTAAAGAGCAAGAAAAGGTCGTATTAAGAGCCTTTTAGACCACACAAGAAAAAATTTCTATACACATTCCCTAGACCTGCGCTTCACATTAATATGTGATAATTACATTAGTCTCGAAAGTTTGATCTTCCTCTGCTTAAACGGATTAAAGGTGGAAGTATTTAACACTGCGACATTCGGACGGGGGGGGGGGGGGGGGGGGTGTGAGCAGTGAGCACCCTGACGAATCTGAAAGGGTTATGTAAAGCATGAAAACTTCAGAGAAGTTCGTCGAAACAAAAATACGTTAATGCATACTGAGGCTGAACTGAAAAGTACCGGTAGTGAAACGAAGTAACACAGTATAGCAAAACCAGCTCTAAGTGAGCTACATTATCACTAACCTTAATTCAGACGAGCAGCTGTCAGACATAAGGTGTATTACGGTTGTCCGACTCTATCGACAAGCGGGCTACGTCACTAGTCGTCAACAAACGGTTTTAAGGCGAACATTTTTAACAATGCAAGGAGTTTCCACCGTGGATATTGTGGCACAAGGTCGTATTAATTCTCAGTAGACGGGCATGGAACAGAGCAAAAAAATAAAACACTGTGCCAATTTATAATATGTAAAACGTGGTGTGGTAGAGTGGAGTTACGTAAGATCACAGAAAATTAACCTTTATTTCCCGAAGTCTTTCTTAGGAGCTCGATCGCGGCGATGTGCCGTTGATAAAGCAAACAATCGGTCGCTCGCTTCTTCCCTGCCGATACGTGCAATGTATCTAACGATTTCAACTAGTACATTACCTGTACTGTATTTAGGACGCCATTGTGTCGTAGAGTTTCGCTATTTATGGAAAATGAACTGCTTTGTTTATTAGAGGTGGCTGTTATTCTCCGCATGTCGACTAATACTTGGAGAAATATAAATAAAAAAATGGGAGCTTAAATTTGTTCTGGAACGCTTTTCTTGAGAATCGTGTGCTTCATTGCAGAGATTACCGGCCACACCAAGTGTGCTGTACACATCTTTCTAGTCTGTGGTTTTACTACAAGTATTTACGCAACGGCTTTGAAGTATCGATGTATCTAGGGAAATTGTTTCAACAGCGGCAGCGCGTATTTACATAACCCTAGTACAGTGGTTCCCAACCTGAGGGAAAAATAGCTACCCTCTGAGGGATAAAATGTAATTTTCTGAGAATGGAAAACACAAGGATTCAGCCGTGTTTCAGTCACGAAACTAAATTATTTTTGAAGGCCATTACTATTATCACTGTTTCATAAGAGTATAGTACTGATGACATACGTTACCAATAATTATATTAGTTGTTCTCTATCAAAATGATTCATTTGCTAACTATGTCTATCAGTAGTTAGTGCCTTCAGTAGTTAGAATCTTTTATTTAGCTGACAGTATAGGCGCTCGCTGTATTGCAGTAGTAACGAAGATTTTTGTGAGGTAAGTGATTCATGAAAGGTATAGGTTATTGTTAGTCAGGGCCATTCTTTTGTAGGGATTATTGAAAGTCAGATTGCGTTGCGCTAAAAATTATTGTGTGTCAGTTTAGTGATGATCAGAATAAGTAAAGAGAGAACTGTCTGAGTACGTTCAGTTTTGCTCAGCTGTTTGAAAATCAAATAACGTAAGAAGTTTACCAGCACAGTAATTCATAATTTTTCTAAGGGGACGTTTCAGTACAAGCAAACAAGTGATTACGATTTCAGAAATATTGGATCTTTATTCAAGAGCGAGAGCTTCACAAACCGAACAAGTCAATAAAGCGTCGATCCACCTCTGGCGCTTATGCAAGCAGCTGTTCGACGTGGCATTGGTTGACTGATTGTGAGTTGTATCCTCCTAAGAGACATTGTGCCAAATTATGTCCGATTCACGCGTTAGATCGTCAAAATCCCGAACCCGATGGAGGGGCCTGCCCATAATATCCCAACGTTCTCATTTAGGGAGACATCTAGCGACCTTGCTTGCCAAGATAGGGTTTGTTTGTCATGATGATCAGCAGTAGAAACTCTCGCCGTGAGAGAGCACGCATTATTTTTCTGAAATGTTAGCTCAGGGTGGCTTCTTATGAAAGGCAACAAAATGGGGCATAGAATATCGTCGACGTACCGCGAGTACTGTGGATGAGAAACAAAGAGATCCGGCTATGAAATGAAACGTCGCACCCGGACCATCACACATTGTTGTTGGGCCGTATGGGGGCGGCTGTCACATTGGTATCACACCACTGTCTGCGGTGTCAAAAAATGGTTCAAATGGCTCTGAGCACTATGGGACTCAGCTGCTGTGATCATTAGTCCCCTAGAACTTAGAACTACTTAAACCTAACTAACTTAAGGACATCACACACATCCATGACCGAGGTAGGATTCGAACCTGCGGCCGTAGGAGTCGCACGATTCCGGACTGCGCACCTAGAACCGCGAGACCACCGCGGCCGGCGACTGCGGTGTCTCCAGACACGTCTTCGGCCTTGAATGCCATTGGCTGGAGTAGAATTGTCTTCAGTGATGAGTCGTGCTTCTAAATGAGGCCCAATGACCAGCAAAGACATGTCTGGAGATCCACCAGATAGTGGTGGGATACCAGCCATATACCCCGACAACCCGGAGTGATTGTCTCAGCAACAAACTAAATGACAGCACAACAAAACAGTAACTGTGTAATGACTATTACATGGACTGGGTGTTGTGCTGTCTTCAACATCATTTCATCCCCATCCAGTGTGCAGGTCGCCCGATGTGGCGTCGAACGTAATAAAACTCACACCAAGGCGGCCAGACCTGCCCCGCAAGGGGCCTCATGGCCAATGATGCCAAACGAACATTTCCATTATTATTATTATTATTATTATTATTATTATTATTATTATTATTATTGGCAGTGGTCAGACACAAAGCCTGAGGTCTTCCAATTTCTGCCAGTTTGGTATTAAGGTGCCCAGCGGTCAAGTGATCTACAAACAGTAAGCCCAAGCGTACTGCACTCATTTTAACTTGGTCGATTTTGAATGGGGTGCAGGGTATGGGTGAACCAAGTGTCACTAGGAAGAGGAGTGATACAGAGAAAACCTATTTTGTAACAAGTGTCTGCCCTCAGTGTGGATAGATAGCTTTTTGTTCCAAGAAGGAGTTGTAGGTAGCATTAGCTGTGCATTGAAAATTGTTCAATCGTTCTATAAAGAAATGTTAAAAATAAACGGAACCAATTGTATCACTGACTCATTAGTTCGTGATTTAATAAAACACTCCCAAAAACTAAATATGAAAGTGTTCAAAGAAAATTCTTTCCTGTTCTAAAGTTAAATCAGGCGCTAATTATGATAATGGTCGGGTACTAGCTAACATCTGATTGCACTAAGGGGGGAAAGATTGGGAACTATTGATTTAGTGGTTGTACATTATACGAGGTAGAGAGTTAGATAACGATAAGGAACGTAAGAATGGCTGAAGAACTGATTTTCCTAAAACATTTCAGTTAAAATGTTTACTTAATATTAGTTCATTCATTTAAAACTTAAATAACGCATCTAGTTGCTTCATAAATAAATGAAAATCACCATCTGGAGCCCATTATATTGTGACTTCCCATGAATCTGCTTCTACAGCACAAGCTTGAAAATGCGTTCGCTGCAAGATCTGCAAGAGTGAACGTTTATAAATTTGTATTTCTTCGTAATATTACTGACAACTTCGCGTTCAGTTTCACTTTTCAAAGAGGTTCATTCTCTGTGAATAACAATAGATTTTAACGTAACGTGGCCACAAGAGACGAAACAAAACGACAAAACAACGCTCATCGCAGCCAAATTGCCACACACAGCTGATCCGTCGCATAAGAATCATCAGATCGCTTGGGAGTTAGGATCGATGAAGTCGGTCTGACGACATGATCGAGAAAGTGCAGAGAATTGTTTTGGGGGATCGCCGAATGACTGTTGAACAGATCGCCTCCAGAGTTTCCAGAGTTGGCATTTCTGTGGGTTCTGTGCACACAATCCTGCATGACGACCTGAAAATGCGAAAAGTGTCATCCAGGTGGGTGCCACGAATGCTGACGGACGACCACATGGCTGCCCGTGTGGCATGTTGCCAAGCAATGTTGATGCACAACGACAGTATGAATGGGACTTTCTTTTCGTCGGTTGAGACAATGGATGAGACGTGGATGTCATTTTTCAATCCAGAAACAAAACGCCAGTCAGCTGAATGGAAGCACACTGATTTACTGCCACCAAAAAAATTTCGGGTAACCGACAGAGCTGAAAAAATGATGGTGTTCATGTTCTGGGACAGCGAGGGCGTAATCCTTACCCATTGCGTTCCAAAGGGCACTACGGTAACAGGTTCATCCTACGAAAATGTTTTGAAGAACAAATTCCTTCCTGCACTGCAACAAAAATGTCCGGGAAGGGCTGCGCGTGTGCTGTTTCACCGAGAAAATGCACCCGCACATCGAGCTAACGTTAAGCAACAGTTTCTTCATGATAACAACTTTGAAGCGATTCCTCATGCTCCCTACTCACCTGACCTGGCTCATAGTGACTTTTGGCTTTTTTCAACAATGAAAGACACTCTCCGTGGCCGCACATTCACCAGCCGTGCTGCTATTGCCTCAGCGATTTTCCAGTGGTCAAAACAGACTCCTAAAGAAGCCTTCGCCGCCGCTATGGAATCATGGCGTCAGCGTTGTGAAAAATGTGTAGGTCTGCACGGCGATTACGTCGAGAAGTAACGCCAGTTTCATCGATTTCGGGAGAGTAGTTAATTAGAAAAAAAAAATCGGAGGCCTTAGAACTTGAATGGACCTCGTAGTGAGCTACCAACGCAGACAACGCATTTCTATATTCCTCGAATTGACTTTAGCAATGTGTGTAAAGACGAAAAAGAAAACAAGACGCTGGTCCAAGGAATAGTTGAAATTGAGAGATAAATATACCCATGAAAACCTAAAGAAAGCTTTCTTGAGTCATCAGTCTTCTGGGTTTGATGCGTCCCACCACTAATTCCCCTCCTGTGACCAACCTCTTAATCTTAGAGTAGTCATTGCACCCTATGTCCACAATTATTTGTTGGATGTATTCCAGTTTCCGTTTTCCCCTACAGTTTTTACTCTCTAAGGCTCCCTTCAGTCTCATCGAGGTTATGCTCTGATGCCTTAACACGTGTCCCATCATACTATCTCTTCTTATAGTCAGTGTTTTGCAAATGATCCTTTCCTGGTCGATTCTGCGTAGAACTCATCTTTCGTTATGTATCAGTTCATCTGATTTTCAACATTCTTCGGTAACACCACATCTCAAACGCATCTGTTCCGGTTTACCTCTGTCCATGTTTCAGTACCATACAACGCTGTGTTCCAAACCAACATTCTCAGAGATTTCTTCCTCAAATTAAGGCCTATGTTTGACAGAAGGAGACTTCTACTGCTCATGAATGTACTTTCTGCCTTTGTTAGTCTGCTATTTGATACTAGTAGATTTCTGTTGGCAAGGAATGCACTTTTTTCCTGTGCTAGTCTGCTTTTTATGTCCTCTTTGCATCTTCCGCAATGGGTTATGCTTCCAAGGTAGCAAAACTCCTAGATTCGTCTATTTTGTGATCACCAATTTTGACGTTAAGTTTCTTGCTATTCTCATTTCTACTGGCTGGCACTGTGACCTTACGGTCCTAGGCACTTCAGTCCGGAACCGCATGACTGCTACGGGTGCAGGTTCGAATCCTGCCTGGGGCGTCGATGTGTGTGATGTGTAAGTTCTAGGGGACTGAAGACCTCATATGTTAAGTTCCATAGTGCTCAGAGCCCTTTGCCATTTCTACTACTGCTCATTTCCTCTGTCTTTTTCCGCTTTGCTCTTAAACCATATTCTGTATTCATTAGATTGTTCATTCCATTCAACAAATTCTGTAATTCAGTTCATTAAAATACCACAACATGGGAACTTATACATCGTCCGTGAAAGAACCCGAGAGCTTCAATTTTTTATTTAATTTCACACCCATTTGCATTCTGTCCGGAGAACACTTATTTTCCTTCATGAAGTGTAATACTAGTGTATGGCTGGAAAAAAAAAACGCAACACTCTAGCACTTTAATAACTGCCCGTGCTCTTTTTTTTTCATCCATATGTCTTTTTGTTCTCCTGATGTTGAGAGCAAAACTCTTTTTCGTTAAATATGTATTGCCAACTCAAAATTATGTTTGGCAAACGCATCATAAAAAGCTGCACACTGCCAAATAATCTGACAAACTAGTGAAGTTTGAAAAATTTTGGGTAGTTTATATGAACCTTACTCCGACAAATTGCTTTGTTACAGAGAGCCTATATGCAGAGTAGTTAGACTTACTAGTTTGTCAAAGCATCTACTGCGAGCTATGGGGAATTCAAAAACTAAAACGCTGATGGGCAGAAAGTATATGGTGTTCACTGTTAAGTGTGCGCTACAACCAACTACAGTAAATTCGATTTATACTCTGTGTTAGCAAAGGTAAGTTACGAAGGGGGACCCAAAAGTAACCGGAATCGTAATGCTGTACATCGTGTACTTGTAGTAGTAGGTTGCGCCGCCAGAGGGTTGTAGTAGGAGCTCTGTGATTCTGCTACGCGGTGTCACCCAACAGTGAGAAGTGTGGTTTCTTTGGCAGTTCTTTGAATGTGCGTACAGTGCAGACGTGACACGAGGAAGTGGCTAGTTCTTACGAACAACGTGTGGCAGTGAAGTTTTGTTTTTTGCTTGGCAAGAACGCAGCAGAATCTGTTTCGATGATTCAGATAGCCTACAAAGACCATGTTCTTAGTAAAACACAAGTGTACGAATGGTTTTCTCGGTTTAAAAAGGAAGAAAATCAGCCACGTTCCGGTCGACCATCAACTGTTCGAAGCGAAGACGACATCGTCAAAGTCCGCGATCTCATCAGTGAAGGTCGACGCAGGACAATCGACCAACTCGAGAACTTGTCCGGGTTGTCCTGGAGCTCAATTCAGCGCATCTTGACCATCGATTTGGGGATGCGAAGAGTGGCAGCAAAATTCGTGCTGAAGCTTGTTACCGGAGATCAAAGGGATCGTCATGTTCAAGCCTGTCTCGAAATGAAGGAGGCGTTCAAAGATGATCCACATTTTTTCAACAAAATCATTACAGGTGATGCGTCATGGTGCTACGTGTACGATCCAGAAAGTAAACAACAGTCATCACAATGGAAGTCACCTGGCTCACCTCGACCAAAAAAAGCTTGACTAGTGAAATCGAATGTGAAAACGATGCTGATCTGTTTTTTTGAAATCAAAGGGATCGTACACTCTGAATTTGTCCCTGAAAACCAGACAGTAAACCAACAATTTTATTTGGAGGTTATGAAACGGCTTCGCAGAAGTTTGTCGGGAAAACGTCCGGCTTTGTGGGCTTCTGGCGTGTGGTTCCTGCATCACGACAACGCCCCCGCGCACACGGCTCTCGGCGTTCGCCAGTTTTTGGTCTCAACGAAGACGACTACCTTGACCCACGTGCCCTGTTCGCCGGATTTAGCACCCTCGGACTTTTTCCTATTCCCGAGGATAAAGAGAGACTTGAGAGGGAAACGTTTTGAGGATGTGGAAGACGTAAAACGCAATGTCATGAAAGTGCGAGCAGGTGTCAAAGAGGACGAATTTAAAAGGTGCTTCGAACACTGGAATGAACGTTTGGACCAGTGTATTAATGCTAATGGAGAATACTTCGAAGGAGATTAAGGTTGTATTTGCAAACAATAAAGTATATGCTTTCTAGAAAGAAATTCCGGTTATTTTTGGGTCCCCCCTGGTATATGTAGCGTAGGCGTGTATATTACACAACGACTGAGGTGGATACCGTAGTTTGTAGCGTATGTGGTAATCGGTTGGTACGAAAAGTGAGCGGTTCCGCTGGAGGAGGCGGGTACTCACGAAGACCATGCGCGATTCGAGGAGGCGCGCGATGTCGTGGTGGCTGGCGCGCATGGCCAGGTCGCAGGGCGTCAGCTTGTCGTGGTTCTCCTGGAAGAGCGGCGCGCCGTGCGCCAGCAGCAGCTCCACGCACCGCTCCAGGCCGCTGCTCGCCGCGCAGTGCAGCGCCGTGTTCCCCTTCTGCAACACCGCACCACCTCTGCTACACCTCACCCGGCACCCTAACCAAATTCAGCAGCTATCGAAACTTTGCATTAATTGTGGGTTGCATAAAACAACTGCAAGAACACGTGGATTTTGTTTATTCGAATGTTAACTGTACAGAGTCATTCAGCTGCCCATACCGATGCGTTCTATGCAACCCGCAACGTCTTCAAAGACAGCACACGAGGTTTTCATATTGTGTTTGCTCGCTACAAGCGAACTCTGAGGGCTCCAGAAATAAGGAACAGGACCTTTTTGTAAGACATTTAATATAGTTACATTTTGTAGTAGGATACATTTTTGCTGCAGACCATTGTTTTCGGTTTATTGCTGGCCGGGGTGGCCGAGCGGTTCTAGGCGCGACCGCTACGGTCGCAGGTTCGGATCCTGCCTCGGGCATGGGTGTGTGTAATGTCCTTAGGTTAGTTAGGTTTAAGTAGTTCTAAGTTATAGGAGACTGATGACCTTAGAAGTTAAGTCCCATAGTGCTCAGAGCCATTTAAACCATTTTTTTCGGTTCATTCAAGAGAAAGGAGTTCAAAGGTAATTTTTGTATGTTTTCCCTGAATGATTCGGAACTATGACCTCAAGCGAAAAACACTACTGGCCACTAAATTTGCTACACCACGAAAATGACGTGCTACAGACGTGAAATTTAACCGACAGAAAGAAGATGCTGTCATATGCAAATGAGTAGCTTTTCAGAGCATTCAGACAAGGTTGGCGCCGGTGGCGACACCTGCAACGTACTGATATGAGGAAAGTTTCCAACCGATTTCTCATACACAAACAGTAGCTGACCGGCGTTGCCTGGCGAAACGTTGTTGTGATGCCTCGTGTAATGAGGAGAAATGCGTTCTGTATTGCCCTCCTGAACCCACCGATTCCATAATCTGCTAACAGTCATTGGATCTCGACCAACGCGAGCAGCAATGTCGCGATACTATAAACGGTTATCGCGATTGGCTACAATCCGACCTTTATCAAAGTCGGAAACGCGATGGTACGCGTTTCTCCTCCTTACACGAGGCATCACAACAACGTTTCACCAGGAAACGCCGGTCAACTGCTGTTTGTCTATGAGAAATCGGTTGGAAACTTCCCTCATATCATCACTGATGACCACAGATGTTAAGTCCCATAGTGCTCAGAGCCATTTGAACCATTTTTGAAAAATGGTTCAAATGGCTCTGAGCATTATGGGACTCAACTTCTGAAGTCATCAGTCCCCTAGAACTTAGAACTACTAAAACCTAACTAACCTAAGGACATCACACACACCCATGCCCGAGGCAGGATTCGAACCTGCGACCGTAGCGGTCTCTCGGTTCCAGACTGTAGCGCCTAGAACCGCACGGCCACTCCGGCCGTCGCTACTTCCGGGTTACAAGGTGTTTCTTTTAAGATGTTTCATACCGTACACATCAGTGACGTCTGTCGAGTGGAACGTAGGAAGGAATTCATCTGAAAAGCCACCTTTCGCCACACAGCGGCCTCCTTTTGCGTGCAAATTGCAGCCTTCGTCGCCGATGAACAGCAGTCAGCATAGGTGCATGAACCTGACACCTGCCGGCGAGGCCCACATGCAGCAAAGTTCACTGAGCAGTCGTTGAGGACACGCCGTTGGTAGCCCCTTGGTTCATCTTGGCGGTCAGTTGCTCAGTAGTTGTACGCCTATTCGCATCTCTGGAGCCACCTTTCGCCCGTATCATCTACGGCCCGTCGTGCAACACAGTTGCCTCGACTTCGGTTTCGCTAGCGCCATTTTGTTTTGCACGGTATACTTTAATCAAGGTGGCACGCTAATAGTTTACACACTTAGCCGTTTGAGAAACACTTCTATCCTTGACTCGAAAGCCAATGATCATGCCCTTTTGGAAATCACATAAATCGCTGCGTTTCCGCATTACAACAACTGCACCTTTTCCGCGACTCCATGACTGCTGGTGCTGCCGCCTGCCGTCTGCGACTGGTTATCACACTCTGACATCGAACATCAGTGATGGTTACTGAATGGCCCTGCTTAACATGCAGGACAGGACAGATAGAATAATTGTGGAAAGGGGCCAAAATAAGGGGCTGTCAGTTACACGCCAACATACAACTTTATTATTTGATCAGACATTACAATAGTCAAAACAATTTTTTTTTTTAAAACACACAGCTTTAATCTCTAGGACTTAATTACGGACTGAAAGCCACTTTAATTTATAAACGGCTGAATGCCAATAACTTAAAACGCAAGCATAATCATAAATTTAAAAAGCAAGCCTTATTTTAAAACAGTTCTTTAGTTTGGCTGAAGTAAGCAAGTTAAATTCAAATCGGCTGAAGGTCTAACACTGAAGACTCCAAAACATTACTTTTTTTAAAAAATACCAAGGCCTTACGTAAAACAGTTCTTTAGTTTAGGCTGAAGGCCTTAAGAACAAACAACTGAAACTCAAAATCGGCTGAAGACCGAAGGCTTAAAAATTCAACAGCATTAAAATTTTTAAAATGAAAAAGGCTTACGTGAAACAGTACTTTAAACTAGACTGGAGGCCTTAACAGGAAAACAACTCTAATTTCAAACAAAAATCAGCTAGAAGCCATACAAGTACAAACAATAAGAACAAGTTTAAAAAATAAGGCAGTCTCCACAAGGGCGCTCCCAGATGTTCGAGGGTCGGTCCGTAATTCAAACACTAACGCTCGCTTAGATGAGACAGGGGCAGTCGGGGCAACCATTCACGATCCGACGTCAAACCAACCGACCGACAGTCAGCGGACCCACCGACAAGATAACTTCCTCTTATCCGACCAGGGCACAACAGGGAGTTCAACGGAACAAAATAGAAGATACTGGCGCCCACAACCAATCGTATACGGAGCTCTCAAACTACACACCGTGCTGGACAGCAACAACACGATGAGGAAGCTACACTGCCTGAAATTTACGTCAACGACCAGGGCAGGAAACCAGAACGTTAACGGCCACAAGGCAGAAGAATCCGCCGCTGGTACACTTCAATTCAAATAACTAAATACAGTGAAACTCCACCGGAGGGTGCCTAGAATTTTCCAACTTGAAAACCATGTTGTTGCTCGCGGGAATATCCAAACAGCCGACAACGAACTCCAAAGGACACAATATGAACAGTCTTGACTTGCTGGTAGGTTAAATCAGAACTCCACTTTTCGTGGCCAGGGTTGGTGAGCCACGGACCTAGTAGCAATAGGAACAGCGCCACACACTCAGACACCGCGAAGAGACCGCCAGCGGGCGCAGGCCAAACTACGCTCCACACCAACCGACCGACTGCTCAGAGACAGTACGCCGACGACATTTAAAATAACTTGTCAGTCAAAATCACACTGTGCTGTCACCGCCAGACACCACACTTGCTAGGTGGTAGCCTTTAAATCGGCCGCGGTCCGGTAGTACACGTCGGACCCGCGTGTCGCCACTATCAGCGATTGCAGACCGAGCGCCGCCACACGGCAGGTCTAGAGAGACTTCCTAGCAATCGCCCCAGTTGTACAGCCGACTTTGCTAGCGATAGTTCACTGACTTCTACGCTCTCATTTGCCGGGACGATGGTTAGCATAGCCTTCAGCTACGTCATTTGCTACGACCTAGCAAGGCGCCATTATCAGTTACTATTGATACTGTGAATCATGTAATGTCAAGAGCGACGTTCACCATTAATGGGTTAAAGTTAATTATTCCACCAGCTACGTCCGTTTTTCTCAATTCTAATTTCCTTGTCCTGTTCCAGACCTCACGCCAGCCTGCGTAAACTAAAACGCGTGCCTTTCGGCCTCCCCTAGTAACACGGTGTTGGCTCTCCTGCCAACCACAACACACACAAACTAAACACAGTGTCACGGACACTTCTCGAAGAACTAGGCAATGCTAACGGCAGTGCCTGTACAATAACAGGGACGAATCACGAGTCGGCACACACAGCCAACCCATAAGCGAGCGCCTGCCAGATGCACGTCGTCCGGCAAGACGACCGACCGACGACCAACCGAAGCGTCCCCACTCCAGTCACGTGTGTCGCCAACGTCGGGCAAGTCATGGCGATCCGGACCTCACTGCTGCCGTGCCCCGACTGAACGACGCCGCGTGCCAACTAAAACACTTCCAGGTCCGAACTCACTACTGGCGCGTTCCAACTCCATTGTCGACACACGACGACCGAGAATAATAGCGGTCCAGCAAAGATAATACGGCAGGGGTTATATCGATAATCGCTACTGCTGCCGCTCACGGGCAGGCAAAGCAGCAACTTAGTGACACCAGTAATTGAAAATTAACGTAACGAGGTGGCAGTACCGTAAAAACAAGCTGCAAAATAAGAAATGGCACGAACACGAGTCACTCAAGGCTCAGTTACATTAATGTGACTGAACACTGCGAGAAATACACTCCTGGAAATGGAAAAAAGAACACATTGACACCGGTGTGTCAGACCCACCATACTTGCTCCGGACACTGCGAGAGGGCTGTACAAGCAATAATCACACGCACGGCACAGCGGACACACCAGGAACCGCGGTGTTGGCCATCGAATGGCGCTAGCTGCGCAGCATTTGTGCAACGCCGCCGTCAGTGTCAGCCAGTTTGCCGTGGCATACGGAGCTCCATCGTAGTCTTTAACACTGGTAGCATGCCGCGAGAGCGTGGACGTGAACCGTATGTGCAGTTGACGGACTTTGAGCGAGGGCGTATAGTGGGCATGCGGGGGGCCGGGTGGACGTACCGCCGAATTGCTCAACACGTGGGGCGTGAGGTCTCCACAGTACATCGATGTTGTCGCCAGTGGTCGGCGGAAGGTGCACGTGCCCGTCGACCTGGGACCGGACCGCAGCGACGCACGGATGCACGCCAAGACCGTAGGATACTACGCAGTGCCGTAGGGGACCGCACCGCCACTTCCGAGCAAATTAGGGACACTGTTGCTCCTGGGGTATCGGCGAGGACCATTCGCAACCGTCTCCATGAAGCTGGGCTACGCTCCCGCACACTGTTAGGCCGTCTTCCGCACACGCCCCAACATCGTGCAGTCCGCCTCCAGTGGTGTCGCGACAGGCGTGAATGGAGGGACGAATGGAGACGTGTCGTCTTCAGCGATGAGAGTCGCTTCTGCCTTGGTGCCAATGATGGTCGTATGCGTGTTTGGCACCGTGCAGGTGAGCGCCACAATCAGGACTGCATACGACCGAGGCACACAGGGCCAACACCCGGCATGACGGTGTGGGGAGCGATCTCCTACACTGGCCGTACACCTCTGGTGATCGTCGAGGGGTCGATGGGACACTGAATAGTGCACGGTACATCCAAACCGTCATCGAACCCATCGTTCTACCATACCTAGACCGGCAAGGGAACTTGCTGTTCCAACAGGACAATGCACGTCCGCATGTATCCCGTGCCACCCAACGTGCTCTAGAAGGTGTAAGTCAACTACCCTGGCCAGCAAGATCTCCGGATCTGTCCCCCATTGAGCATGTTTGGGACTGGATGAAGCGTCGTCTCACGCGGTCTGCACGTCCAGCACGAACGCTGGTCCAACTGAGGCGCCAGGTAGAAATGGCATGGCAAGCCGTTCCACAGGACTACATCCAGCATCTCTACGATCGTCTCCATGGGAGAATAGCAGCCTGCATTGCTGCGAAAGGTGGATATACACTGTACTAGTGCCGACATTGTGCATGCTCTGTTGCCTGTGTCTATGTGCCTGTGGTTCTGTCAGTGTGATCATGTGATGTATCTGACCCCAGGAATGTGTCAATAAAGTTTCCCTTTCCTGGGACAATGAATTCACGGTGTTCTTATTTCAATTTCCAGGATTGTACCTGCTTGAATATAAAACTCAGGTGCCAGCCAGGCCTCAGGTTGTGTTGCTGTATTTGAAAACGAACGGCGGATGTGCATTGTGCTCAGTACCCTCTATCCCTTGCAAGTTTCAGTCGTGACCAGGACAATGTTCTGTGTAGCTGTGAGTGCACTGAATTGGAGCTAAGTGAAATCGATCGTGGGCGAATTGCTGATGTTCGTATGGCGGATGCTTCCGTAACCGAGGTAGCCGAAGTGTTTAGTGTTTCAAGAAGCACCGTATCGAAGACTTTTATAGTGCATACGGGGCAAGCGAAGAACATCATCTGGCAAGTCACAAAGCTGCCGAAAGCATGTGTTGAGCGATATTGACAGACGGTCATTGAAGAGAATTGTGACGAAATGCGAGAAGAGGACGACAGCTGCGAAGGCATTACAGAACAAACTGTTGCACTCGCTGAACCTGTCAACATCAAAACAACGAAGGGAACTCCGAGCTGGAAAAAACATAAAACGTGCTGGTGAAGCCATAAAACCTCTACCAAGGAACAATGGGGAAAAAGTCATATTGTCGTGTGAGTCTTGTTTCACACTGTTTCCATCTTCTGGCCGAGTTTACGTCGCAAGAGTGAAACACGGCGGGGTTCGGTGATGATTTGGACAACCATATGGTGATATCCCATTCGCCCCGCGCGTACTCGGCAAGATCGCTTTACTGTCAATAACTTTGTGACCATCTTGGCTGATCAGGTTTACCCTGTGTTCCCCATTGGTGGTACTCTGTTCCTAGAGGACAGGGGCTCTGTTCAGATCGCATCTTCCAGAAGTGCTTTTGTGAGAACGACCATGAACTGTCGCGTCTTACCCGGCCACCGCAGTCACCAGATCTGAATATTACTGACCTTCTGTCGTCTACTTTGGATAGAAGGAGGCGTTATAACTATCCACCTCCATCATCTTTACCTTAACAGTCCACTATTTTGTAGAAAGAATGGTAAACAGTCTCTTGAACACCATACAGGACTTGCATTTATCGACTGCGAAACTTGAAGATACTTTCGGTGAAAACGGTTTTGTTACGCCATATTAGTCATGGTAATATGTTGTTGTTGTGGTCTTCAGTCTAGAGACTGGTTTGATGCAGTTCTCCATGCTACTCTATCCTGTGCAAGCCTCTCCATCTCCCAGTACCTACTGCTACTTACATCCTTCTGAATCTGTTTAGTGTACTCCTCTCTTCGTCTCCCCCTACGATTTTTACCCTCCACGCTGTCCTCCAATACTAAACTGGTGATCCCTTGATGTCTCAGAATATGTCCTACCAACCGACCCCTTCTTCAAGTCAAGTTGCGTCACAAATTTCTCTTCTCCCTAATTCTATTCAATACCTCCTCATTAGTTATGTGAGTTACACATCTATTATTCTTCAGCATTCTTCTGTAGCACCACATTTAAAAAGCTTCTATTCTCTTCTTGTCCAAACTATTTATCGTCCATGTTTGACTTCCATACATGGCTACACCCCATACAAATACTTTCAGAAACGGCTTCCTGACACTTAAATCTATACTGGATGTTAACAAATTTCTCTTCTTCAGAAACGCTTTCCTTGCCATTGCCAGTCTACATTTTATATCCTTTCTATTTCGACCATCATCAGTTATTTTGCTCCCCAAGTAGCAAAATTCATTTATTACTTCAGCGCCTCATTTCATAATCTAATGCCCTCAGCATCACCCGATTTAATTCGAATACATTCCACTACCCTCGTTTTAGTTTTGTTGATGTTCATCTTATATCCTCCTTTCGAAGACACTGCTCATTTCGTTCAGCAGCTCTTCCAGGTTCTTTGCTGCCTCAAACAGAATTACAATGTCATCGGCAAACCTCAAAGTTTTTATTTCTTCTCTATGGATTTTAATTCCTATTCCGAATTTTTCTTTTGTTTCCTTTACTACTTGCTCAATATATAGATTAAATAACATCGGGGATAGGCTACAATCCTGTCTCACTCCCTTCACAACCACTGTTTCCTTTTCGTGCCCCTCGGTTCTTATAACTGCCATCTAGTTTCTGTACCAATTGTAAATAGCCTTTCGCTCCCGGTATTTTATCCCTGTCACCTTCAGAATTTGAAAGAGGGTATTAAAGTCAACATTGTCAAAAGCTTTCTCTAAGTCTACAAGTGCTACAAACGTAGGTTTGCCTTTCCTTAATCTATTTTCTAAGTCGTGGGGTCAGTATTGCCTCACGGGTTCCAACATTTCTACAGAATCCAAACTGATCTTCCCCGAGGTCGGCTTCTACCAGTTTTTCCATTCGTCTGTAAAGAATTGATCTTAATATTTTGCAACCGTGACTTATTAAACTGACAGTTCGGTAATTTCCACATCTGTCAACATCTGCTTTCTTTGGGATTGGAATTATTATATTCTTTTTGAAGTCTGACGGTATTTCGCCTGTCTCATACATCTTGCTCACCAGATGGTAGAGTTTTGTCAGAGCTGGCTCTCCCAAAGCTGTGGAATGTTGTCTGCTCCCGGGGCCTTGTTTCGGCTTACATCTTTCAGTGATCAGTCAAACTCTTCAGGCAGTATCATATCTCCGGTAATATGATATGCTTTTTGTATTTCTATATTGTCGTCTACTGCTGTTTAAATGGCTCAAATTGCTCTGAGGACTAACGGACTTAACATCTCGCTACGGTCGAAGGTTCGAATCCTGCTTCGGGCATGGATGTGTGTGATGTGGTTAAATTAGTTCTGAGTTCTAGGCGACTGATGACCTCAGAAGTTAAGTTGCATTGTGCTCAGAGCCATTTGAACCATTTTTGAACCTAACATCTGGGGTCATCAGTCCCCTAGAACTTAGAACTGCTTAAACCTAACGACATCACACACATCCATGCCTGAGGCAGTATTCGAACCTGCGACCGTAGCTGTCTCGCGGTTCCAGACTGCAGCGCGTAGAATCGCACGGTCACTTCGGCCAGCAGAGAATCATTATATTTATTGCAAATGTAAGAATGGCCAAGGCCGTGGAAAAAATACTGTTTGGTGTGTTTAGGAAACAGCATGTGTTTGCACATTTCTAGTTATAACCGGATTAGAATTATATTAGGATCATAAACTGGAAATGGTCGTTCTATACTTCCAGTTAATGTTATACTCTCGACTGTTCCTAGATCAAACTTTCTATTGCATCAAAAGCATTGCTTTTAGAAAATTGTGTTCCAATATACAGACATAGTGACGTCTCAACTATAGGGAATTAGCATTCCATGTCGGCAGCACCACTACGAAAACGGCTGCGTTTGGAATGCTGCCGTGACTGGAAATCATGGGCTGCTGATGAATGATGAAGCATTGTGTTCAGTGATGAATCATAGTTTGGACTACCCTCATCACCAACGCTGGTGAGTATGGTCGCAACCTAAGGTGATGTTCCGTTCTTCCAATGTTTCTGAGAAGCACAACAGTGCTGCTCCTGGGGAACCACTGGGAATGACTTCAGGTCTCAGATGGTAGCGAATTAGAGAACTCCGATGGCACAATGATAGGCCCTCATGTGTTACCTCTCTTGTGACAGTATAGAGGTGAAATTTTTTAACAGGGCAGTACTCGGCCACATGTGTCACGTGTGTTTACGAAATGTGCGTATAATATTGTGGTACACATGTGACCAGCAAAATCGTCACATCTGTCGCCGATAGAATATTTGTGGGACCAGAATGGATGCCAACTGCGTTCCAGTGCCAATATCGAGGGTATGACAGCTTTATGAGATCCTTCCCACCTGAATTAGTATATGCATCCAGGCCAGTGCATATGTAGTGTCATACTGAAAAGTGGGCTCATACGTCAAATGTCAAGTTCTTTGTAAATCTGACTCGATGTTGTAATCACTATAGTTACATCATATCCAGCCGGCCGGGATGCCCGAGCGGTTCTAGGCGCTACAGTCTGGAACCGCGCGACCGCCACGGACGCAGCTTCGAATCCTGCCTCGGGCATGGATGTGTGCGGTTAAGTTAAGTTTAAGCAGTTCTAAGTTCTAGGGGACTGATGACCTCAGAAGTTATGTCCCATAGTCTTCAGAGCCATTTTGAACATCACATCCCCTCTAAAGCTGTGAAGCTGATGTCAATTTGTGCCTTAAAAAAATTAAAAAATAAAAAGAGTTGGCATTCTCGGCACACTATTGACACTGGGGAGCTCGGAATACTGAATTCCCTAATTACTTCCGAATCGGAACGTCCCATGCGTCTAGCTTCGGCTACCATTCCGCGTTCAAAGTTTGGTAATTCGGGACATAATCATTCTGGCAACCTTCTCATATGAGTCACCTGAGTACAAATGACAGATCCGTCAATGCACTACTGTTTTATATTGTTTGTGTACGCGATACTACCGCCATATGCGTACAGCTGCCCCATGACTTTTATCACCCCAGAGTAGGAACATATAGTGAATCAACTGAGGAACCTACACTTCATGCTATGAAGTGTATACAAGCTCTGGATGTCGATGTATAGTTAACAACTAGTCTCATGTGCTACGTATTTTCATTCTGTCTGCTCGTTATATGATGCTTACATGTTCTTTTACATGTTTTTGTTTCCTCTTATATGTGTTGTTTATTATATCCCTGTTTATTACTGTGTTTATGTTTACGTATTTGGTGCTGCCATGCGCAACACAATAAATAAATGATGAACTGGTTTGCAACTACGTGACTTGGATTCTAGTAGATTGCTGAGAGTCACTTTCCTAGTCGTCGACGAGAACAACATCCAGCTCTGAGACAATCGTGCGAAGAAAGGACCTGCCTGCTTGCAACGTGTCTTCCACGTGAATTCCAGGCGAGATTAACAGGCTACACGTCTGTGGAGCAAATTGACCATGTGTTTCCGGTGATATTGTTACCTTGTAGCAGATCGTCAGTCAACTGCGCTCTATGTGGTCGAGCAGTAACTTCCTTAAAAAAACGAAATAATTACTATTCGAAGCACAAATTTTCCGAATATCATCCCCCTGAACATTCCAGCTCATTTTTAGGGTTTTGTACCTCAATCGGTAGAAATAGTCTTTGTGGGAGTACTTTTGTTATATACAGGGTTTCAGTGACGATGCACACGCTGCTCGATCTCTTTACGGGAATCGCCTAACCACGGCCACGAGTAAATGAGAATGACGGGCAAGGGATAATACGATAGTAGTGTAGGATAAAAGTTGAGAATTTGCATCTACCTGAGAGCATACTAGGGTAGTTCCTGCAGCTGCACTGTCCACCGTGTCCAATTGGCTTGCCGGATATATATATATATATATATATATATATATATATATATATATATATAGCTGAAACGTCTCTCTGAAATCCTTTATCACTTTGTTGTCCGTCTGTTAAGATCCATTTCTTTTTTTTCAAGAATGGGTGAAAGTATCAATTTGAAATTTGTGTGCCCTTAAGGCCCTGGCGGTGTAAAAAATTTTATCTCCTACGTCATCGCAACGAAAAGGTACGGTTATTTGTGCCACATTTTTTATACATTGCCAGCTTCGATATCGATAATATGTAAAATCTTCTAAATTCTCGATCCCCGGAATGGATGAACTATCGTACGCTATAGACTTACGCTGTACGTTGTTTTGAAGCCAGAGTGGGCGGGGCCTGTCGCAATTTTCAATGGCCCAAAACGTTGACAGACTACTGTCTGCGATTGCATCTTGTTTATTATTTTTGTCGTGTGCAAAAGCTGTTTTAAATATTAAAAATTACAGTGCTTACATGATTAACACAGAGTAAGGGAGGCAATTTAGAACTTTTTTCTGTCCTCGAATGCGTGTTTGCTCTACATTACGACACATTTGGCCTCGTTAATGTAACTTGGTTTTGTTGACATAATTCGAATAATCAAGTTTCTGTTGATATATTTTAAATAACCAAGAATCGAAGGATTTGACTTGAAAAAGATGCTTTCGTAATGCATTTTATTCCATTTTTACTATATTTGTATCGATAGCAAATGAAGCTGGAACTCTACAACCAGTGCTTGTTTGCTTACTGGTACTGCATTTGTTCGTCTCATTTTCAACTTGCTATTCGTATGCACAACATTTTTAATGTTCGCGCTAGGAAAAAAACTTACCTAATTGTTCTTTGCTAGCCCATAAACGTGTATAACAAGGAAAGAAGCAGAACAGAGTTCTTATTTTATTAGATTGTCAGTGCATTGGTTTCACTGTAGTTTACTTTGAAATCTTTCATATGATGTGTTATTCAGTGTTTGATCAATAATAGCAATTTACAGGGTAAAAAAAAATTGGACATGTTCCAGCATTATGGAATACTATAAATACGATTAAGGGAATATTATCAAACGCTTAGAGCCCGTAAAATGGGTATTTTTCTTTAAGGTGTATGTAAGTCATTTTTAGTAATGATAGCCTAACCACTGCAACATATAGGCCCATCTTTCCAACAGTAGACTATTTGTTTCTTTTCCCGGAATATTTCTCGCCAGTACGCTGACAGTTTTTCAGGAATAACTAAACAAAGCACAATTGGTATTTATGTCCACTTTGATCATCTGCTTGATTTTAGTTTTGAATTTCATTTTGAGGTTTGCAAAGTATATAAGTAGTTAGTTAGTTTCATGTTCCATGTATCATTTGCACGATAAATCGCAATGATGTGGCAACAGGCAGGAATGACATAAAGAGCGTTCACGTAAGTTTTCAGCCAAATTCTTCTCCAGAAAGAAAGCAAAGCACACGTGCACATTATACAATCATACACGCAAAACGCAAACACACACATGACCGCTGTCTCCGTCTATTGTAGCCAGAATACTTTTTAAAACGGGAGGAGATCTAAACAATGAATAATTCTCGGCGGAGAAATTTAGGGCATGAGATGCTGTCCCAACAATCAGCGCGGTTACCTAGCCGTGTTGTGCCGATACGAGACGGTTAATACAGTGTGGCTCGGATGTCGGAGCGTTTGCGATTTAGAAAGCCATGAAAAAAACACTGGAAATAAGAGAAATAACGGACACTGAATGAAGTAAGGCAAATCTAAAGTCAAATGACAGAAATAAATTACTACAATAAAAGTAAATAGTACATCCATAATTCATGTATACAAAAGAAAATATTGCTTGATCGGCTTCACTTACGAATGAAATGTGATTCCTTTAAATTTTAGATTACCATCTGATCGATTAGTGCATCAGTAAACAACGCAAGGTGGCATTTTCGATGAAACAACTTCGTCTCCACACAATCAAAGAACTCAGCGTCCGCAGCTCGTGGTCGTGCAGTAGCGTTCTCGCTTCCCGCGCCCGGGTTCCCGCGTTCGATTCCCGGCGGGGTCAGGGATTTTCTCTGCCTCGTCGTGACTGGGTGTTGTGTGATGTCCTTAGGTTAGTTAGGTTTAAGTAGTTCTAAGTTCTAGGGGACTGATGACCATAGATGTTTAAGTCCCATAATGCTCAGAGCCATTTGAACCAAAGAACCGAGCGCGGTCGAAACTATTCACGAGTATGTCAGAGTGACGTCACAGGGAAGTATCACCACGGTGAATCATGAAGTTATGAGCGCGGTAAACCTAATGTTTTGGGGTACTTAAGGTGGTGCACATTGGCTTCAAGTCTGTGACGTAATGACAACTCCCTTCTCTTTTTACCTCCTGGTATACACAATTAAGTCTGTACGGAGCTGTACTCACACTTACGTGGATTTTTGTTATACACTGCGACAGCAGCGATTCAAGCCGACGGGAAGGAACACTATTGAATACCATATTGTATGAATGCGAGTAGTATCGTTTATATTGATTTCCAACATAGTTTTTTCAGTCCAATAAAAATCAGTAGTAACTAAAAAATTACGGCACATTTGTCATTCTTTAGCGTCCTATGGACCCTGGGACGTATGAAACAGCACATTAATGTACAGTTCATTCACGATTCTCGTGTAACATACAGATCTATACTGAAGAATGTTGTTTTCCCTTAAGCACAAAATACAATTAGTAAACAGCAGAAGACCTGGTCTTTTGCAGAAAGACATCGATATAGACCCAACAACATTAAGTTTAGTTCACTACAATTCCAGCCCAATCACTGAATGTGGACCGTAAGAAAGTTGTGTGGTATGCACCACCTACATTATTTAACGGATCTAATAAGCCAACAGAAAACCACGCAGACGTGGTAATAAATGGTAAGAAAAAAAAAAAAAAAACTCCAATGCAGATGAAAGCAGTTTTGCAGTTGTTGCTATCTCTGAGCTACAAACAACAAGAATCTTCGTCACAATCATCTTTTGAAGGAAAAATAATTACATTTACAAAAATAATCGTGTATTAAAAAAAACGAGTGAAGTGTGAGAAAGAGCGAATCATTAGATTCGATATAAAATTATTATGTCTCAAGAAAAGTGGCTATCATAGTAAGAACAGACAACAGGACATAACATGATTGTCGTACATGAAAATTAATATTGTGGTTATATTCTGTCGCCTTAGCGGAGTAAGCTGCAGTAAGACGCATGTTCGCAAGTATTTCTTCATGAATAAGTTACAGGCTATGTCACTGAGACAGTGAGACTTGGCCCTTTGTATATTTTTTTCACGATAATTTATGTCTCTAGATAATTTACTGAGTCTTGGAACACAAAAATATAATAATTACTTTTATTTGAATAGAACTACAATTAAAAACAAACATTAATCTTACTGCGGGCTTCCTCTCCGCTATGGAGATAACAACTTTCCCAGTAGTATCGCGACTGTCTCCCGTACCTTCGAGGCTTAAGAATGTTTCGTACCACTTGAACAGTAGTATGTCCGACAGTGTCTTGCCCCCACCATCATTTCGTCTTCACGATACTACGAGATACAGTGTGCGAAAATCCCCAAAAAATCTCTCCCCAGATGTAAATGCGTCTCCCATTATGATCTAAGCTAAATCACGACTCACGTAATAACATGACAAGACCCATCTGTCGTGACTCTACACTCATACTCATGCTCCACCTCCCCCACCCTTCAGAAAGTACGTCTCGCATTGTAGACCTACAAGCACAGAGGCCACGTTCAAGAGCAAGTGTCCTATTCCGTGTGTTGTATTCCTGTTCGCAAGACAGACCGCAGCAAGATTTGATTCCTCTGCTCTTCCCAACAGGCTGTGATCACGAGTCAACGGTTATATCTCTGTACACAATTGTTGGTGGATGGCGCTGCCCAAATCCTATTATTTGAAAACGAGTCTATGTGCATGAAATTGCACTTTGCGACAGTCTTGCGGCATCTGATACTGCTCGTTGTGGCGTTACCGAAAGGGTCATCTTGCAGCAGAACACAGTAAATATTTTTTTTTAAACTTTGTCCCATCCCCCTTCTTTCAAAGTGAAAATTTCCACAGAACTCAGAGAACAAAAGCTGCTCCAATATTTGGGCAATACTTCACTATTTGTGAATTGTTTATGTGAGAGGCCGTTTGTTGTCAAATAACAAAGAGGAGTTTATAACAAGTTCCCGAAATAATCAATTAATAAGAGTTTGCAACCATGTCTGTCAAATTCTTCATCTGTCCCTCGCCCCGCGATCTAACGACGTTTGATAGTAGTATTTTAAAGACGGATATTGCCACTACACTTTTATTCTCGCGATAGCAATTACAGTCAGTTTGCTCACGAAGAATTTCCTTTGTTATGCATTTAAGTTTTCATTGATTTTCTTCATTGTTTCATCTGAATGTAGAAATTTGAAGTAAATCGGCCAAGAACTTTTAGAGATTTTTGGTAACATCCTTCCCCCTTTATATATTACATATATGTATATTTCAAGTAAGATTACGAAATCTTGTGTAGACAGTGATCTTCCTCTTGTCTTGAAAGTAAAATGTAGAGTATTTCACTAAGCTCAAAATAAAACTATATGTTTGTATGAATTACAAACAAACATTACTCTTCTTTATATGTATAGATATTCTAGCTATTACTGATTAATCGAGGAAGTTGCACTTCTGCATCTACATGACTACTCTGCAATTCACATTTAAGTGCTTGGCAGAGAGTTCATCGAACCACAATTATACTATCTCTCTACTATTCCACTCCCGAACAGCGAGCGGGAAAAACGAACACCTAAACCTTTCTGTTCGAGCTCTGATTTCTCTTATTTTATTTTGATGATCATTCCTACCCATGTAGGTTGGGCTCAACAAAATATTTTCGCATTCGGAAGAGAAAGTTGGTGACTGAAATTTCGTAAAAAGGTCTCGCCGCGACGAAAAACGTCTATTCTGTAATGACTTCTATCCCAACTCGTGTATCATATCTGCCACACTCTCTCCCCTATAACGCGATAATACAAAACGAGCTGCCCTTTTTTGCACCCTTTCGATGTCCTCCGTCAATCCCACCTGGTAAGGATCCCACAGCGCGTAGCAATATTCTAACAGAGGACGAACGAGTGTAGTGTAAGCTGTCTCTTTAGTGGACTTGTTGCATCTTCTAAGTGTCCTGCCAATGAAACGCAACCTTTGGCTCGTCTTCCCGACAATATTATCTATACTTATTAGTATTTGGAAAATAAACTTGCTATACCTTGAAGAAATGACGTTAGGAATCGTGCCACAGGCTAACAAATTTAAATAATACTGCTTTCAGCTAATTACACAAAAGGTGATAGATTGTGGCCTCATGTTGTTTTCAATGATTGAATAACTGGGTGATGTACTGCTACTGAAGTGCCGACACATTCACTTGATCTAAATTCAATGGACTAATTATTGTGGGATGCAGCTAACAGACGATATACGTAGGGAGGTACCACAGAACACTGAACAGCTGAAAAGAACACTGCAACATTTCGACATGAGTACGAACACGTCTTCATCTGAGATTGAGTATTTCAGACAGTTCCAAGCGGTACGTTAAAAAAAAGAAGGAAAACGTAGCGAACACAGGATGAAATGAAAATATTTAAAACAATACAGGAAAGATATTTTAAAAATATGATTTCAAATATTTTCTTCGCATTGTATTGACTTTGACAGCATGCTTCAGCTGTGTGTCGCCCTAACCGCCCTAACCGCCGTCTGCTTCACGTCTGCTGTGCAGCGAGCTACCTTAATTTAAGTATTATCTGTATTTTTCTTACTTGTCACTTGTTCTTCTGCGTGTTTTTGCTTTTAGGAAGCTTTAATAGTAGAGTGCTATTAAGTGTTCCATAGATCTCGTGTGTGTTTCGAATACAGTCAGAGAGTCCCTTTAGTCAGCCATAGTGCTCGTAGTGCTAGTGTTTGTTTTCAATACCGTCCAGAGACAGGTAGTGCTATTTTCCTTGTTTCTACAAGAAGTGGTTAGCAATCACAGTTTAGTCAATAATCAACCGCCTTTAGTGGATTAGCAGTCTAGTTAAAAGCTGATTAACACTCTATAGTAAATTGATTTCTTAGGATGGCTAGGATGTGTGGCTGCTGTGTACGGACGCAGGAGGAGCTGGCCACTCTTCGCGAACAGCTGAGCGTGTTGATGGCCGCGGTCAGCCGTCTTCAGGCTGCTGCCTCGGAGTGTAGCGGCAGTGGGGAGTCTGGTGCGTCGCATGGTGCACCCCAGGTGTTAGATGCTTCACCCACTGTCCCTGCTGTCGAGACATCTTCGCGGGTACCGGGCGCGGTTGGGCCACCCTCTCCCCAAGGGGAGTGGCGGGTTCAGCGGCGTTCGCGGCGCACGAGGCGGAGGGTCAATGTGGAGGCTGGCCGTGTGGCATCGCCCGCTCTGCCTGTGAGTGGACATGTGGCTGCTCCTTCAGCAAGGTCCGAGCAGGCACACGGGGGGAGGGGTTTATTAGTTATTGGGAGCTCCAACGTTAGGCGGGTGATGGAGCCCCTTAGGGAAATAGCGGAAAGGTCGGGGAAGAAGGCCAGTGTTCACTCTGTCTGCTTGCCGGGGGGTCTCATCCGAGATGTGGAGGAGGCCCTACCGGCGGCGATAGAGAGCACTGGGTGCACCCGACTGCAAATTGTTGCTCATGTCGGCACCAATGACTCTTGCCGTCTGGGTTCAGAGGTCATCCTCAGTTCGTACAGGCGGTTGGCGGAGTTGGTGAAGGTGGAAAGCCTCGCTCGCGGGGTGGAATCAGAGCTAACTATTTGTAGTATCGTTCCGAGAACCGATCGCGGTCCTCTGGTTTGGAGCCGAGTGGAAGGCTTAAACCAGAGGCTCAGACGATTCTGCGGAGAGCTGGGGTGCAAATTTCTCGACCTCCGCTATCGGGTGGAGAAATGTAGGGTCCCCCTGAATAGGTCAGGCGTGCACTACACGCCGGAAGCGGCTACGAGGGTAGCGGAGTACGTGTGGAGTGCACATGGGGTTTTTTTTAGGTTAGAGAATTCCCTCCCTAGGCCCGACAAGACGCCTCCTGAGACGCGGCAAGGCAGGAGTAGGCAAAATGCAACAAGGAATAACAATATTAATGTGCTAATAGTAAACTGCAGAAGCGTCTATAGAAAGGTCCCAGAACTGCTCTCATTAATAAACGGTCACAACGCCCATATAGTACTAGGAACAGAAAGTTGGCTGAAACCAGACGTAAACAGTAATGAAATCCTAAACTCTGATTGGAATGTATACCGCAGAGATAGGCTGCACAGTGAAGGGGGAGGCGTGTTTATAGCGATAAGAAGTGCAATAGTATCGAAGGAAATTGACGGAGATTCGAATTGTGAAATGATTTGGGTGAAGGTCACGGTTAAAGCAGGCTCAGACATGGTAATTGGATGTCTCTATAGGCCCCCGGGCTCAGCAGCTGTTGTGGCTCAGCACCTGAAGAATAATTTGGAAAATATTTCGAGTAGATTTCCCCACCATGTTATAGTTCTGGGTGGAGATTTTAATTTGCCGGATATAGACGGGGAGACTCAAACGTTCATAACGGGTGGCAGGGACAAAGAATCCAGTGAAATATTTTTAAGTGCTTTATCTGAAAACTACCTTGAGCAGTTAAACAGAAAACCGACTCGTGGCGATAATATATTAGACCTTCTGGTGACAAACAGACCCGAACTATTTGAATCAGTTAATGCAGAACAGGGAATCAGCGATCATAAAGCGGTTACTGCGTCGATGATTTCAGCCGTAAATAGAAATATTAAAAAAGGTAGGAAGATTTTTCTGTTTAGCAAAAGTGACAAAAAGCAGATTACAGAGTACCTGACGGCTCAACACAAAAGTTTTGTCTCAAGTGCAGATAGTGTTGAGGATCAGTGGACAAAGTTCAAAACCATGGTACAATATGCGTTAGATGAGTATGTGCCAAGCAAGATCGTAAGAGATGGAAAAGAGCCACCGTGGTACAACAACAGAGTTAGAAAACTGCTGCGGAAGCAAAGGCAACTTCACAGCAAACATAAACATAGCCAAAGCCTTGCAGACAAAAAAAAATTACGCGAAGCGAAATGTAGTGTGAGGAGGGCTATGCGAGAGGCTTTCAATGAATTCGAAAGTAATGTTCTATGTACTGACTTGGCAGAAAATCCTAAGAAATTTTGGTCCTATGTCAAAGCGGTAGGTGGATCAAAACAAAATGTCCAGACACTCTGTGACCAAAATGGTACTGAAACAGAGGATGACAGACTAAAGGCCGAATTACTAAATGTCTTCTTCCAAAGCTGTTTCACAGAGGAAGACTGCACTGTGCTTCCTTCTCTAGATTGTCGCACAGTTGACAAAATGGTAGATATCGAAGTAGACGACAGAGGTATAGAGAAACAATTAAAATCGCTCAAAAGAGGAAAGGCCGCTGGTCCTGATGGGATACCAGTTCGATTTTACACAGAGTACGCGAAGGAACTTGCCCCCCTTCTTGCAGCGGTGTACCGTAGGTCTCTAGAAGAGCGAAGCGTTCCAAAGGATTGGAAAAGGGCACAGGTCATCCCCGTTCTCAAGAAGGGACGTCGAACAGATGTGCAGAACTATAGACCTATATCTCTAACGTCGATCAGTTGTAGAATTTTGGAACACGTATTATGTTCGAGTATAATGTCTTTTCTGGAGACTAGAAATCTACTCTGTAGGAATCAGTATGGGTTTCGAAAAAGACGATCGTGTGAAACCCAGCTCGCGCTATTCGTCCACGAGACTAAGAGGGCCTTAGACACGGGTTCACAGGTAGATGCCGTGTTTCTTGACTTCCGCAAGGCGTTTGACACAGTTCCCCATTGTCGTTTAATGAACAAAGTAAGAGCATACGGACTATCAGATCAATTGTGTGATTGGATTGAGGAGTTCCTAGATAACAGAACGCAGCACGTCATTCTCAATGGAGAGAAGTCTTCCGAAGTAAGAGTGATTTCAGGTGTGCCGCAGGGGAGTGTCATAGGACCGTTGCTATTCACAATATACATAAATGACCTGGTGGATGACATCGGAAGTTCACTGAGGCTTTTTGCAGATGATGCTGTGGTGTATCGAGAGGTTGCAACAATGGAAAATTGTACTGAAATGCAGGAGGATCTGCAGCGAATTGACGCATGGTGCACGGAATGGCAATTGAATCTCAATGTAGCGAAGTGTAATGTGATGCGAATACATAGAAAGGTAGGTCCCTTATCATTTAGCTACAAAATAGCAGGTCAGCAACTGGAAGCAGTTAATTCCATAAATTATCTGGGAGTACGCATTAGGAGTGATTTAAAATGGAATGATCATATAAAGTTGATCGTCGGTAAAGCAGATGCCAGACTGAGATTCATTGGAAGAATCCTAAGGAAATGCAATCCGACAACAAAGGAAGTAGGTTACAGTACGCTTGTTCGCCCAATGCTTGAATACTGCTCAGCAGTGTGGGATCCGCACCAGGTAGGGTTGATAGAAGAGATAGAGAAGATCCAACGGAGAGCAGCGCGCTTCGTTACAGGATCATTTAGTAATTGCGAAAGCGTTACGGAGATGATAGATAAACTCCAGTGGAAGACTCTGCAGGAGAGACGCTCAGTAGCTCGGTACGGGCTTTTGTTGAAGTTTCGAGAACATACCTTCACCGAAGAGTCAAGCAGTATATTGCTCCCTCCTACGTATATCTCGCGAAGAGACCATGAGGATAAAATCAGAGAGATTAGAGCCCACACAGAAGCATACCGACAATCCTTCTTTCCACGTACAATACGAGACTGGAATAGAAGGGAGAACCGATAGAGGTACTCAGGGTACCCTCCGCCACACACCGTCAGGTGGCTTGCGGAGTACGGATGTAGATGTAGATGTAGATGTACCTGCCCAACAACCTAGAATTATTCAGTAACGTGTTATACGTATTCTAATCATTATATCTTTAATATTGTTCTGTTTACTACCTCTCCAAGTACCATGTTACTTATTCCTGAATGAAGACATATGAGATGTTCCGACAAAATATTCCTTATTCTACATCTACGTCTACACTCCGCGAACCGGCTTGAAGTGTATGGCAGAGACTACGTCCCAATGTACCAGTTATTAGGATTTCTTTCCTTACCATTCACGTATGGAACGCGGGAAGAATAATTTTATGAATGCCATGGTGTGTGTTGTAGTTATTCTAATCTTATCCTCACGATCCATATGCGAGCAATACTTAGAACGTTGTAGTATATTCCTAGAGTTATCACTTAAAGCCAGTTCTTGGAACTTTGTTAGTAGATTTTTTCAGGATAGTTGACGTCTATCTTCAAGTCTGTCAGTTCTGGTCTTTCAACATCTCAGTGACACTCTCCCGAGGGTCAAACAAACCTGTGACCATTCATGCTGCCCTTCTCTGTATACGTTCAATATCCTCTGTTAGTCTTATTTGATACGGATGCTAAACACTTGAGCAATATTCTAGAACCGGTCCATCGTGTGATGTGTAAGCAATCTCCTTTGTAAACAGACTGCGCTTCTCCAGTATTCTACCAACATACTGAAGAATACCACCTGCTTTACCTACGAGTGACCGAGCGAGGTGGCGCAGTGGTTAGCACACTGGACTCGCATTCGGGAGGACGACGGTTCAATCCCGTCTCCAGCCATCCTGATTTAGGTTTTCCGTGATTTCCCTAAATCGTTTCAGGCAAATGCCGGGATGGTTCCTTTGAAAAGGGCACGGCCGATTTCCTTTCCCATCCTTCCCTAACCCGAGCTTGCGCTCCGTCTCAAATGACCTCGTTGTCGACGGGACGTTAAACAACACTACCCTAACCTAACCTACCTACGAGTGAACCTAAGCGATCATTCGAATTCATACCCCTGCAAAGTACTGCACCCAGGTGTTTGTATGAGTTGGTCGGCTCCAACAGTGATCATCGACATTATAGTAATAGAATACTATGTGTTTTTGTTTTGTGAAGTGCACATTTTTGAATTTTTGAGCATTTAAAGGACGTTGCCAATCTCTGCACCACTTTAAAATCTTATCAAGATCTGAGAGAATAATTATACAGCTTCTTTTCGACAGTACTTTATTTTAGATATCTGCATCATCTGTATAAAGTCTGAGGTTACTATTAATATTGTTTGCAAGGTCATTAATATACAAAGTGAACAGCACCGACACATTTCTCTGGGGCACACCTGCACTTACATCTACATCTGACGATGATACGCTGCGTGCTTCCTACCGAAAGGTAGGAAGCTCGCAGTCACAAATTGCACTTGATATCACACGCGATTATACTTTAGACAATAAGGGTAGCTGTTACGTATGACATATAACCTAGAAGGTATTTTAGTCCGTGTTTCACAATTATTTTTATTATTACAATCCACAGTGTCGTGCAATTAAAATTCACAGTGTCGTACAAACTCTTACAGGCCGTGAATATAGTATCGACAAACGTCGCTAGATCGCGGGCCGATCAAAAGATCGAACAGAACCCGAGATTTCCCGAACTGTGACGTGAACTGTTCGAACAGTTCGAGTCATGCTGGAACACAGCCCTGCTTCAAACAGTGACAACTCGGCTGAAAAGAGGAAGACGAACTCTCCAAAAGCACAATGAGATACTTATCGCAAAATGTAACAACAGATGGCGCAACTTACCTTGTTTTCATACAGGGAAAATATAAAGTTTGCGAAAACTTGCTTGAAAATATGAATTAGTAATGCTAATAGACACAGGGCCAGTTAGTTTGTGTGTCGATATTAAACATCCCGGGCAAAGCTCGGCACTGCAGCTTGTGATTTTATACAAGACATTACGACTAAGCGTTAGCTTAGAAAGTCATAGATTCAAACTTGGTAGACTTCCAACTACCATGCAACACGCGCAGAATATCCACCTCGCTATTGCACTGACGGGTGTGTAGTGTCAGGATAATCTGCTTGTAATCGACTTATGAATTTGTTTGGCTTCTACAGTCAGGCGCATTTCATGTGCTTCGGTCACCCAGTATGTGATGCATCTATAGTGCTTCGCGTTGCTGCAAATTTCTCTACTGTTAAATCACAAATAGACTTTTGTAAAAGCTAATGTTTCATTTAGTAATGTCAACAAGAAAAACATTTTCGTATACTTAACGTAGTCTTAAAAAACGCTGCAAAGTAAAACCAAAATGACAACGTAATACAGCTACCCCATAATACGCTGATATCATTGTAGATCTACCAGTTTGCGAGTCTCAGCGAGTTGAACGAAAAGTAAAATTACGCACCTGTTTCATGCGACATGTGGCAACTTAGTCCCAAGCATTCTACTGAATTTCAATTCTAAGGTAATGTTGAACTGAGTATAGCTATCGGCTGCGAACGGTGAGGCTATCATCCACCCGGCGAAAGTAAGAGAAGTCCGCTTCTTTGGTATTGTGGTTGGTCCTGGCGCCATTCTATAATTTCGTGAAATGTCTGGTATTTCACTCTACACGAATTCAACATTTCAAATATTTTAATTGATCTTTATTAGCTTTTTACGAACATAATCTTCTTATTACTGTAACAATGAAAAACAATATTAGCTTGAGACACGTTTGGTATTAAAGCCAGAACTCCTCGAAAAAAGAACGAAGAATTTCCAAGCGATTCGTAATACGAGGGTTGATCAACAAAGACTGAAACTGTTTTTCCACAGATGTTTGTTATTCCATTTCAATGTTTACATGATCTTTTTCAAAGTTCTCCCCTCCTCCCCTTGAATGCACTCTACAGAGTCTCTGCCAGTCCACGACGGATGTCGCAGGTCATTCTTTGTGAGGTCGTGGAGAATCGCATCACTTTTCTTGAGCACTGCTTTGGTTCTCAAATCGAATGCCCCGAAGCTTTGTCTTTTGTGATGGCAATAAAAAAAAACAATCACAGGGTGCAAGATCTGGACTATAAGGGGGATACAGTACACAGGTAATGTTGAACTCAGTCAGAAACTACATGATTTGATTTGCGACGTGTGGCCGCCCATTGTCCTGATGAAGTCACTACCCAGTCTGAGGAAGTTCTGGTCGTCACCTTGCAATGCGTTTCCTCATTTTAGCCACTAATGACGTACAGCATGCTGCTGTAACAACAGAGTGAGGGGGAACTACATGCTAGTAAATCAATCCATGAGCGTAAAAAAATGTGATCACCATCACTCCCTACAGATAGAAAACTTTCGCCTGTCTTAGTGTTGGAGAACCTGGTGATTTCCACACTATGCCCGTCCATTTTCCTTCAGGATCATTATGATGCAACCAGGACTTATTACCGATGTGAATCTATCCCAGAAACACATCCCGTCTGTGGTGTCACCGCCAGACACCACACTTGCTAGCTGGTAGCCTTTAAATCGGCCGCGGTCTGGTAGTATACGTCGGTCCCGCGTGTCGCCACTATCAGTGATTGCAGACCGAGCGCCGCCACACGGCAGGCCTAGAGAGACTTCCTAGCACTCGCCCCAGTTGTACAGCCGACTTTGCTAGCGATAGTTCACTGATTTCTACGATCTCATTTGCCGAGACGATAGTTAGCATGGCCTTCAGCTACGTTATTTGCTATGACCTAGGAAGGCGCCATTATCAGTTACTATTGATACTGTGAATCATGTAATGTCATGAGCGACGTTCGTCATTAATGGATTAAAGTTAAGTATTACACCAGCTACGTCCGTTGTTTCTAAATTCTAATTTCCTTGTCCTGTTCCAGGCCTCACGCCAGCCTGCGTGAGCTAAAATGCGTGCCTTTCGGTCTCCTCTAGTAACACGGTGTTGGTTCTCCTGCCAACCACAACACCGTCCATGAGGAAAGTGACGCAGTACCTCATGACTTGTCGCCATGGCTGTTGTTGTTGTTATGGTCTTCAGTCCTGAGACTGGTTTGATGCAGCTCTCCATGCTACTCTGTCCTGTGCAAGCCTCTTCATCTCCCCGTACCTACCGCAATCTACATCCTTCTGAATCTGCTTAGTGTATTCATCTCTTGGTCTCTCTCTACGATTTTTACCCTCCACGCTGCCTTCCAATACTAAATTGGTGATCCCTTGATGCCTCAGAACATGTCCTACCAACCGATCTCTTCTTCTAGTCAAGTTGTGCCACGAACTTCTCTTCTCCCCAATGCTATTCAATACTTCCTCATTAGTTATGTGATCTACCCATCTAATCTTCAGCATTCTTCTGTAGCACCACATTTCGAAAGCTTCTATTCTCTTCTTGTCCAAACTATTTATCGTCCATGTTTCACTTCCATACATGGTTACACTCCATACAAATACTTTCAGAAATGACTTCCTGACACTTACATCTATACTCAATGTTAACAAATTTCTCTTCTTCAGAAACTCTTTCCTTGCCATTGCCAGTCTACATTTTATATCCTCTTTACTTCGACCATCATCAGTTATTTTGCTCCCCAAATAGCAAAACTCCTTTACTACTTTAAGTGTCTCATTTCGTAATCTAATACCCTCAGCATCACCCGACTTAATTCGACTACATTCCATTATCCTCGTTTTGATTTTGTTGATGTTCATCTTATATCCTCCTTTCAAGACACTATCCACTCCGTTCAACTGCTCTTCCAAGTCCTTTGCTGTCTCTGACAGAATTACAATGTCATCGGCGAACCTCAAGGTTTTTATTTCTTCTCCATGGATTTGAATACCTACTCCGAATTTTTCTTTTGTTTCCTTTACTGCTAGCTCAATATACAGATTGAATAACATCGGGGATAGGCTACAACCCTGTGTCACTCCCTTCCCAACCACTACTTCCCTTTCATGCCCCTCGACTCTTATAACTGCCATCTGGTTTCTGTACAAATTGTAAATAGCCTTTCGCTCCTTGTATTTTACCTCTGCCACCTTCAGAATTTGAAAGAGAGTATTCCAGTCAACATAGTCAAAAGCTTTCTCCAAGTCTACAAATGCTAGAAACGTAGGTTTACCCTTCCTTAATCTAGCTTCTAAGATGAGTCGTAGGGTCAGTATTGCCTCACGTGTTCCAACATTTCTACGGAATGCAAACTGATCTTCCCCGAGGTCGGCTTCTACCAGGTTTTTCCATTCTTCTGTAAAGAATTAGCGTTAGTATTTTGCAGCTGTGACTTATTGAATTGATAGTTTGGTAATTTTCACATCTGTCAACACTTGCTTTTTTGGGATTGGAATTATCATATTCTTCTTGAAGTCTGAGGTATTTCGCCTGTTTCATACATTTTGCTCACCAGATGGTAGAGTTTTGTCAGGACTGGCTCTCCCAAGGCCGTCAGAAGCTCCAATGGAATGTTGTCTACTCCGGGGGCCTTGTTTCGACTCAGGTCTTTCAGTGGTCTGTCAAACTCTTCACGCAGTGTCGTATCTCCCATTTCATATTCATCTACATCCTCTTCCATTTCCCTAATATTGCCCTCAAGTACATCGCCCTTGTATAGACCATCTACATACTCCTTCCACCTTTCTGCTTTCCCTTCTTTGCTTAGAACTGGGTTTCCATCTGAGCTCTTGATATTCATGCAAGTGGTTCTCTTATCTCCAAAGGTCTCTTTAATTTTCCTGTAGGCAGTATCTATCTTACCCCTAGTGAGATAAGCCTCTACATCGTTATATTTGTCCTCTAGCCATCCCTGCTTAGCCATTTTGCACTTCCGGTCGATCTCATTTTTGAGACGTTTGTATTCCTTTTTGCCTGCTTCGTTTACTGCATTTTTATATTTTCTCCTTTCATCAATTAAATTCAGTATATCTTCTATTACCCATTGATTTCTACTAGCCCTCGTCTTTTTACCTCTGCTGCCTTTACTACTTAATCCCTCAAAGCTACCCATTCTTCTTCTACTGTATTTCTTTCCCCAATTCCTGTCAATTGTTCTCTTATGCTCTCTCCATGGCTATGGGCGCTTATTGGACCAGTCCCAAACCCAGCCTCTGTGCTGAGGTGGGGGAACCGGCACTTACCATCCGGCGCCAGCTGCTCATATTGAGTCAGGAACGTAAGTTCCATGCAGCTCCAACGTGACCCGCACACCATACTGTTATTCGTCCACATCTGGAGCACCTTTTTTTCCAGCCGTCCACAAACCACGATGCCATTTGGGTTTCGTGTGCAGCATGTGCTGAGTCATTCGGTGTGACGCCAGTGCGACCCCAGGTCCAAGGTCTTAACCGTCTCCACCGTGGTTACTGGAGCGGTCTAGAGAGATTTTAGATTTGGTGCCGAACAGGTGAGATGGCACTCCTGCTTCCGTTTTTAATACGGTCTTTTCTGCCGTTTTATCTGAGCTCCACGACCATGTAGCTGTTTTTATCGATGGGTCTAAGCAGGGTGACTCCGTTAGTTGCTCTGTGGTCTTCTCGGATAGTGTCCTCAAGGTCTGCCTCCAGAATTTACCATCTTTGAAGCAGAATTATATGCAAACTTGCGGGCACTGGAGCACATGACACATTCTCGCAGTATTAGATTTCTCGTCTGTTCAGATTCTCTGAGCGCCCTTTACTCTCTCCAGCGTTTGTATCCAGCAGATAAATTAATCCAGACTGTCCAGGACGCCCTCCTCCAACTACAGCGACTGGGGAAGAAGGTGTCTTTCTGCTGGGCACACTTGAATTCTGGGGAATGAAAGTGATGATTGAGCAGCCAAGGAGGCGTGTCTTGCAGTGTGCTATCCCCCTGCATGCCCTCACCTCGCTGTTGCGGTATGAAGTCCTGTGTCGCTGGGAACATGAGTGGCTAGAAGTGACCGACAATGTGTCTTCAAGCCCACAACTCGGCCATGGCGTACTTCCTTCCAGCCACGTCAACGGGACGAGGTTCTCCTCACTCGTCTTCGCATCGGCCACAGCCCTATGACGCATGGATTTTTACTCCGGCGAGAGGACCCTCCTGTGTGTGGTACTTGTGGATTGCAGATCGCGGTGCACCACATTTTATTGGACTGCATTTTATTTGTTGGCCAGCGGACTGCGGCGGATTTGCCGGTGGATCTGCAGTCTATTTTATGCAATGATCAAACGGACGTGGTTCGCGTTTTAAAGCTTTGTGAATTGTCCCACGTTTTTAACAAGATTTTGCGGAGACGTTTTTAATGTGTCAACAGGGTGGCTGGCTCACCCAGGTTTTTTGTAAGTGGCCAGCCAGTCACATTTCCCTGTGCTGTTCTTTTAGCTCTTCTGTGTTTTGTTTTCCCTCTGTTTTAATTTCTTGATTAGCTATCTTACCTCCTCATTGGTTTTAGTGCATGTGAGAGTGCCTGTGCGATTGAGTAATTGTGTGGTCATTTCGTGTGCATGCGTGTACGACAGTTTTCATTCTTATCCACATTCGTTTATTTTAATAATTGCCTGGGCGCTGATAACCACGCCGTTGGGCGCCCATAAGATCCCCAAACCACACACACACACACACACACACACACACACACACACACACACACACACACACACACAAACACCGCCGTTTGTTCGGGATTCAACAGCTGTGACACCCAACAGGCACAAACATGGGTCGTATGGAGATGATAATGCACAATCCTAAAGACACTGCCAGCCGAAATTCTCAGCACTTCACTGAGACTACGTGATGTTAACTGCCGATCCTCACGGACAATCACAGAGGCTGTGTTGATGCTGACTTGAGTAACAGCAGAAGCCGGAGTACCATGCCCATCTTGCATAGCAAAGACAATTCGGTCTTCTTTGAAGTCCTTGAAACACCTACACAGTGTTGCACGAGGTAGTGCAACTTCAAAGTCCGCCTGCTGCAGCTTTTCATAAGTTTTAGTGACTGTATGGTTTATACGAACACAGAATTTTACTGTGGCGTACTGCTCCACTCGCGTCACCTCCATTCTTTGGTATGTGAAATACAAAGAGCGTCTGCAAAACAGAGCATTGAAACTTAAGACAATTCGGTCTTCTTTGAAGTCCTTGAAACACCTACACAGTGTTGCACGAGGTAGTGCAACTTCAAAGTCCGCCTGCTGCAGCTTTTCATAAGTTTTAGTGACTGTATGGTTTATACGAACACAGAATTTTACTGTGGCGTACTGCTCCACTCGCGTCACCTCCATTCTTTGGTATGTGAAATACAAAGAGCGTCTGCAAAACAGAGCATTGAAACTTCCTGGCAGATTAAAACTGTGTGTTGGAACGAGACTCGAACTCGGGACCTTTGCCTTTTACGGGCAAGTATATTCCCGCCACCTATATTACAGATCTTCACCACTTTAAAAATGTGACAGCTCACACCATTAAAGTGAAAGTCGTTCGAGAGTGGCCAATTACAGACCGACTACATTTTTAAAGACTTACACAACATTCAATATTCATTCCATTATTTCATTGTAAGATCGTAATTTCTGCAGGAGACGTATAGCTTCAGGCTTCTTCTTACGGAGGACAGCTGTCGATCAGGTGGGCATTGTATCCTCGTGAAGTGTGGTGGCAGCCGACTACGCTCACCTTCACTGCATGAGAAATGCCAGCTCAGTGACTGCGTGAATTTGGTCTTCTCGAAGGTTAGTTTCTTACCCAAGCACGACTCACAATTCCTCCTCAGAGCTTCACTTCTGCCAGTACCTCGTCTCCTACCTTCCAAACTTCAGAGAAGCTCTCCTGCCAACCTTGCAAAACCAGCACTCCTGGAAGAAACGATATTGTGCCAACATGGCTTAGCCACAGCTTGGGAGATGTTTCCAGAACGAATTATCACTCTGCAGCATAGTGTGCGCAGATATGAAACTTATTGGCAGATTAAAACTGTGTTTTTATGTATAATATCCATAGGCGGCAGCACTTTCGTATCGGTAGATTGGCACTAATGCTGTGTTCCCAGAATGAAATGAAACCGGATGGAGACTCAAACTCGGGGCCTTTGCAAAACTCTGAGCTCGAATCTTGTTTCGTTTTCGTTTCATTCTGGAAATAGAGCATAAGCGCCAATCTACCGATACGAGAGCGCTGCCGCCTTTGAATATTACACATGAAAACCCGCTCTTTTCTAACATTCCAAGTCATGATAGGGAACTAACACGGAAGTTACAGGAAAAACTGAGTTTCAGTCTTTGTTGATCAGCACTCGTCGGTCAAGATCAAAGACCCGATAAATTGATGGACAGTTTGTAACAGACTGGTGTGAGTAAAAAGCAAAAATGTTACTGTCATGTTTCTTTGTGTTGCCTATTTTTTTCTGTAAGTGACACAGTTTCTTGATCAAATCTAGTTAGCACTGGAGAGTGAACTCTAGATAAAAAAATTATGTAAATTTTTCAACTGTAAAAATAGTTGTGCTGAATCTTTTGCAGTACTTCGGAAAATTTAACCATTATATTTTTCTCCGTTCCAAACAACAATGCAAACTTCGAAAGCGGTTATGCTAAATAAAGATACTCTTTCTTTCCACACGTCGTGAAAGCAGTTTCACAATTACATCATAGTACATGCTGCGAGAATTCATCTTTTCCTACTGAATTGGACGCCAGAGACAAATATATATGTAACACCGCTCCACGTATGATTACGATTCTCGATTATAGAAATAGGTATGCAATTTTTTCTTTTAGGTTGATAAACTAATAATTATTTTAATACATGTATCCTGTTTTCAGAAGGTCCCCGCCTTTTAAAAATTTTCCTCCTCATTATTAATAAATGTTGTACTTCAAAAAATTTCCATTTAGAAACTAACGTCTGATTAAAGGTCGATTCGCTCTTGATGGAACAGAACGTCATGTCAAGATATTCCACAATGCATTTCAAGTGGAAGCATTTCCACAGGTCGTCAACGGTATGGAACGGGACGTCGTCGTTAAGTTTTCGTAGCAAGAAAATGTTATCGTTGAAGCTGGTGGCGACAGCTATGTCATCGTTCTGCAAACATAGAACATTGACATATTTTCGCCGCAGTCACTCAAGTTATAGTAGTTTATATTGTGCTTTTGCATCTTCTATGTCTTAGTTTATTATTTTACTTTGTTTTCGAGACAAACTGCAAATGCCCCATTACGGCTTGGATACTTTTTTCAACTGAGTGTTCTTCCATGAGAGAGAGCACATATCTGAAAGCGAAAAATGATTTCGGTTTTTAAATAACTGAGCAGAGCACGCAGTTACACTTTGTACAGAGTATGCACTGATTAAGCAATTTACATTAAATAACCTTCTATTAAATGAAAAAGTAATCTCTAATGAAGAAGAAAAGTACAGTCGTTAATGAAGTTATACGCTACGATGTGCTTGTAAACGTATATATTTTCGCTTGATTTAAATGTCAGTGTTTTGAAACATTATCCCGCTTCTTAGCTGTTTAAGATACAAAACTGATTAAGAACATCCATTATGTAGTTTCATTTATCGTATTATTTCCTTAATTCCTTTGCTATGACTTTTTATATCACTGATGGTTTCTCATAACAACTTCATTTTCATCATCCCATGTAGGCTTTCACGGCCGGCATCTTAATCAGTAAACACTTCCGGGCTAAATTGCCGTGGTCGATCTGTAGAACTTCTTCTCCCTTACGTTTCGTTCTCAACTACGGAGAACATCTTCCGAGGTGAGTCGACGACTGGCTGCTAGGAGCTGGGGCCGCCGCTTGTATGGAGATCGTAGAGGGCGCCACCGCACGTCACATGGCGTCGATGTGTAGCTATCTCTGGCTATCGTCTATTCTCTCGTAAATTGTTATACGAAAAATGAGATTAACGGAGCACTTCACCCAAGTAGAAAAAATGCCTGAAAATAGGAGACAGCAACAACCATCAGCTGGAAAAGTATTTCTTCCGTTCATCCATAACATCACGGATCGCATTGGGAAAGTACTAGCCAAGTTTCAGGTGGAGACTATTTTCAGACCTACTAAGAAAATTAGTGACTGCCTAAGATCAACAAAAGATGCTCGTCACCTCCTAGCCACCCCAGGTGTATATAAAATTCTGTGTAGTTGTGACAGGGTTTACATAGAAACTACAAAAACAAGCATCAATACACGTTTGACGGAGCACAAAAGAAACTGTCGCTTGGGAGATATCGACAAATCGGCAGTAGCGGAACATGTTTTTAAGGATGGAGAACACGAAATAAAATTTGGTGAGACAAGCGTGCTAGCGAGGACGTTGCATTATTATACACGTATGTATAGAGAAATCCACAAACATCAATACAATTTTAATCGTAAAGAAGAAGGATTAATATTGGATAAAATATGGCGGTGGACGTTGCATCAATCACGTGACAATCGATTGCCTGCAATCAAGAGAACAGACGATAGCCAGAGAACTACACATCGACGCCACGTGACGTGCGGTGGCGCCCTCTGCGATCTCCATATAAGCGGCAGCCCCAGCTCCTAGCAGCCAGTCGTCTACTCACCTCGGAAGACGTTCTCCGTAGTTGAGAACGAAACGTCAGGGAGAAGAAGTTCTACAGATCGACCACGGCAATTTAGCCCGGAAGTGTTTACTGATGATTCACTTTTATCGTTCGGTACTGGCCGAAGAGACCTGAGGTCTTGTTGAGTTCCGTCTTATGTGCATATTCAACCATTTGATGACGATGTCGCCTGACGGTTCAGTCCTTCCTTTGATGTCTAGTGCGAACCCGTCCTTACTGTGAACCAGTGACAGCCGAGACCGAACCTCCCGCTACCGACGACGATTATCGCTGAAACAACCTGTTGTAGGCTACACCGCTATTTTCGTCTCCAGTCTGACGTGACTGTTACAAATACTCAAAATAACCGCTTTCTGAAATACCGATTTTAAGTTTTTTTTTATTGCTATTACTTCCAGTAATATACAGAGAGTTTGGACAAAGATCGAAAATCTGTAATGGAGGCAAAGGAGTGGGAGACCGAATTCAATATGGGGTTTAAGCTGCTGCAGAAATCTGTCTAATTTTCTCCAGAAAAGGAGACAGGTGTGGCGACGGCGAGAGAAAAGGTCACGAGTTGATGACTTCCCTACACCATCACTTTTCGCCCTGAAGCAGTCACGAAGTGAAGGGTTCAGTCATTATCTGAAGTTTATATAGCACTTCAATACAATTATAGATATATTAAAGTTACCGCCTCTTCCAAGGAATATTGTGGACGCTTCTTCCTTATGTGCCCCCTCCCATTTTTAACTTTTTAAACCATATGGAGCGTTGTAGTTCATTGCTTCCAGACTTTGTAAAATACTTTCCAACTAGGGATGGCAGCGTTCTGCAATACAACTGATGTCCGAAGACAACTGCGGGAAACTATCGTGTAGACCAGCTGGGGGCAAGTCTTGCACGCTTGACGTACAAGCACACTGGGTAATAGGCCTTGCCATATGGCAACATGTACAGCATTGTCTGGGAAGTGCTGTATCGGTTCCTATATGTTCGTTGATAATTTCTAACTGTAAGAGTTAGTACTAAAACTGGGCTGATTAATTTTCGCAGTTTCTATAATATTCTAATATTTCAAAACAATTGAAATTTTACGAAAAAAGTGGTTCAAATGGCTCTGAGCACTATGGGACTTAACATCTACGGTCATCAGTCCCCTAGAACTTAAAACTATTTAAACCTAACTAACCTAAGGACACCACACAACACCCAGTCATCACGAGGCAGAGAAAACCCCTGACTCTGCCGGGAATCGAACCCGTGAACCTGGGCGTGGGAAGCGAGAAGGCTACCGCACGACCACGAGCTTCGGACTGAAATTTTACGAATAAAGATTACTAATTTTAAAAACAAGTTTTATTGAAACAATATCAGCACTGCTACTAAAGCAAATTGATGTGCCTATTTTTAGCCAGTTTTTAGTAAACGAGAAAAAAAGTACTATAACCAAGATAACACAAATACAGATAAATACCAGTTATTTAGAACTAAAATACAGGTATCAGTTTTAGCCGGTCGGTTTTTTCCATCACTATATCATAGTCTAATATAACAGTCGCGACACTCACTGCTGTACAAGTTGTTATCATTTGACAGATCGAGCGACACTAGCGCTCCAAGCGGCGAGTAAGCCGAACGTCAGACGCGTCGTAAGCATAATGTTTGTTTTGCATCCATTTCCTAGTTATTTACGAAATATTTGAGTTATTTTCTTACCTCCAAGGATTTGTGTAGTATCAGAAGGCATATATGTTTCTAAAAATGATTCTAAAATAAGCGCAAGTAAGGACAAAATCCATGAATAGAGTGGCAACCTACAACATGTGTGTGAAGAAACACTTGTGACGTTGGATAGAATTGCAGCTTACCACGTTGATATCACACGGATTCACACGTAAGAAGCACAAACATGTACCTCCACATGCAAAAGCGATCGACTGCTCATTAATCGTTCTGTAGGTCTGCTGTGTTTGTCATAGTCGCCTGTTGTCACAAGTACGACCTTCATCTTTATATTATTCTAAGTGGGACAAGCAACTGCCAAATAGTGGGAGAAATACGATGCAAACATTATAGTGAGCTGATTACATTACATTTAACGCAAAACCAAATACTTGAATAATTTTCAAAGAATCTGTCAGTGAACAAGGTGCGAACAAAATAATGTCATCACATGAAGGAAGCAAGGAAAATTGAGTGACTAACAACAGAAGTGAATGAAATACATACCAAACATTACGCTTTTGTAACACACGAATAACTGCACTTAATCTAACCACTTCATCGTCAAAGCAGGTCTGCGTTGGCGATTCACACGAATCTGGTACTGATACACAGAGAGTTGAACTGACTGCTTCTGTGCCATAGGACTGTTTTACAGCTTTAGATGGATTGTGGAATGTTTCTGGCAGTTTCCTCTTTATCGTCAGTTGAGGTGGCTTATTTGGGATGTCAAGTAATGTGGATATTGCATTCCACACGAGTTTATTGTTGTCTGCGTTTATGAACTGGTTTTATTCGAAATGTAGCGAAAAAAAACTAATTTTAATATACAGGTAAACTAGGTCTTTTTTCATAAGGTCTCCTCGTCTGCTATTAACCAGCCATTTTCTGCTCCTAAGACGAAACATTCATCATTAATGCAAATGTAGTTTGCAAGTGAATCCTGACAATACAGTTTAGTAACATGATGGTATATACGTCTCAGGATCCTTAGGAAACCTTAAAAAAAAGACAGCTGTGGTGTCTACTTCCTGTTGTTGCTGCAATTTATTACGCTAAAAACGCTCCCACTTGTAAAAGCCATTGTAGAAATCAAAATAAACAACTACTATTCGCTTTCACGATCGCACCGAACTCACAGTTTAAGTAAATGGCCACTTGGGGCGCTGCTGGCGCGGTAGGCAACAAAATCGAGGCGAAGTGTCGCGACTGTTACATTATACTGTGACTATATTCAACACCACCTAGACTACAGTCCTGCCCACACACTTGTGACGTCACATACTCCTATCAAGCACTCTGTAGCTACATGAACTTCACGAGCTTTAGAGCTGAGACCGCATAGGGATTCTCGTGCTTTCCTCTTCTACATGGCCTTGTAATGAAAGTATGGAAATTTATATCATTGCGTAAAGTAACTGAACAAAACTGTCCTATATTATTTCAAGATGTAAAATTATTGTGACGATTTGCCTTAAATACTCATTTCTAGGCTTGAATACACACTGTAATTTTAAATTCTGTCTTTTACCACAGGAGCTACATTTTCTTTCAGTAAAAAATCGGCAATATGCAATAACAAGCAGACGTATTCAGTTTTAAATAGAGCAGCTGGAGCTCCTACAGAATTTAAGAATTTGTTTCCCGGGTTATTTTCGTAAATTTTTCTCTCTACTTCAAAATTTTCTGACCTCACACGAAACTCAATTCTTTCGACGAGATAGAGCAACTGACATAATGTTTAATAAATAAAAAAAACCGAAAAAATAACTTATTTCCCTGTTTTTCAAGAACTTTGGAACCTTAAACATGAAAAGATTGTTTCTCCTATATCCTTGACTGAAATTCGTGTCACAGAGTGTTGTTTATTTAATCACAATACACTTACATCGAAATTCTGCTTTACATACTGCTTAATCTGTCGAAGCAATTTTCTAAGGTAGTTTACTCAAATTGAAATTATTTCCATATAGCTGTATATGTAAAGCTGAACAAAGTCATTCTGTAGCTCTTCCAAATAAAAGTACTGGAAACTCAATAATCTGGTAGGAATGATAAGGAATACTAAACATTTTCGAGCCATGCTAATTAATCTAACTATTCTGTGTGACAATAGTTGCTTCGTATTAACCTCACAACAACGGTCCAGAATAAAGATAAAAATTATACTGGTATATGATACATAACTCCTTTTAAAAACAATTGGCAAATGTGGTGCAATACATGCTATACATTTTTTGTCATTTACTTAACCTTGAATGATGCGTAGACACAAATTCCTGTCTGGGAATAGCTGCAATCCAGCGATTTCTGAACTTCACACATTTGGGAAATCGAAACGTGCACTTGGCGAATATTTTATGACATATACAGGGTGTTACCAAAAGGCATAGCCAAACTTTCAGGAAACATTCCTCACACACAAAGAAAGAAAATATGTTATGTGAACATGTGTCCAGAAACGCTTACTTTCCATGTTTGAGCTCATTTTATTACTTCTCTTCAAATCACATTAATCATGGAATGGAAACACACAGCAACAGAACGTACCAGCGTGGCTTCAAACACTTTGTTACACGAATTGTTCAAAATGTCGTCCGTTACCGAGGATACATGCACCCACCCTCCGTTGCATGGAATCCCTGATGCAGCCCTGGAGAATGGCGTATTGTATCACAGCCGTCCACAATACGAGCACAAAGAGTCTCTACATTTGGTGCCGGGGTTGCATAGACAAGACCTTTCAAATGCCCCCATAAATGAAAGTCAAGAGGGTTGATGCCAGGAGAGCGTGGAGGCCATGGAATTGGTCCGCCTCTACCAATCCATCGGTCACCAAATCTGTTGTTGAGAAGTGTACGAACACTTCGAATGAAATGTGCAGGAGTTCCATCGTGCATGAACCACATGTTGTGTCGTACTTGTAAAGGTACATGTTCTAGCAGCATTGGTAGAGTATCCCGTATGAAATCATGATAACGTGCTCCATTGAGCATAGGTGGAAGAACATGGGGCCCAATCAAGACATCATCAACAATGCCTGCCCAAACGTTCACAGAAAATATGTGTTGATGACGTGATTGCACAATTGCGTGCGGATTCTTGTCAGCCCATACATGTTGATTGTAAAAATTTACAATTTGGTCACATAGGAATGAAGCCTCATTCGTAAAGAGAACATTTGCACTGTAATGAGGATTGACGCATTGTTGGATGAACCATTCGTAGAAGTGTACCCGTGGAGGCCAATCAGATGCTGATAGTGCCTGCACATGCTGTGCATGGTACGGAAACAACTGGTTCTCCCGTAGCAATCTCCATACAGTGACATCAACGTTATCTTGTACAGCAGCAACTTCTGTGAGATTGACCTTAGGGTTATCGTCAACTGCACGAAGAATTGCCTCGTCCATTGCAGTTGTCCTCGCCGTTCTAGGTGTTCCCCAGTCGCGAGTCATAGGCTGTAATGTTCCGTGCTCCCTAAGACGCCGATCAATTGCTTCGAACGTCTTCCTGTCGGGACACCTTCGTTCTGGAAATTTGTCTCGATGCAAACGTACCGCGCCACAGCTACTGTCCCGTGCTAATCCATACGTCAAATGGGCATCTGCAAACTCCGCATTTGTAAACACTGCACTGACTGCAAAACCACGTTCGTGATGAACACTAACTTGTTGATGCTACATACTGATGTGCTCGATGCTAGTACTGTAGAGCAATGAGTAGCATGTCGACACAAGCACCGAAGTCAACATTACCTTCCTTCAATTGGGCCAACTGGCGGTGAATCGAGGAAGTACAGCACATACTGACGAAACTAAAATGAACTCTAACATGGAAATTAAGCGTTTCCGGACACATATCGACATAACATCTTTTCTTTATTCGTGTGTGAAGAATGTTTCCTGAAAGTCTGGCCGTACCTTTTTGTAACACCCTGTACATCACTTTCACGTGGCACACACTTTCAACACAACATACACGCCAACATGACTGCCGACTACAGATAAGATGGCCAACATTTTGTGACGTCACGTGCCAATATGGCCGCTGTGCGTAGGCCTTGTATCTAGAAGGCTTTGCTATATCCCGCCCCTTTGACTCTCCGCGTCAGGCAAGGACGGGGTTGGAGGCCGTGGGCGGGCGGTTGGCGGCAGCGGGCAGTTGGCAGCAGTGGCACGCACCTGGTCCTGCGCGCGCAGGTCGACGCGCTCGGCGCCCCCTCCCGGCGTGGCGGCTCCGCGCCACTGCAGCAGCAGCGCGGCGCAGGCGGCGCGCCGCTCCTGCGCGCTGAGCGGCTTGCCCGCGGGCAGCGTGCACGCGGCGTGCAGCGCCGTCTCGTTGGCGGCGTTGCGCTTGTTGGGGTTGCCCGCCAGGTCGTTGAGGAAGGTCCTGAGCAGGTGCTTCATGCCGTGGCGCGCCGCGTAGTGCAGCGCCGTGTTGTGGCCGTGGCTCTCGCCGTAGCTCACGTTCGGGTCCAGGTTGCGCCGCAGCTCGGCTGAGCTCTGGAACACCTGACACAGGCCGCCGTCACACTCACTCGCCGCGCTCTACAACTTCAGTGAAATTACTCGCTAGTTGCGGGCAGTGTTCGTGACGAGCTCGTCTCACTCGGGACTGACGTCAAAATGACACGTACTGTACATGTTGTAACGCCCCGAGGAAAGAAACACCCCAATTAATAAACTTTGTGGAAACTTGAAGTAGGGAAGTTAGTCATCTTGACAGTGATGGCAACTATTGACGATAAAATCTACACTGGTAATACACTCCTGGAAATGGAAAAAAGAACACATTGACACCGGTGTGTCAGACCCACCATACTTGCTCCGGACACTGCGAGAGGGCTGTACAAGCAATGATCACACGCACGGCACAGTGGACACACCAGGAACCGCGGTGTTGGCCGTCGAATGGCGCTAGCTGCGCAGCATTTGTGCACCGCCGCCGTCAGTGTCAGCCAGTTTGCCGTGGCATACGGAGCTCCATCGCAGTCTTTAACACTGGTAGCATGCCGCGACAGCGTGGACGTGAACCGTATGTGCAGTTGACGGACTTTGAGCGAGGGCGTATAGTGGGCATGCGGGAGGCCGGGTGGACGTACCGCCGAATTGCAGGACACGTGGGGCGTGAGGTCTCCACAGTACATCGATGTTGTCGCCAGTGGTCGGCGGAAGGTGCACGTGCCCGTCGACCTGGGACCGGACCGCAGCGACGCACGGATGCACGCCAAGACCGTAGGATCCTACGCAGTGCCGTAGGGGACCGCACCGCCACTTCCCAGCAAATTAGGGACACTGTTGCTCCTGTGGTATCGGCGAGGACCATTCGCAACCGTTTCCATGAAGCTGGGCTACGGTCCCGCACACCGTTAGGCCGTCTTCCGCTCACGCCCCAACATCGTGCAGCCCGCCTCCAGTGGTGTCGCGACAGGCGTGAATGGAGGGACGAATGGAGACGTGTCGTCTTCAGCGATGAGAGTCGCTTCTGGCTTGGTGCCAATGATGGTCGTATGCGTGTTTGGCGCCGTGCAGGTGAGCGCCACAATCAGGACTGCATACGACCGAGGCACACAGGGCCAACACCCGGCATCATGGTGTGGGGAGCGATCTCCTACACTGGCCGTACACCTCTGGTAATCGTCGAGGGGACGCTGAATAGTGCACGGTACATCCAAACCGTCATCGAACCCATTGTTCTACTATTCCTAGACCGGCAAGGGAACTTGCTGTTCCAACAGGACAATGCACGTCCGCATGTATCCCGTGCCACCCAACGTGCTCTAGAAGGTGTAAGTCAACTACCCTGGCCAGCAAGATCTCCAGATCTGTCCCCCATTGAGCATGTTTGGGACTGGATGAAGCGTCGTCTCACGCGGTCTGCACGTCCAGCACGAACGCTGGTCCAACTGAGGCGCCAGGTGGAAATGGCATGGCAAGCCGTTCCACAGGACTACATCCAGCATATCTACGATCGTCTCCATGGGAGATTAGCAGCCTGCATTGCTGCGAAAGGTGGATATACACTGCACTAGTGGCGACATTGTGCATGCTCTATTGCCTGTGACTATGTGCCTGTGGTTCTGTCAGTGTGATCATGTGATGTATCTGACCCCAGGAATGTGTCAATAAAGTTTCCCCTTCCTGGGACAATGAATTCACGGTGTTCTTATTTCAGTTTCCAGGAGTGTATATTGATTAACACCTATATCATTCAAATACTGAAAATAGCACACAAAAAGGGGAGATAAAGGAAAATAATATCATAATTCTTTATCAAACGTCTATAGAATAAATTCAAAATCACATAAACGAAGGTTAAATCCTGGAAAGTAATTCAGGCAAAGATAACATTTAACATGGAAGAGAGTTGTTCCAGGTACGCCGAGAAAGCTTTAAACATCACATGGAAGAGAGTTGTAGCTGCATCGAAAAGGAAATTGAATGCAACTTCACTGCAACTCAGATATGGAAATGTTCATTCAGTTAGTTAGTTGCTCTTGAATCGCTCTAGAGTACTTGAGCGATAGTTGTCTGGACGCAAACGCTATTAGATTCTTTCAGTTTTGGAAGTTTGATAGTTCGTGAGGTAGAGACTGATGTATTGCTCAGTCATTCGACTGATGAAAGTTAATCTTTACCGTTCTCAATGCGACTGTCTAGTAAGACGAGTGTTACACTTCAATTGAGTGATATTGGTTCATCGGACTTAGCCTTCGTACTGATGAACAGTTACAAACCTTGAGAGCAATGGATTAACGACAGAAAAACAATTCGTAGTCTTGAGTAGAACATAATAAAACGAAGACACGAAGAAAGACAAGTACGCCGATTAATCAAAATTTGTCGTCAGCATCACGATTACTGGACTGAAGTTAATCTTGAATCATATATCGGTGTGCGTGTGTTGTAGGGACAAACAGCTAATTACAGAAAGAACAACAAAATATGAGTCAAAAGATAAATCTAACTCATTAAACGGACAATACAAAGTGTATTAATGCAAGTTGATTGTTCTTTAAACATTTTAAGTGACTAAGTGAGTACATGAATAATGGACAATGAAAAGGATTAGTTTAAACCAGTATTACGGCGTATTAAAAAAAAAAAAAAAAACATTTACAACGTAAGTTATCTCTGGAGTTACGTCGGACCGTTGTTAATAACTTAACGTAGCAACGACATAGCAACGGAATAGTAGTTCATCGTCGCTAAGTATGATGTGAAAAACGACGTTATGATTAAATCAGGATTTTATTACATCACGGAACTAACCGGGCATAAAAATAAAAATAAACGATTGCAGTTTACAAGTTCGCACAAGCTGATAAGACTGTTCCGGACAGATAACAGATTATTTTTAAACCACGCGAGGAGTTGTGTTCTTACGAGAGTTAGAGGTGCTGTTCCACGTCACACCGACGGGGACGAACATCGTTACGAGTCGCGTCTCCTCCCGGCGAGTGAAGAAGGATGGAAGGGACGTCACAAGGTCCGCAGCACATTTCGAGACCCACGTCCGGCCATCCTGATTTAGGTTTTCCGTGATTTCCCTAAATCGCTCCAGCCAAATGCTGGGATGGTTCTTTCGAAAGGGCACGGCCGACTTCCTTCCCCGTCCTTCCCTAATCTGACGAGACCGATGACCTCGCTGTTTGGTCTCTTCCTCCAAACAACCCAACCTAACCCCACATTTCGAGTAAGCCGGGCGTGACAGTGACACTATGTCATCCCAAGCGTAAGTGGGCTCTCGGAAAACGAAACGTATTCGGAGAGAAAAGAAGCTAAATGTTTATGACAAGGAAGAATATAAATGTCACTGGTGTTCATTGCAGTCGCAGGAATGAAACTCTCCTCCACGGTTTCTAACTAAACAAATCCTCAGAAATCACAACATATTTATACCAATAAAAAAATTGTAAAACCGTAAAGTCAGTCTGTTTGAAAACGCTAAGCTTCAAAACGACTAGACAGTTTTCATGGGGTTTTCACAGGTAACTTGCGCGAAGCTTCGGGCAACATGTCTGAAAGAACAGACGCGCTCATATAATTGATTCGCCTCGATGGGTGACTAATCCACCCTCTTCCGTGCAGATGCCCAAGACTTCCTAAGATAACATCAGCATAGCGAGGACTGTGGAAAGGTGGCGCTAGCTGGGAACGTGGATCGGCGGAGAGGGGGGCGCAGAGACGTTCCGTGCAGTTGCACTAAATACAATGTCTATGTGGCACAGTGGTTAAAGCAACTACCTAGCAATCCTAAGGGCCAGGGTTCGATCCCCGGCTGCATCGGAGATTTTCTGCGCTCATGGTCTGGGTGTTGTGTTGTCCTAATCATCAACATTTTCAGCCAGCACAGTAGCTCAGTGTGTTCGGTTAGTGGGCTGCTCGCCCTCTGTTATAAACAAACTGAGTAAAGGAATCACCGATCAACTTGAACGGATGCCTTGAGACGTCCGCCCAGACAAAGCGCAACAAAAGAAAGAGTAAGCAGGAGATCCCAGGTTCGAGTCTTGGTCTGACAGATATTTTAACTTTAACCCCGCTGATTCTGCCTAATTTACCGATGCAACTGACATCAGTAATTCTTTTCTTTCTCCCTCCATCTTCAAATTATATAAAAATGATATTGATATTTAATATTTTAGGCGTCTGCTCAACTCAGTAGATCATATGTTTACTTCAGTGCGACGATCATCACGGCATAACTCACCGAAGAACCGCTGTTAGCTTTGTAGTGCATCAAAGAACCAATAGATGGCGCTGTTAGTCTCATCTCAGTCACAGTAGTAGTTTATGAAAGTAGTAGAGTTAGTCGCTGCAGTCTTATCTTTACGAAAACAAACATCGAATTTATTTTCCCACGTTATATTCATTTACTGAATTTTCTTCAAGTATAAAAAAAGATGCAGTTCGGAAATAAACAGCCTAATACTTGAGACAAGCAAGGAATAGAAATGTCTTTGCTTCTCATTTCACTCGCAGCAATTTCATCCTTACATTTTATCAGACAGAAGTCACAAAATCGAAGAACACAGTCCCGATTGAGTGCGCTCTTATATGTAAATAATATCGAATATTGCAAAACAGACTTGTATTTCATTAACAAGAAAGTGACGCAATCTGTTACAAACGCAGCCGGCCGGGGTGGCCGAGCGGTTCTAGGCGCTACAGTCTGGAACCGCGCGACCGCTACGGTCGCAGGTTCGAATCCTGCCTCGGGCATGGATGTGTGTGATGTCCTTAGGTTAGTTACGTTTAAGTAGTTCTAAGGGACTGATGACTTCAGAAGTTAAGTCATATAGTGCTCAGAGCAATTTGAACCATTTTGTTACAAACGCAAAGATGAATATATACGAGGGTCACTCCAAAAGAAATGCACACTATTCTTTTTTAAAAAAATCCATCTTTCATTTTACATGTTTGAAAGTTTTACAGTGTATAGATACATCCTTTAGGAACAAATTTTTCATTTCTCCACATAATTTCCATCCATCTTAACTGCCTTACGCCATCTTGGAACCAGCGCCTGTATACCCGCACGGAAAAATTCTGGACCAACCTGTTGGAGCCACTGTCTGGCAGCATGCACAAGGGAGTCATCATCTTCAAACCTTGTTCCACGAAGAATCTTTCAGTTTCCCAAAGAGATGATAGTCACATGGAGCCAGGTCAGGACTGTAAGGCGGGTGTTTCAGTGTTGTCCATCCGAGTTTTGTGATCGCTTCCATGGTTTTTTGACTGACATGTGGTCGTGCATTGCCGTGCAACAGCAAAACATCCTGCTTTTGTCGATGTCATCGAACACGACTCAGTCGAGTTTGAAGTTTTTTCAGTGTCGTCTCATATGCATAAGAATTTATGGTGGTTCCAATTGACATGATGTCCACAAGCAAGAGTCCTTCGGAATCGAAAAACACCGCACCCATAACTTTTCCAGCAGAAGGTGTGGCTTTGAATTTTTTGTTCTTGGGTGAATTTGCATGATGCCACTCCATTGATTGCCTCTTCGTCTCTGGTGAAAAATGATGGAGCCATGTTTCATTACCTGTCACAATTCTTCCAAGAAATTCATCTCCACCATTCTCGTACTGTTCCAAAAGTTTGCTGCATACAGTTTTTCTTGTTTCTTTGTGAGCCACTGTCAACATCCTGGGAACCCACCGGGCACAAACCTTTTGTAACGCCAACACTTTCAGTATTCTGCAAATACTTCCTTTCCCTATCCCAACGTAGCGTGACAATTCGTTCAATGTGATGTGTCTGTCAGCAGTCACCAGTTCGTTAACTCTCTGCACATTGTCTGGAGTGTGTGCAGTATGAGGCCTACCGCTGCGAGGACGATCCTTAATATTGCCATGCCCACTTTCATCAAGTAACCTGTTTGCCCACCGACTAACTGTACTGCGATCTACAGCAGCATCTCCATACACATTTTTCAACCTCTTGTGGTTGTTTCCCACTGTCTCGTTTTCACAGCACAGGAAGTCTATGACAGGACGTTGCTTTTGACGAGCGTCAAGTGTAGCAGCCATCTTGAAGACATCCTGTGACGGCGCCACTCACGGGACAGGTTGAACTAAGTTTGAAAACAAGCGGGAAGGATGTATCTACACACTGTAAAACTTTCACACATGCAGAATGAAATCTGTATTTTTACAAAAATAGTGTGCATTTCTTTTGGAGTGACCCTCGCATATTTATTATTGACATGTAGCAGGATATGAACCTGCCTTCCACGTTGTGAGTAGCGTCCCTAACCACAAGACCTCGACAAACACATGCACGTCTCATTCATCTTACGAACTCTTGAAGACTTTTACCCGTGATCCGTCATTAACTAACATTTAATTATAAGAAATCGTACTAAGGGCGACAAGTTTGTGATAAATCTTAAATTCTGCGTTCCCTAGAAACGCCGCACTGCTTTAACACGCATGTTGTAACAAAGGACAGCAAAATACCAGTTTGACGAAATCAATATTACGCCTCCAAAGTTGCCGACTGCTGTCAGCGCATCGAGTGACATGCCATTCTGACGTCAGTTCTGAGCAAGCAATGAGCACGAGAAAGACAAGCTGCGGCGCGCACGTCACAGTACGTGACACTGCAAGTCTTACGAGTGCCAGCAACCTCATCTGGCAGCGAGCCAGCAACTATTTCAGACGAGTTTAATAATTCTTGACTGTGTGTTTAAATGTTTGCAAGTCCTCGATAACACACGACAAAATTAAACCTTCAGTGGCTACCATTTCAATTACATATTGTTTTTTCAAGGTCTCTGCGTTCGCGAAGTTTGGCGGGCAAGCCGACTAGTGTGACGTCACAACTTAGTTGCAGGGCCCTTATATCTCGTTGGTCCCGCGGGCAACTCGAACGTCTTAGGGACGGCACCCACTAGTTATCGCCTCGGCCGTCAGCATCGCATCAGTTAAGGCTCAGACTACAAAGAGTGCAAGATTACGGCAGAGGAAGTTGGGCGACCGCGTTCGGCAGCTGTCGTGCGTTTCCCTGTGACGTCACTTTTGAAAAGTGGTAGCAAAGCGAGACGTATTCTTCTCATTTTCCGGCATGTCACCATTGCGCCGAAACTAACATTACTTTACGAAACGTGAAAGTGAGTGGAATGAATAATGGGCATGATAGAAATATAAATACGCATTACTACTCCATATGGCAATGAAGTTCATATATTGCTTGCTTACAGTGAACTAACTCCTAAGAGTTGTCAGGCGCATTTTCTCTGGCATTTCGGCAGATATCTGCAATGTAGTTTTTGCAATATGTACCCGGAGTCAACGCTGCTCATCGTGTTTTCGTGCGACATCCAGTGTTAACAAAAACCACCGACTTGTTCCCTGTTAAAAAGTCTTTACTAGCGGAGTTTGATGCGTCCATTCGAAAGAGAGGTTTGAAATTAGTCTAGCGCGATGTTTGTTTTATCGTTTTATCAACATGTATTAAAAGGGACAGTAAAACAAATAGAATAACCATTATTATAGACGTGACAGATACCATTGCCCTGGCTCTCGTTGACTGCTACTGTCATGAAGTAGTCCTGTTCGGTCGCTGCTGGAATACTATGTGTTTTAATGTCCTTGATAGTACTTATCGATAAGACGAGTATCGCTCTATACTAATCTGGCAGGGCTCTATCTAGGGGATGCATAAAACTCTGCCTTAAAAAAAGTTTTGTTCGTAGTGGGGAACAAAAAAGTTTTGTTCATAGTGGGGAATAAGCCGGCGGTTTACGATGACACTGAGTGTACAATAAAAGATATGAGGAATAGTCTTTGTTTGGGATGACAAGAGATAAACACTGCAGAAACGAAATAGCAAAAAACGTAGATACTTCAAAAAATGCATCTAAAGACTCTTAGGAGAGACATCCACTATATTATTCAATATTTTCTGTTAGATAACTACTAATCTGCCGTTCTTCATTTTGAGTAATACTGTATGTACAACAGTCTCAAGAGTTATCCAGGTAGTAAAACATTTTGTGTACCACAATCGGCAATTTCTTTTTTCTTTTTTGTCTGAGTCATCAGTCTTTAGACTGGTTTGATGCGGCCCGCCACGAATTCATCTCCTGTGCCAATCTCTTCATCTCAGATCAGAGAGTAGCTCATGCAGCCTATGTCCTCTATTGTGCACTGGATGTATTCCAGTTTTTACCCTCCACAGCTCCCTGTACTACTATGGAAGTTACTTCCTGATGTCCAAACAGATGTCCTATCATCCTGTCCCTGCTTCTTGTCAGTGCTTTCCACATATTCCTTTACTCTCCGATTCTTCTGTAGCACCACATCTCAAATGCTTGCATTCTCTTCTTTCATGTTTCACTACCATGCAATGTTTTGCTTGAAGCGTACATTCTTAGAAACTTATTCTTCAAATTACTTTTATACTAGTAGACTTCCCTTGGCCAGGAATGCCCTTTTCGCCAGTGCTAGTGGGCTTGTTATGCCCTCCTTGCTCCATTCACCATACTTATTTTGCTGCGTAGGTTGCAGAATTCCTTAACTTCATCTAATTCGTCATTACCAATTCTAATGTTAAAGCTCTCTCTGTTCGAATTTCCGCCACTTCTCATTTCTTTCGTCTTTCTTCGATTTACTCTCAATTCACATTCGGAACTCATTAGAACGTTCATTCATTTCACAGATCCTGTCATTCTTCTTTACTTTCACTAAGTATAGCAATGTCATCAACGAATCTTATCATTGATTTCCTTTCACCTTGAAGTTTAATACCTCTCTTGAACCTTTGTTTTATTCCCATCATTGCTTCTTCGAAGTAAGGATTGAACAGTAAGGGCGAAAGACTACATCTCAGACTTACACCATTTTTAATCCGAGCACTTCGTTCTTTGTCTTCCACCTTTATTGTACATACTATATATCATCCGTCTTTCGCTGTAGCTTTCCCTTATTTTGCTCAGGGTCTGGAACATTTTGCGCCATGTTACATTGTCGAACGCTTTTTCCAGGTCGACAAATCTTATGAACGTGTATTGATTTTTCTTGTCTTATTTCCATTATCAGCCGCAACGTCAGAACTGCCTCTCGGATGCCTTTACGTTTCCTAAAGCCAAACTGATCGTCAGCTAAAACAGCGTCAATTTTCTTTTCCATTCTTCTGTATATTATTCTTGTCAGTAACTTGGATACATGAGCTGTTAAGCTGATTGTGTGATAATTCTCGCAGTTGTTGGCTCTTGCAATTTTGGAACTGTGTGGATGCGTTTCTCCGAAAGTCAGCTGATATATCGCCATCTACACACCATCGTGAACAGTAGTTTTGTTGCCGCTTCCTCTAGTGGTTTTAGAAATTCTGATGGAATGTTATATCGCTCCTGCCGTGTTCGACCTTAAACCTTTCAAAGCTCTTTTAGTTCTGATTCTAAAACTAGATTCCCTATCTCCTCTATATCGACTCCTGTTCCTTCTTCTATCACGCCATCAGACAAGTTTTCCCCTTCATAGAGGCCTTTAATATACACTTCTCACATATACGCTCTCTACTATGCACATCCTAAATTTCCCTGAAGATTTTTGTACTTCATTCTTTAATCGATCAACCGAAGTATTTCTTCTATTACCCATGGCTTCTTCGCAGTTCCCTTCTCTGTACCTATGTTTCTGTTTCCAACATCTGTGATTTCTTTTCTTTAGAGATGTCAATTCCTCTTCCACTGAAACGCCTACTGAACTATTCCTTAACGGAGTATCTACAGCCTCAGAGAACTTCAAACCTATGTCTTCATTCCTTAGTTCTTCCGTATCCCACTTCTTTTCGCATTAATTATTCCTGATTAGTATCTTAAACTTCAGCCTACTCTTTATCATTAATAAATTGTGAACTGAGCCTGTATCTGCTCCTGGGTATGCCTTACAATCCAGTATCCGATTTCGGTATCTCTGTCGTACTATGATTTAATCCAAATGGAATCTTTCCATATCTACCGGCCTTTCACAAGTATACCTCCAACTCTTGTGATTCTTGAACAGAGTATTCGCTATTACTAGCTGAAATTTATTACAGAATTCAGTTAGTCTTTCTCCTCTATCATTCCTACTACCGAGCCCATACCCTCTTGTAACCCTTTCCTCTATCTCTTTCCCTACAACCGCATTCCATCCACCACGATTATTAGATATTCATCTCCTCTTAAGTACTGAATTACCCATTCAATAACTCCATACACTTTCTCTATCTCTTCATCTCCCACCTGCGACTTCGGCATGTACACCTGAACTATCGTTGTCGGTGTTGGTTTCCTGTCGATTCTCATCAGAACGATCCCATCACTGAACTGTTCGCAGTAACTCGTTCCCTGCTGTACCTTCCTATTCATAACGAATCCTAACTCTGTTATACCATTTTCTGTTATTGTTGACCTCACCTTATATTCATCTGACCAGAAATCCTTGTCTGTTATCCTTTTCATTTTATTCATCCCCCCTTATACCTAAATTGAGCCTTAGCGTTTCCCTTTTCGTATTTTCTAGCGTCCCTACCACCTTCAAACTACTGACATTCCATGCCCCGACTCGTAGGACTTTATCCTTTCGTTGTTTATTCAGTCTTTTTCTCATGGCCGCCTCCTACTTTGGAGACCCCTCCCGGCGATGCGAAGGGGGGACTAGTCTGGAATCTTTAGTCAATGGAGGGATCATCATGACAATATAGGCATAAAGCAACAACAAATGCAAAATGGCAGTTGCTGGACACACTCATAATTATACAGAAGTTTGAGATTAGTCAACACACATTAATCGAAATGACAGGTTAACATCGAAAAAAGTTACATACCAATCTTTTAAAAATTAGAATTTAGGTAATGGTATACAGAAAAGTTTTTGAAATAATATAAGTTGTAGTAAAAGCAAGAAGTTATTTGTATATTTCCAACTTCAATGGTAATTCTTCTTGCATTTGATGAGAAATTTAACTTGTGCGACTGTAAAGACTTTTTATAAAGACTGTTGTAGTTTAGTTATCAGTTTAGTACTTTTTTCGAAACTGAAGGCTTGACATTGCTTCCTCTATATGTATAAGCATGAGCCAGTTGTTTGTTTGTTCTCTTAGTGCAGCAATGGGAAAAATATCTGTACCAGTGTGGGGAGTAGATGGAAAGAGAGTGTAAGGTACATAGAATGGGGCACGTTTTTATACTTATCTGTAGGTATCTTACTTCGGCTAATAAAAAATAGTGGCAAAAGCCTTTAGATTCACTTTTGTGGAAATTAGAAGGAAAGTTATAAAGAAACACAGTTTTTCAGAAATTCCAATGTTTCTTCTAAGCTATGAAAAAGAAAAAGAAAAATATTTTGCCATTAAATCCATGTTGTTGTTGATTTAAAACTGAATCCATTTGTGAAAACAATCTCTTAAATGGAACACACATGCCAATCATTGTCAAGTACTGAAACGAGATTTTGTACATGTTTAGAAATTTTATTTTGTAGTTCTTCCAAATTTTCGACAGGTTTTCATTTATTGTTCTGTACAGTTCAGATAAACTGAAAGCACACTAGAAAGAGTTTTTATTTTATTTTTTCGTACAGGGATAGTCAGATAAGCTGAAAGCTAGTCATAAACGAAAGTTCTTCAGATTTATTACTCTTTCAATTTCAATGTACTAACTTATGATGGTCACCCATTGCAGTGGCTGACAATAGTTTTATAAGGGTCCTTGAAATGGTCTTTGTTTTTGCTATTTGCGTTCTGTGCTGCCATAGTTCATAAGTTAGCCTTGGGATTTCCCGTGTGTTTGTATTCACATTTATTTATCATGTCAAACCCACCGTTTCAAACCCCTAATTTCCCTGCCTCACAATTAGTGGCGCCAGAAACGCAAACACCTGTGGCACCACCACTCGATCTAATTCGGTTTCTTCATTGTTAGACGCAATCAATGAACTAGCTTACGGGACTGATAAAGGAATTCATCCAAACGGAGATGGCAGCAAATGAGAAACAGATTGAGACTCCATCACCCACATCACCGCCACTGCACAACTGCAGACAATGGTTAATTCAATTCGAGTGCCGCGACCTGATGAACTTATGGACCGCTTAGGAGCGGGTTGCTATTTCTCTGAGATCGATTTGCGCTTTGATTACCTACAGATTCCAGTTCATGAACAGTCACAGGAAGTGTCTGCGACTGATACACATCCCCGGCTCTACAAATTTCTTCACGTGCAAACTATTTTTTCAGTCGATGATTCATTACACGCAACGATTTGCCTGCGGAAACATCGTCTGTACAGAAAAATTGGTGCAAATATCTGAGCATTTAAAGGACTATTATAGGGCTGTTATCAGCCCCTGTAGTGGGTGACCATCATAAATTAGTACATCGAAATTGGACGAGTAATAAATCTGAAGAACTTCCAATTTTGATGAGCTTTCAATTTGTCTGAATACTCCTATACGAAAACATAAAAGCTGTCGAAAATTTGGAAAAAATACAGCATAAAATTTCTAAACTTGTACAAAATCGCGTTTAAATACTTTACAGTGATTGGCACGTGTGTTCCATTTCAGAGACTGTCCTTTTTTCGGTAGCTCATCTGCACCAGCGATCTATCAACGCTGTCTGTGTAAGTGGGCTGCTTTCGTGTTGGCTGCGCTGTGTAGCACTTTGCATTGGATCTTTGACTGCCCTTTCTTTAAAAGAGACTCTGTGGTTGGTTGGATTCGTGGTTGGAAGTTAATCACCAGTGGTGTTAGGCAGTTGGAAGTTAGTCGCCAGCAGTGATGGAAGTATTATTGGGCAGTTGGAGGTGAACAGCCAGCAGTGATGAATGTTTTAACTACATCTATGCCTTCATGTACAAATTACTTGGATGACATTGTGATATCAGGCCAAATGGCAGAAGAGCACCTCAATTTGCGTACCTTGTTCAAAGTGTTGTCTGAAGCAGCCTCAAATGTAACAAAGACAAGTGTGTGTTCTTCCAGACTGATACTGAGTACTTAGGTCAAGTGATCAATCCCCAAGTGTTCATACGACGCAGTTGCACTTTCAGGCTCTTCGTGACCTCAAACCTCCAAGAGCTCTCTCTGATTTGTAATATACATAAATGACGTTGTGGATGACATCGGAAGTTCACTGAGGCATTTTGCAGATGATGTAGTGGTGTATCGAGATGTTGTAACAATGGAAAATTGTACTGAAATGCAGGAGGATCTGCAGCGAATTGACGCATGGTGGAGGGAATGGCAATTGAATCTCAATGTAGACAAGTGTAATGTGCTGCGAATACATAGAAAGATAGATCCCTTATCATTTAGCTACAAAATAGAAGGTCAGCAACTGGAAGCAGTTAATTTCATAAATTATCTGGGAGTACGCGTCAGGAGTGATTTAAAATGGAATGATCATATAAAGTTGATCGTCGGTAAAGCAGATGCCAGACTGAGATTCATTGGAAGAATCCTAAGGAAATGCAATCCAAAAACAAAGGAAGTAGGTTACAGTGCGTTTGTTCGCCCACTGCTTGAATACTGCTCAGCAGCGTGGGATCCGTACCACATAGGGTTGATAGAATAGATAGAGAAGATCCAACGGAGAGCAGCGCTCATCGTTACAGGATCATTGAGTAATCGCGAAAGCGTTATGGAGATGATAGATAAACTCCAGTGGAAGACTCTGTAAGAGAGACGCTCAGTAGCTCGGTACGTGCTTTTGTTGAAGTTTCGAGAACATACCTTCACCGAGGAGTCAAGCAGTATATTGCTCCCTCCTACGTATATCTCGCGAAGAGACCATGAGGATAAAATCAGAGAGATTAGAGCCCACACAGAGGCATATCGACAATCCTTCTTTCCACGAACAATGCGAGACTGGAATAGAACGGAGAACAGATAGAGGTACTCAAGGTACCCTCCCCCACATACCGTCAGGTTGCTTTCGTAGTATGGATGCAGATGTAGATGTAGGGAAGCTGATCTACTACATGCGCTTCGTTCCTAATGCACTCCTAATCGCAGCAACCTTACTTCGTCTGCGACGCAAGAATATACCTTTCATGTGGTCCCACGATTGTGACTTTGCATTTTAGAAACTGAATGACGCTTTGCTCAGCGATCGTTACCTAGACCATTTCGATCCTGGCAAACCAGCCTGTCTCTGTACGGACGCATTCTCATACGGCATTGACGCGTTACTTTCGCACAGTACTGGTTCTGCAGACAAACCAATAGCTTTCGCCTACAAACTTCTCAACACAGCTCAGACCAATTATTTGCAGGTAGCGAAGGAGGCTCTTGCAATCATTTATGGAGTGACTGAATTTCACCAATATCTGTATCGAAGGAAATTCTACTTATCCACTGACCACAAACTGGCGCAGTCACTTTTCAATCTGGTCAAGCCTATTCCAAACCGCACTGCACTAAAATTGCAACGATGGGCTCTTATTCTTTCACATTATTAGAAGAAGATAATTTACAAGCCCATATCCAAGTATGCTAATACAGACATGCTCTCGCGTCTTTCTATGGGACTGGATGCAGACTTTGACACTTCGGAAGCATCATGTTGTTGCATAAATGCACAGGATTTAAATGCACTGTACCCCTTAGATCACCAGAAGGTCGCCCAGACAACGGCAGTGGACACGGACTTGCATATTTTGTTACACTATGACTGCACAGGATTGCCTCATTCAATGGAAAAAATCGTTAGCCGGAGGTCCACCGATACTTTGCATATCGGCATGACTTGTCAGTGCTTCAAGGTGTTATTTTGCTACGTACTCAAGCAGAACAATCGCGTGTGGTGATCTCAAATGCTCTCGAGGGATATGTGCTCAGCTACTGGGGAGACAGTTAATTCAGAGACACTGCACTTGGTTCGGTATGATGACAACACAGTGCCATGCTTGGCAGCCCGTCATCACAGATTATCTGACTGGCCAAAACCACAAGCGTATAGGCAGTACATTCATCGGGACCTTGCTGGACCCCACTGAAAAGTTCGTTGGCTGGTTGTCGTCGACGCATACAGCAAGTTTCCTTTCGTCGTGCCCATGAATTCAACATTGACATGTCACACACTCCAGTCTTTGCAGTCCATATTTTGCTTTGAGGTCTTCCAGAGTTGCTAGTGACTGACAATGGACCTCAGATTATTTTTTTTTTTTTTGAGAGAGTAATTTTGTACAACCAACGTCATTCGTCACATCACAAATGCAACTTTTCAAACTTTATCAAATGGAGAAGTGAAGCGCTTCATGCGCATTTTCAAACAGTGGATGGACAAGCTACACTCCAGCAACACGCGTAAACAAGCGTTGCTACTCTTCCTCTCTTCTTACCGCTCCCAGCTCCGCAACTGTCCTTCACCAATGGAGTTTCTTCATGGACAGCGTCATAGCACACTACTTCAGCTGCTGCACTCCTTAAAGGCGGCTGGCGCCTATTCCGCTCACTCAGGCAGTGTAAAGCTAATCACCAATTTTTTCCAGATTGTGCGGCAGGCGAAAGACCTGGGAGCGCGGCAGTATTGTAAAATCATTAGATAGATCCGTGTTTCTTGTTCAGAGTCTAGAGATTATTTGCGACTTCACCGGAACCAACTTCGCCCTTGCAATTCGCATTGTCCTGCTGCCGAGTGCTTGTTTACAGATTTGTTTCGTGCCCGGATGATGCAGCCTGCACTCCGTCCAGCGACCGGTGGTCCTGCGTCGCCACTTCCAGGCTCTGAACCCATGGACTTGGATCCAACACCTCAGCCAGCATCGAGTAGACAACAGATGTCTTCCGGGATGGTCCATTCCACACCGCAGCCACCAAGGGGGCGCCATCCCACATCACGGCGCTGGTGCGGGACAACACCGTGAAGTTTGCACTCCCTTGTCAGGTGCAGAAGAGTGCCCTCCACTTCTTTTTTAAGCTGGCGTTCCAGGGCTGTCGCAAGGCAATGTTGGGGCACAAGCAGGGACTCGACACCAGACACAGACTCGGTTCCTGTTACGTCCTAGCTTTACTGCATTCTCTCCTCAACCCCCCCCCCCCCTCCCGCCGTCGTAGAAACAACCTACACTACACGGCGACGGTGGGGAGGTTCAGAGGGGAGGAGTGTTGTGTCCTCGCCCAGTGGATGTAATCGGAGCTGGCGCGCTGAGTGGCGCCGTGGGTGGCGCTTTGAAATTCGCCGCCAACCATAAGCACGGCCCAATAAGCAATGTCCGCGACGCCGCGAATGAGTTGGACTTCCACGTTGTGATAAGCGGCGCCAATATTCAGCGACGGACTGTTCATATTTGGCGACGGCTTACGACATTTCTAGTACATAGTTCCAGGGTTGATGTTCGTAGCTACAGTTCGTAGTGGCGATCAGCCTGCGAATCGCTTGTAGTCTAGGGACAAGTGTATACTACAGTGAGTGACGGTGTGGCGCCCACGTAGGACATAGTCTTGTTTACATTGCGTTCAGTAACGCAACCCTTGACAGGTCACTCCTTGGATGTATCTGTCCATATGCACATCCAACGAGATGCTGTACAATTTTAGTTAAAATCGCAGCACTTAAATATCGCAGCGCAATAAACCTTTTTTGTGTGTCACGGTTCTTCTGTCCACCTTGGAGCACCTAAACCTAATACAACGTGTGTGAGCCGTTCCGCCAAGACGACCCGTAAACATCACTGTCAGTTGCCGAGCACCTCAATGTTAATATAAGTCTTTCATAAGCTCTTCCATATTTGCTTATTACAGCGGTGGCCTAGCGGTTCTAGGCGCTTCAGTCCGGAACCGCGCGGCTGCTACGGTCGCAGGTTCGAATCCTGCCTCGGGCATGGACGTGTGTGATGTTTCTTAGGTTTAAGTAGTTCTAAGTTCTAGGGGACTGATGACCTCAGATGTTAAGTCCCATAGTGCTCAGAGCCATTTGAACTACACAAAGAATGTCTTTTCGTCCAGTCTTAAGTAATTAAACAAGTCTTCCTACTCAATATTTAGCTCCTTCAAAAGGGTAACGTGCGAAAGCGTTGGACTTTTTAGAAAGCTTTCTTTTGTCCATCTTCACCGTACTGATCTTCACTCATGCTCATAAATTAAGATTAATGCTGATACATGGTGAAACAACGCTCTGGTGGGCGGTTTTGCGGGTTTAAATCACATCGGGGTATGACGATGCGGTGCATTTGACCTGCGGTTGTTGCATGGTGGCGATACCAGCAGTCCACATATGCAGAGGTGTGTTGGTGCATGTCGGAGTACGGTGCAGCGAGTAAGTGTACAGACGTTTTCAGACGTGCTAATGGTGACAGTGTGTTGAAAATGGCTCCTAGAACACATATTGATAACGTTATGAGGGGTAGAATACTAGGGCGACTGGAGGCTGGTCAAACACAGCATGTCGTAGGACGGGCCCTCCGTGTGCCACAAAGTGTGATCTCAAGATTACGGCAAAGATTCCAGCAGATAGGAAACGTGTCCAGACGCTACAGTACGGGACGTCCACAGTGTACAACATCACAAGAAGACCGATATCTCACCATCAGTGCCCGCAGACGGCCACGGAGTACTGCAGGTAGCCTTGCTCAGAACCTTACCGCAGCCACTGGAAAAGTTGTCTCCAGACACACAGTTTACAGACGAATGAACAGACACGGTTTATTCGCCTGGAGATCTGCAAGGTGCATTCCACTGACCCATGTGCACAGGAAAGCCCGTAAAGCCTGGTGTCAAGAACACAGTACATGGTCATGGGAACAGTGGTCCCAGGTTATATTCACAGAGGAGTCCAGGTAAATTCTGAACAGTGATTCTCGCCGAGTTTTCATCTGGCGTGACCAGGAACCAGTTACCGACCCCTTAATGTCCTTGAAAGGGACCTCTATGGAAATCATGGTTTGATGGGTGGGATCATGATTGGTGCACGTACACCCCTGCATATCTTTGACAGAAGAACTATAACAGGTCAGGTGTATCGGGACGTCATTTTGCACCAGTGTCCGCCTTTTCAGGGGTGCAGTGGTCCCACCTTTTTCCTCATGGATGATAACGCACGGCGCCACCGAGCTGCCATCGTGAAGGGGTACCTTGAAACAGAAGATATCAGGCGAATGGAGTGGCCTGTCTATTCTCCAGACCTAAACACCATCGAGCACGTCTGGGATGTTCTCGGTCGACGTATCGCTGAACGTCTTCAAACCGCTAGGCCACTTCAGGAGCTCCGACAGCCACTGGTGCAAGAATGGGAGGCAATACCCTAGCAGCTGCTCAGCCACCTGAGCCAAAGTATGCCAACCCGTTGTGTACACGTGCATGGTGGTCAAATCCCATATTGATGTCGGGGTACATGCGCAGGAAACAGTGGCGTTTTGTAGCACCTGTGTTTCTGGACAGTTTTCTCAACTTATCACCAATACCATGGACTTACATATCTGTGTCGTGTGTGTTACCATGTTCTTATGCTATTAGCGCCAGTTTTGTGTAGTGCCACATTGTGTGCCACTAAATTCTGCAATTATCCTTAATTTATGAGCATAAGTGTATTTCTTTCTATAACTTCCGAAATAACAGTACTAGACAGAATAATTATCGTATAAGCAAATTTAATTAATTAACCATGGCCAGAAAATACTCTACAGTGTACTGATTCAGGACTCTACGAAAGCTCTATTGTGGATGGAGGGTGTATGTGCCAACTGAAACTGCAGAGCAGATGCGCAGACGGTCGTTGCGAACATGGCCTGCTCAGACACACTTGAGCGTGTAAAGGACCCTTTAGCTTACGCGTGTACTGGGATACAGTGCAGTGCAGCTTAGGATAAGTAGGTCGGCCAATACCAGAAGAGGCACGGCAGCAGAACATGCTGCTGGCCAGGCAACTGAAGTTCACTGGAGAAGGGGCGCCTGGCTCTGCTAAAGTAGTCGTCATCCCCGAACGGTAATCGACCCAACTGCAGTGGTGGTACTGTTTCCTAGTTGTTTCATTAGAAGGAAGGAAGGACGGAAGATTGGAATTTAACGGTCCGTCGATAATCAAGTCATTACAGCGGAGCACGAGGTCGGTTTACAAAAAAGATGCGGAAGGAAATGAGCCACGCCCTTTCAAAGGAACCATGACGGCAATTGGCTTATGCAGTCTATGGAAATCATGTAAAACTGTAACCTGCATGGCCACTCGGGGATTTGTACCGACGTGTTTCTGACCGCGAGTCCGGTGTCTAACCACTGCTCCACCTCGGTTGGTTTTTTGAAATCGTGGCCGGTTGCTGGCATACGAGACACTAACACCTGGCCACCAAGTTGAGAGGGGCGCCAGAGGCTCCCAAGAGCAAAATTTGTACACCGCTTAAATCATATTTATCAACGAAACTATGTAAGGTGGCAGAATAAATGAGGGTCAATTTCGCACCTTACATAAGAGTTCCTATATCGTAACGGAAAAGTGAATATTACACCTAACTTACTTCGGTGATAATGAGCAGATTTGCCTATAAGTATGCAATGCAAAAGGGATGACACTCCTTTACAATGCATACCATTGAGCAGAAGGTGAAACAGGGAGCAAGAGGAAACGTTTTCTGTGGAAGCCAGCGCAGGCAGATACAGAGGTCGCACCCCCTACAAAAAGCTCTTAAGAGGGCGTGTCCCTCGGTGGGCCAGCGACTAGACAGGTGACACATACTGCAGGGCGAGTAACGGACCGCCAGAAGTAGGACAGAAAGAAGATTTAGAAAACTGCGTTTACGAATTCCAAAGGGATACGAACAAAGCCAGTGACGCATTCCATCATGTGAACTGCAAGTGGTACACACGTGATAGACACGTGTAACTTCCGATTGGTGGAGACGCACCGAGAAGGAGTAAGTGATTAGATTTTGATGCAGTTTAATGATAGGATCCTTGCGATTGGTAGAGAGAGTTTCCAAAAAATAAGAGGAACGCTCTTATTGGTGGAAAAAAGCATGACACGGAGAACAAAAGAACCCAGGTGAGGAGAAAGTTCGACTATGAGAAAGATGAGAGCGAAATTTTCTGGGACTCTTCTCTGAACTGGCGTCAAGTGCAGAACGGAATGCGAGACGCTCATTACGACGCAGAGGAGAAATTAGTGTGAACACTGCGTTCACAGTGGCTGACCTCCAGCTAGAAATTATTTGTAGCGTCGTTGAGCTCCAATTGTGGAGAAACGAACCAGCCAGTTAGTTAACTGTTCTTCTGAGAACTGAAAGGGCATTATAATATGCACGCTGCTCCAGGCATGCGTGTGTAAATTACCATAGTCTGAGACTAGGGATGAGTTCATGTTTTCTCACATATCGAGAAACATAGGGAGAGTTAATGCTGGAAAATCCAGCAAAGGTTTAATTAGTTTTATAGGAATTTCAGTGGGCGAGAGCAGCCGAGCAGGAACCGCAAGACTGCTACGGTCGAAGGTTCGAATCTTGCCTCGGGCATGGATGTGTGTGATGTCCTTAGGTTAGTTAGGTTTAAGTAGTTCTAAGTTCTAGAGGACTGATGACCTCCGAAGTTAAGTTCCATAGTGCTCAGAGCCATTTGAACCTTTTTTTAGCAGCCGAGCAGGTGACAGATCATTGCAGCTAAGGCAAATACCGCGTGCAGAGGTGTAAACTTGTTGGTTCACCAGCTTGCGTCCACTGGAACTCGAGCGACCTTGGATAATATTTTGCTCGATTTGTCACAAAACTAACCATGCTCTGTAGACTTGATTGTCATCCTGGAAGTAGTACCGAACTTTGAACTGGAATCGGATGATTTATTGCAATACTGGCCAAATTCATCACGTGATTGTATGAACAATTTTTGTGAAGGAATTTCTAGTTAAAATTTAGTATTGTTGTGTTTAGGATTAGTTAACTGTCAGAGGCCGAGATGCGTCATTTTGACAACTGTCTTAACATTGTCACATCGTAAACTGTGTAAAAGCGTGTATTTCCGTGAAAAATTGCAATATTAAACAATGTCATTGTACATTACAGCTTACCTAATCATAACCTTACAGCTGACTCGCGTGAAAGTATACGATGGTAGGTGCAAAAAATGATCGGTTTCTGTTGTAAGCGTACCGTTGTCGGTACTTTTACTAAATTATTGATTATAACCACCTACTTCCGGTGGAGACCACATCGGTGCCCTTCTGGAAGATTCCAGAAAGGAACATTTCGCGGCGGTACACAGTGAGTTCCTCCATTAGATCGCGCACACTTCGTCAGACGTCTGGAACAAGCGGCCAAATGCAGACCGTTAGTCGGCTTGGCAGTGATTGACATAGTTGTTGGATATCCTCCTGATGGATATTGTGCCGTGTTATGTCCAATTGGCGGGTTACATCGTCAGAATGCCGAGCTGGTTGGAGGGCTCTGCCTATAGCTCCACACGTTCTCAACCGAGAAGAGATCTGGCGACCGTGCTGGTCAAGATAGGGTTCGGCAAGTAGGAGTGATGGTCTGGGATGCCATTTCTTTTCATAGCAGGACTCTTTTACTTGTCACCGCGGCATGTTTAGAGCACACCGCTATATCCACGATATTCTACGCCCCATTTTGTTGCTCTACATGGCAAGCTATACTGGGCCTACATTTCAGACAGATGATACCCGCCTGCAGGCTATGAGAGTTTCTGTTGCTTGACCTGCCCAATCTGTGAAGCTCGTTCTGTTGAATAAATCATCAAATTTTCCTGTAACTGTATCATTTGTTCGTCTGCACATGTACATCACATCTGCCGTTAGCAGTCCCGTTTGGATAATTCGTTATTTTTTTGTCTTATGGTGCATCTGCTTGATTAAGATTCTGAGCAGTTCAGTGAAGTAATTCTATACCTCTGGAAGACATTTTGTCAGTATATTTACGAAGAATATAAATTTAAAAAGCGGAAACGGAAGTGGAAGTGATATCATCGAATATTACGTATGTTCCCACCATTAATGTCAGGTGGGTGCTTCAACATTAATAAAGTGACCGTTGTTATTATCAGATGTTGGCAGAAGTTGTGTGTCAGTGAGTTATTTTTAGGCTTCAGAGGTTAGATAGAGTGCGTGCTGTGAGTTTGCGTATGAGTCGGTTAGGGACCATTTACTTGTCTCAAGAATTAATAAACTGTGTTCCATAAAGTGAACTTTATTGTTTCAAAATTTCGCTAAATGTAGATCCATATAAGCTTAGGAAGCAGTGCATAGGTTGGTTTCAGGCACAGGGCAGAATTCAACAACCCCCTACGAATCTGGATGTAATCACGACCACTCACATACACTATGTGATCAAAAGTACCCGGACACCCCGAAAAACATTCGTTTTTCATATTAGTTCCATTGTGCTACCACTTACTGCCAGGTACTCCATATCAGCGACCTCAGTAGTCATTAGACATCGTGAGAGAGTAGAATGGGGTGCTCTGAGGAACTCACGGACTTCGAACGTTGTCAGGTGACTGGGTGTCACTTGTGTCATACGCCTGTACGTGAGGTTTCCACGCTCCTAAACATCATTAGGTCCACTGTTTCCGATGCGGTAGTGAAGTGGAAACGTGATGGGTCTCGTATAGCACAAAAGCGTACAGGCCGACCGCGTCTGTTGACTGACAGTTGAAGAGGGGTGTAATGTTTACTAGGCAGACATCTATACAGGCCATCACACAGGAGTTCCAAACTGCATCAGGCTCCACTGCAAGTATTATGACAATTAGGCGGGAGGTGAGAAAACTTGAATTTCATGGTTGAGCGGATGCTCATAAGCCACACATCACGCCGGTGAATGCCAAACGACGCCTTGCTTGGTGTAAGGAGGTAAACATCGGACGATTGAACAGTGGAAAACCGACGTATGGGGTGACCAATCACGGTACACGGTACACAGTGTGCGATCCGATGGCAGGGGGCGGGAATGGCGCATGCTCGGTGAACGTCATCTGCCCGCTTGTTTAGCGCCAACAGTAAAATTCGGAGGCGCTGGTGTTATGGCGTAGTCGCGTTTTTCATGGAGGGGGCTTGAACCCCTTATTGTTTTGCATGGAATTATCACTGCACAGGCCTACATTGATTTTTTAAGCACCTTCTTGCTTCCCACTGTTGAAGACCAATTCGGTGATGGCGACTGCATCTTTCAATACGATCGGGCACCTGTTCATAATGCACGGCCTGTGGCGGAGTGGTTACACGTTAATAACATCCCTGTAATGGACTGGCCTGCAAAGACCCTGACCTGAATCCTATAGAACACTTTTGGGATGTTTCGGAACGCCGACTTCGTGCCAGCCCTCACCAACCGACATCGATGCGTCTCCCGAGTGCTACACTCCGTGAAGAACGGTCTGTGATTGCCAAAAGAAACTTTCCAGCACCTGACTGAACATATGCCTGCGAGAGTGGAAGCTGTCATCAAGGGTAAGGGTGGGCCAACACCATATTGAATTCCAGCATTACCGATGGAGGATAACACGAACTTGTAAATCATTTTCAGCTTGGTGTCCGGATACTTTCGATCACATAGTGTATCTCTCATTTGTCGAATAGGCACGAGAACTATTCAGTAGCATAGGGCACGGTTGTACGGTTTAACATCAACCATCCTCATGTCCGTTAAATAACTAATCTGTAAATTCTCTACGAAAATACAAAATGTTATCACACCATACCATAATACAACACCAAAAGCTGATTGTATCGGTTACATGAGTATCGCGTACCTCTATCAGTAAAATTTACATGCTACATCGCTTAGTAAAATAATGGTTTCGTAGAACTCATGTTATTAATATAGCCCATAAGTCTACTGACAACAGGTGGAATCTGGTACACAAACAGGGAGGGATTTCGGAACCATATGCAGGAAGCACTCATACCCTCAGAACACCTTAAATACTGCCAGTAACCACAAGAATCTCTTTTACTGAAAACCAGTTAAATTTAAATTGAATGCAATCGACTGCTAGTAATGTGTAATGGCATATGCGTGTTCCAAACAGTGAGCAAAACACGCACCTCAATATAATTACCAACAAAATCCGATGATAGAAATGGACGCGCGTCAAAATCTGACAGCAAAGTGTCCGAGATTTAACGAACGCACATGCACTTAAATAAGAATAGAAAGCTTAACGCTTGACAAAAAATTTAAATAGGTAGTTAAACTTGATTCTGAACGCAGATGATTTAAACTTGTACCAGAGGACACGGGCTGAGTTAACGTAATACGCTAAAGGAAATAATAGAATAATGAAGAAACAGGCGTTCAAGCAACATTAGAAATAATAGCGTAATAAAAATGAAGTCTGTAACAAGAGAGGTAAATGCCAACACCTGTTTCACGTGAACCCGCTTCGCCGTATAAACAAGTGTTAGATCTTGCTGCATTTCGACTTACTGTGCAAGCAAAAGGCAGCTCCAGTCAACACACCAGATGGGAGGAGAACTAATTCACGAAATTCTTACAAATTACCCTGATCGGACAGCCCATTCAAACGAAGCCCAGGCCGGGAGTGCATTGCCGAATTGTTTTATGAGCCATGAAATTTGAAAGAGAATACTTCTTAAAAACAAAAGTACAAAAACCAGAAATACTGCTGAGGCTGAGATCCACCGCAAACAATTTAACTATCTGAATCATGCTCGTCCGGCTTCAGGAAATCAGCTCTACACCGGCCGGTAACACGAGTTACAGGATACACAGCACCGTCCGTTAAAACCACTGAAGAAATGAAATAACCCGTCGCACAGCAGCTTTCTTGCACCAAGGCTACAACGTGCGAAACAACGACGGGGTGTGAAGATCAGCCCGGAGTCAGTCGGCTGGTGCTGCCTTGGTTTGCTACGATTGTCCTCCGCTGAAGTGGTCCATGAAGCTGTGAATTGGTGGCTCGTGATTATTGGTACCACTGGGTAGGCTGGCCGACGGAACCACTTCCAGCGATTTAAAACGGCGAGCCTCGCTACACATTGGACAACTCTGAGTGCAATGACTGTTTGTAATGTGGCGAAATGTATCTGCATGGGGCTGTGTTTGCTGGGTAAAGTTCTCACAACTGTAGTAGTCTCAAGCATACGTTTGCATGTGACTTTGTGGTATAGCTTGGTCATCTGAATAACATGATCTAGTCTGTTAGCATTCACAGCTGTACACGCTCCCTTGCTGTGTCGTTCTTACTGTAATTACTTACATTGGTCTTGTTAGTGCAGACTGACAGTAGCTTGGTACATTCAGGTCTCATTATTGTCAGACAACAGAGTTTAACATTGTGTAAATGCTCAGTTGATGAAGGAAGAAAACTGGACAATACAGCTACCGTGTTCGTAATACTGCTGTGACAAAGAAGAACGGGTCGGCGCCTTGGCCTTTTATTGTTATGGACTCGGTTATGTACATAACAGTTGTGTTAAAGTTATTATGTTTAAAGGTTTGTTAAAGTGCCTCGCTTAATTTGCTTGCCAGTTGGCAATTGAACTATGTTTAAGTGCGTGCCTGGCAACATTTTCTTACGTTCTGTGCGAGTGCACGAAATTCATTTAATCACTTTTTAATCTACGTAAATTATTACTAGCAAGTTGGTGAATGTGGGTTTTATCATTTTAGCCAGTTGTGTCTCCTGAGAAATGGTTGTTGCTGAAATGAAATGATAAACGGTCTTATTTGTGTTGATATTCTTGATGTTATGAATTTAATCAGTCATTTTCTTAAACTCAGTATTTGTTAGCCTCAAGTTTTGCACGATTTCAGGGATTCACTAGTAGCTCTGTATGTTGATTGCCTTAACAATGGATAAATATTTAAGGCAAACATCTTATTTAAAACACTGTTTTCTTGGGATTTATTATTTATGATACTATTCTTAATACTATTTTTATCTTTTTTTAAGAGATCATTATTTTAGATATATCTGAGCGAGACTTGAAAAACATTTCTTAAGAATCCATTACCATAATGTCGTGAGACTTCCAATTAAGCTTGCCAATTGTTAAATACATTTTTAATAAAAATTTATGACTGTGAATGGTGTTGCTATTCCGCTTCGATACTGCAGCCTTTGTGCTGGCCTTTACATCCCCCGTGGTAAAACACTTTTCAATGTTCATCCCTGACCTATCAAAGTGAGTCCTACAACTCAACACCCTATAACGCAGGTTCAGAAATATGTAGCCATAACCGTCACAGAATCGACATAGCCTCTGGTTGAGACACTCCACTCGGCCCCAAACCAAAGGACCCCGAGTCTGGGTATGATGCTGCAACTTGTGAGCTCTGCACGCACCCCGAGAACGAGGCTAGCAGCCGTCACCACTTCCGCCAACCACCCGTAAGAACTGTGGATGTCCTTAGAAGCGAAGCGACAGGCGTCGCTGGCGTCGACATGAGCAACAACTTGCAGACTACATCTACATCTACATCCATACTCCGCAAGCCACCTGATGGTGTGTGGCGGAGGGTACCTTGACTACCTCTATCGGTTCTCCATTCTATTCCAGTCTCGTACTGTTCGTGGAAAGAAAGATTGTGGGTATGGCTCTATGTGGGCTCTAATCTCTCTGATTTTATCCTCATGGTCTCTTCACGAGATATACGTAGGAGGGAGCAATATACTGCTTGACTCCTCGGTGAAGGTATGTTCTCGAAACTTCAACAAAAGCCCGTACCGAGCTACTGAGGCTCTCTCCTACAGTCTTCCACTGGAGTTTATCTATCATCTCCGTAACGCTTTCGCGATTACTAAATGATCCTATAACGAAGCGCGTTGGATCTCCTCTAACTCTTCTATCAACCCTATCTGGTATGGATCCCACACTGGTGAGCAGTATTCAAGCAGTTGGCGAACAAGTGTACTGTAAACTACTTCCTTTGTTTTCGGATTGCATTTCCTTAGGATTCTGCCAATTAATCTCAGTCTGGCATCTGCTTTACCGACGATCAACTTTATATGATCATTCCATTTTAAATCACTTAAATGCCTACTCCCAGATAATTTTTGGAATTAACTACTTCCAGTTTCTGACCTGCTATATTGTAGCTAAACGATAAGGGACCTTTCTTTCTATGTATTCGCAGCACATTACACTTATCTACAATGAGATTCAATTGCCATTCCCTGCAGCTTGCGTCAATTCGCTGCAGATCCTCCTGCATTTCAGTACAATTTTCCATTGTTAAAACCTCTCGATATACTTTTTTTCGAAACCCATGCTGATGCCTACAGAGTAGATTTCTAGTCTCCAGGAAAGTCATTATACCCGAACATAATATGTGTTCCAAAATTCTACAACTGATCGACGTTAGAGACATAGGCCTATAGTTCTGCACATCGGTTCGACGTCTCTTCTTGAAAACCGGGATGACCTGTGCCCTTTTCCAATCCTTTGGAAGGCTACGCTCTTCTAGAGACCTGCGGTACACCGCTGCAAGAAGGGGTGCAAGTTCCTTCGCGTACTCTGTGTAAAATCGATCTGGTATACCCTAGCGGCCTTTCCTCTTTTGAGCGATTTTAATTTTTTTCTATCCCTCTGTCGTCTATTTCAATTGGGGACACTGCAGGAGCTTCCACGAAGATTGCGTTCACCACTCGAACAACAAGCAATCGGGCGTTCCCTGGAAACGACCTAGTCGGCCAATCCTGCAAACACCGGAGCACCAAAACCAAAGATGACAAAACAACTCTCCGAAGAGACTCAAAAAAGGCCTTTATCAAGACCATCACTAGTGACAACTTCCTGCAATATTGAAGGCTTATCTGTAAATAAATAAATTTTATTATCAGACATGTGCAAACGAAACAACTGTGATGTTTTAGTGTTACAAGAAACACACAGGGCACCAACTAGCCATAGACCAAAAATACAGGGTATGAAATTAGTTCTTGAGAGACCACACGAAAGGTACGAAAGTGCTGTATTTGTGAAACCGAACTTAGACGTATGCTCCTGTGCTCTGACCTGCGAAGAAAATATAGAAATTTTAACTATTGAGCTACATTCATGTACTGTAACATCCGTGTACAAACCACACAGTGCGAGGTTCAAATTTACGGAGCCTGGAAATTTCCATTCAAAAAACATTAAAGTTGTAATAGGAGATTTTAACTGTCACGGTCTCGCATGGGGTTATAAGTAGACAAATGACGATGGCGAAATGCTGGAGATCTGGGCAGACCAGGCTAAACTGAAATTGATACCTGAGCCAAAGTTGCCTGCATCATTTAACAGCGGAAGATGGAAACGACGATGTAATCCAGATAACATCTTTGTCTCCGAAAAGGTATCCCTGCAAACTGTAAAGCAAATCGAGGACCCAATTCCAAGATCGCAACACAGAGCAGTAACTTGCTGCATTCCTGCAGTAATCAAATCAGATGTAATGCCCTTCAAGAGACGCTTCAATTTCAAAAAAGCTCATTGGGAACTTTTCACAGAGGACCTTGATAAGGAGATCTTGGAAATTAAACCAGAGACACAATCATATGAAACTTTTATAGACCTTGACAAGAAAATCTCTCGACGGCGCATACCTAGAGGGTGCCGCACCTAGTATGTCGCTGGACTCAATGGTAGCAGCAGGGAAGCTCTGAAAAAGTATGAAGAACTGTACAATAAGGACCCCTTCTCAGAGGAAACGATCCAGGCAGGTGAGGAACTGATGTCTGGTATCTCCGAAGCGAGAAAGGAAAAGTGGTGTAACCTCCTACAAGAGACGTACATGAAGCACAGCAGTAGGAAGGCATGGAAACTGGTCAAAAGTCTCAACAACGACCCAACAGAACCACAACCAAATTACAGTGAAGTTACACCTGATCAGATTGCTCACCAACTACTCATGAACGGAAAAACTAAAAGGAAGATCAGGAATGGCAAAATTAAAAGAAAACTGAACGAGGAGATTAGCTTCCTAGTTCGCCCGTTCTTCATTCAGGAGCTACAAGATGCCATCAACGATTTGAAAAACAATAAGGCCGCTCGCCTCGATGATCTCAGATCTGAGCAAATTAAACATTTTGGACCGGGAGTACAAGCGCGGATCCTAGAGCTAATGAATAACTGTATTACAAAAATGCAAATTCCTAAACTGTAGAGGAAAGCTCGGGCTATTGCGTTACCAAAACCAGGGAAAGACCCAGCTGAAGCTAAAAATTTTCGGCCTGTCTCACTGCTTTGTCATTTATTTAAAGTGCTGGAGCGAATGATCCTCAAACGCATAGCTGATTATGAGGACAAGGACCTCATTAACGAATAAGTTGGATTCCGACCAGGAAAATCATGCTGTGGCCAAATCCTTAATCTCACACAGTACATCGACGACGGCTATCAGAGAGGAGAAGTAACTGGGGTCGCATTCCTGGATCTCAGTGCTGCATATGACACAGTTAACCATAAGTTGCTTACCCAGAAAGTGTATAATGTCACTAAGGACTACACCATTTCTATGTTCGAAAATGCATGCTACAGAACAGACGCTACTATGTAACCTTACAGCCTATGGAGGACACAGAAAAATGGACTTGCACAGGGTAGTGTCTTGGCTCCAATATTATTTAACATCTATACCAATGATCTTCCCATCAGCCACCAGACACGAATGTTCATATATGCTGATGATGCAGCAGTGGCCACACAGTATAAAACTTTTGAACAAGTGGAGGAGAATCTCACAGGAGCCTTAACAGAACTTGCTACCTATTACGACGGCAATAATCTCAAACCAAACCCTAGAAAATCTCAAATATCCACCTTCCATCTTAGGAACAAACAAGCCAAACGGAAATTCCGAGTCATGTGGCAAGGGGAAGAGCTGCAACATACAAACAACCCAAAATACCTGGGAGTAACATTGGACAGAGCACTTACTTTTAAGCAGCACTGCCACAACACTAAAAAAAAGGTCTGTGCCAGGAACAACATACTGCGGAAGCTAACAGGTTCACCGTGGGGAGCTCAACCACATGTTTTGCGCACCACGGGTCTGGTGCTGAGTATCTTAGCAGCGGAATTTGTGGCGCCAGTTTGGAGGAACTCTGCTCACACTAAGCAAGTTGACGTCGCCATAAACGAAACTGTACGTATTGCCACAGGATGCCTCAAACCAACTCCCACAGACATTATTTATCCCATCATAGGCATACCACCCACTATCCGCAGACAAGTAGCCGCCGAGATCGGAAGATCAAAACGAATGAATGATCCCCGACACCCGATGCATATGCACCGAAAACAACGTGTCCGGCTGAAATCCCGCAGGAGTTTCATTGAAACTACTGAAGAGCTCGCCACCAAGCCCGCCGCAAGGCGGCTATCTCTTTGGGAAGAAATGGTGCCACACTCCACAATGGAACTACTTGAGGAGGGATCTGCAGGATTTCAACTACCTTTTACAACTTGGAGGTCATTAAACCGGCTGCGTACTGGAGTAACTGGGTGCAAATCAAACCTATTTAAATGGGGTTACAGTGATAGCGATAGGTGTGAATGCGGAGCAATACAGGACTTGGGCCACCTACTGAGTTGCCCAGATATGTCTATAACATGCACTAAAGATGATATGTTGAAAGTCAATGACAAAGCAAACTACGTTGCTAATTACTGGGAAGGGAAGATATAATTGGTGCATACGGATACGGAAGAAGAAGAAGTCTATTTCAATATACACTTTGTCATCTGTGCGACAATCTAGAGAAGGAACTACAGTGCAGTCTTCCTCTGTGAAACAGGTTTGGAAAAAGATATTTTGCATTTCGGCCTTTACTCTATCATCCTCTGTTTCAGTACCATTTTGTCTGGACATTTTGTTTTGATCCACCTATCGCTTTGACATAAGACCAAAATTTCTTAGGATTTTCTGCCATGTCAGTACATAGTACTTTCGATAGCCACAGGCAGGGCATCCTCCACATCTCGGATGAGGCCCTCCGGCAGAGACACCGAGTGTACACTGAAATTCCTCCCGGCTCTAGACGTTATTTCCCTCAGGAGCCCGTAATGCGCCTTACACTGGAGCTACCGGTAATTACTAAACTTCTTCCCGCATGTGCTTGCTCGGATCCTGCGGAAGGAGCGGCCAGCTGCCCACGTACAGGGCACGAAGCCAGACGGCCAGGCTGCACATGGACTACACATTGACTCCACACTGAGCCTGTGAGGGAAACAGGTGACTCCTGAGGTGCCCCGTTAGACGTGCTATTTCCTCCGCTATCGCCACACATCGAGGCAGCAGCCTACAGACGGCTGACAGTTGCCATAAGTGTCTTCAGCTGTTCCCGAACCGCGGATAGCTCCTCCTGCATCCGCACACAGCACGCACACACGCTACCAATCCTGCTACTAGTAACTTGACAATTAAACTATGAAAACAAACAAAAAAAGCTAGTCTCCTGATGCTTCACCAACGGAGGCCGGCAGCTGGCTGAGCTGTATTTAATGGTAACTACGCATCCAAAAACAAAGAAACGAATGACGGCTGTGTGAATGTACACACGTTACGGTTACTAAAATGCGTTACTTACTTCTAAAATTAAAAAAAAAGTAATGAATCTAAGAACTGAACTCTGCAAACTCACAAAAACGCGCAAAGAAGAATTAAACTGAAACCAGAAACAGAGAAGCTTAACATTCTACTTGCTACCCTCCTGGTACTTCCTCCGATGAAGACTGACGGCTGACTGGCTGTTATCGACAGTTACTGCCCGTCCACAACAACAACCGAATGACGACTGCGCGAATATACACTTGACCGCTACTAAATCTCGTTACTACACCTCTCAAATACAAAGATACGCAATGAATTTAAGAATTAAGCTTTGCTAAAATTGAGAACACAGTCAGATATCCTAAATATGCTACTTTCTCTGTCTGGTGCTTCACCCACGAAGGCTGACGATTTACGTTCTTTCCGTAATTTCTTGATTACCAAGTGTTTACTACCATGAGACCTCAATCGCGTATGTAAGTGGGTGCACTCAACCAAGGTTAATACTCGCGTAGCACATGGACGTCTGCAGCTTTTCTCCGGTCTCTACAGGAGAGGACTTCAAAATGTAATTTATACATTATTATGACAGACCAGGTAACTTTAATCGCAAGCTACACTAAACTACAAAGTGATACAAATACAGGACACTATTTTTCAACATAGTCACTAAGTCTCTGTATAAAAAGTTCTACCAGTAGTTCAGTTCCTCGGCGAGAGAAATCCGCTCGTTGGTATCCGACCATTCAAGAACCTCTGTGTGAAGGTCCTCAGCCGGCCGCGGTGGTCTCGCGGTTCTAGGCGCGCAGTCCGGAACCGTGCGACTGCTACGGTCGCAGGTTCGAATCCTGCCTCGGGCATGGATGTGTGTGATGTCTTTAGGTTAGTTAGGTTTAAGTAGTTCTAAGTTCTAGGGGACTAATGACCACAGCAGTTGAGTCCCATAGTGCTCAGAACCATTTTTTTGAAGGTCCTCATCGCCGAAAACAACTAGGGACTGTTCAAACCTATTCGATGATATGTGAACGTGGGCCGAAGCGGCAAAAGACGTGTGTGCTTTATCAGCCCTTCAGTTTCCGTATCGTATGTCGGGATCGCAGGCGTGTGTGACATCGACATTTACATGACTAAAATGGCAAATGTTCCTGCAAGACTGCCCAGTTTGGCACTACTCGCCGTACCATACGCACACCTGTGTTGAGCACTTCAGAAATGTGCATGCACGGAGAGAGCAGTTACTGGGCTCCGGCATGATAGGCAACCGTTTCGACATCCCTGAGCTGAGAGGCGCTACGCGGCCGAACTAGCGCCGCTGGCCGCATGCGAAATCTGAGGTCGTCGAAAACGATGCCTGTTATCGGTGATCAGTGATTCGCAGTCTCTCCATAGCTACATTTTTAAAGTGGCCAGCAAATGTGTACGAGTGGCACCGTAGGTGTTGCAGAACTGGGGGTTCTAGAGAGGACCTTTGCCGTTTTAATCATTCATGTGTCAATGTCGATCGCTACGCCTCTGCCCTCTCCCATCCCCCACGTGATCACGACACAGGACAGAGGAGAACAGGTGGGCTGGAAAGGCATACACACCCTTTGCTGCTTCGGGTCATGTTCAGATTTTGTCGAACGGTTTTGAACAATTCCTAGTGGTTTATCATGTATACCAGAGCAGAAATTGAGGACGCGCTACACTCCAGAGAGGTACGATCACGTTCAGTGGGATTGCACACCCACGATGTTCTCAGAAGAGAGTTGAATCGTCCGGGGTTGTCAGCAGTGATAAAGATTATCAAGTACATCATCCTGTCGCTCACCGTCCTGGGAACTTGTTTCCGACAGCAAAAAGTTTGGCAATCAACGCAGCAAGGAAACAGGTGGTTTCATTACGGCTATTTATGCCACCACCTGAGGCCAATTTGTGTTGATACTGATGGTGGTGTTCTGAAATGCTTTCCTCCACCACCCATAAGAAAACTGCGTGATTTCAACGCTGGGAGTCGCGGTTGTGACCTCCATCGCACAGGCGTCAAAAGAGGGACTGTGATGACCTCCCCATCGTGTGACTCGTCCACGGTGGCGTTGGGCAGAATTATGGTGAAATTTGGTGCCAATATGACATCGTGAACCCACCTTACACCTCACATGAACTTTTGAGCTCTGGTCTTCCTTTTGTATGTTTGAAGTGTCGCCGTCCCGTGGGTAACATTGAAGGGCAGCTCGCTTTTGTACCCTTACTGAGGACGCTACTAGGCACGTTTGAGTCAAATTACAAACTTATGACCGGCCGCTGTAGCCGAGCGGTTCTAGGCGCTTCAGTCCGGAACCGCGCTGCTACTACGCTCTATGGCACTGACGACCTCTGATGTGAAGTCCCATAGTGCTTAGAGCCATTTGAACCATTTGAACAAACTTATGCGTCGCAATGGGAGAGAATTACGGGGTTTCGAACAAGTGACCCTTTAAGGGGGGGGGATGTCGATGAAAGACACACACTACTTCAAAAATTCACCAAATTCACAGTTTTGGAGATATGGCAACTAAATTTTGTACCACGCTGTACATGAGAGTAACACATTTACACATAAAGTCATTTGATTATATATAATCAACTTTTTAAAATGAAAATTGATGTTTTATTTTCATAAAGTGATGTATGTTCCTTTTTCTCAGAAAGTATTCAAGAGATTTCTACAAAACGTTCTCTGTTTCATCTCTTTATATGTTGTAAGCTTCTCTCATGAGGGTTTTGGAATAGGTCAAATAGGAGAATTTGCATGATTTTTTCATTCCATAAGTACAATTTTAAATTAATGCAAAATTCCAACCACTTTGCCCCATATCTCAGTTTGCAGTCAGAATTTCAAAATTTGCTCTTGAGACAACGTTTATTAGGTTTACTATACAAAATTCCATAATTCTAGCATTCGTAGAATCTGAGGAAAAGGTACATCAACTTTAAAAAACAAACTTTTCAGTAAACGCAATTTAAAGTTCAGCCTAACCTTTTTCCTTATGTTACTTCTTCAGAAGGGATCACATTTGTACTCTGGGTCGTCTTACCCTCCAGAGAAGTGCTGTAAATCTATTTTTCTCAGGATGTCTTGAGTAAAATTTCCTATCTTGAAGCCCATTCTATCTAATACCTTCATCCTCCCGACGCTCCCATCATTAAATACAATAATGCATCATAAGTTGCAATTCTGACAACGGTATCAGATGCAAATGTGTTTTTAGGGCATCGTTTCCATATACGTGAATTTAGAGAATCATTTGGATTTTATGTTTTGCCATGAACACACTTTTTGAGAAGTGCAGGATCGGCCTAGGACGATCTATAAAACCAAAGAGTATGTATCACGGCCTCCTAGATGTACCCCGAACACGTTTGGTTGAAAATAATGCACAGAATCGTTGTTCACTGAGCTGGTATTGAAGTGCTGCTTCAAAATGTGGGTGTGGCAGGGAGGCCGCGTCACACTTTAATTAATTTTCAGGCACTTAATATGCGATTTCACCACTGAAACTTTGGGAACTTATTGTCCATGAGTTGTACTAACAAATAAAAAATAATCCGAACATTGATGTTTTTGGTCAATTTCATCAACGACTCCCCTTAATTGTGCTGCGCATTCTATTTCTGTGTATCACATACAGTTTTTTAGCAACGTTCAGGTTTACGGTATCTGAGGCGTGCGGGTAGGAGGCCAGTTAGCTGTCACATCAAACGATATCTCAGGTGCATGTAGCAGTTTAGATTGCTGATGATAAAAACAGAGTTTTGGTCACACTATTTGGCTCGAAACGAAGGAAGAGGTGATGATGCTTTGTTTCTGAACGTCAGACTGTACGCTAATGTCCTGGATTGAACTCGACGTATACCAGCAGTGTGTCATGGAGTGTAGACAATCCATTTTCGCTGGGAGACATTACTGACTGTCGGCACTCGGCAGAGAATCAGAGGACACGCTTGTGTCTCTCCCTCCTCTTCATTTCACCTATCGTCCATATCAACACATGTATAACAACGGACTGCTCATGCATTTGCGACAGTCATTCACCTAATATGTAAATCGGAGACATCATTCAGAGCGTGGGCAAGGTATCTAGTCACAATAGTAAAGCATTTCATGCATGTAAAAAGACACAACAGAGCAATTTGAGAAAAACTTTTTCGAAAATCTCACACAAAAAGGTGAAATAAAATTAGAGGAAATAGTCTTTCCGCCTTATAATCAACCTCTGGACAAAATCATCTTCTAGAAAAGCGACAAGCGCTGGATAAGTATAAATCTTATGAACACAATATTCAACAAATTTTAATATTGATTGTGCTTGCTTTGCGTTTTATCAATATGTCCTATATTAGCAATAAGGAGTGCTCGAAAAGTACGTAATTTTTATGCAAAACTGCTTGAACGGTTGTTAATGTTGGAAACTAGGCCCATTAAAAGTTAAAATTATGAGAAATTGCAGCGTCTATACCTCAGCGACTGAGGTTAAATCGAAGACAGGCGAGATGTAATGAAGAGCAGCAAAAATGATAACTGCGGTAATCTTAACATCAAAATCGGTGACCATGAACTGAAAGAATTCTGCTAACTTGGAAGCAAAATTACACATGACGCACGAAGCAAGTTGGGCAGTTCTCACAGACGAAGAGGGCATTGCCGGCCGCGGTGGTCTCGCGGTTAAGGCGCTAAGTCCGGAACCGCGTGACTGCTACGGTCGCAGGTTCGAATCCTGCCTCGGGCATGGATGTGTGTGATGTCCTTAGGTTAGTTAGGTTTAAGTAGTTCTAAGTTCTAGGGGACTGATGACCACAGATGTTAAGTCCCATAGTGCTCAGAGCCATTTGAACCATTTGAGGAAAGCATTGTTGCCAAAGAGAGGTCTATTAGACTCAAACATAGACCTTAATTTGAGGAAGAAATTTCTCACGATGTACGTCTGGAGCGAACTATTGTATGGTAGTGAATCATAGCCTTTGGGAAAACTGGAAAACAAGAAAATCGAAGCGTTTGAGATATCGTGCAACAGAAGAAAGTTGAAAATTAGGTGGACTTGTAAAGTAACGTTTATTTGCAGATAAGAGCGAGTTCTACTTTATTTCCACTTTTGCTGTTTCACATACGTGGAGTGAATGTAACAGTGCTGCGGTACGCACGGAGTAAGGAGCAAGCGTTAGGTTCCCAAGCTGGCTTGAAGAGGTCGTTGGCCATCTGGCACTTTCAGAACCCGTGGGGTGAGGTGCCGATGCAGAAATTGCTCATGACACCAGCAAAGAGAAACGTAGGGAAAGTACATTTATTCTGGCGCGAATCAAGTAATTGATATTAATATTAATATTAATATTAATATTAATATTTGTTGACAAAATTTGCCTTTTGCCACTCTGACATTAGGAGGAGTCTACAGAAGATAAATACTATCTTTCAGTAATTTTACAACGTCAGGAAACGTTGATATTAATATATAAATGATTAATTTTGGCATAACCGAAGATGTACTATCTTATACGACCTATACCGATTGTACTCTCAAGTTACAGACAATGTAGCACAATCGGCAGTCGTTGATAGCATGCGTTTCGATCTAGTCATGTTCTAGACCATGCTCTCGTACCGTTAATAGTTTGTATATAATCGGTGTGAAAAAGTTCATTTTACGGTGTTTCTTAAATAAACGCACCATAATGGTATCCTGCGTAAAAATAATTTGCACAAGAAACTTCTTCCCGCTTCACTAGGTGAAACATAGATCAGTGTTGCACTTTCGGAATCTGACGGCGCTTCTACGGCTCTGCAATGAGTCATAAAACTATAGGAAGAATTCCTACGCGGCGGATCACTAAGTCAGTTCAAGGACGGACTGGTTTAATTATCGCAAAAATCGCGTGAGAAAGTATGGGCAAATATACTGTACGCCCCATATACCACCATCTACAGACTCACTGGCTAAACTGAGACATTCTGGAGATTTAGTACATATGGGATTTTCTTGCAGACTGATCAGGTAAGGAATGAGGAGGTCGCAAACTGGTGGTATCGCGGTGCATTTCTAACTTGTAAAATTCTCTCGTGTCCGGCCGACTCACATCGTAATTACTTAACGATATTTCGCCGGATTCTGTGGCCGAGCGGTTCTAGGCGCTTCAGTCCGGAACCGCGCTGCTGCTACGGTCGCAGCTTCGAATCCTGCCTCCGGCATGGATGTGTATGATGTCCTTAGGTTAGTTAGGTTTAAGTAGCTCTAAGTTCTGGATGACTGATGACCTCAGATGTTAAGTCCCATAGTGCTTAGAGCCATTTGAACCATTTATTTTGAACGATATTTCGGCAAACAAAGTGGTGCCTGGTAACTGTCCAGCCGTACATCGGAGAATTCTACAAATGAGGAGATTCTCCTCAGAATCGGTGAAGATAGGAACATGTGGAAAGCAATCACAAGAAGAAGGGGCCAGGATGAGACGAACTGTGTTAAAGCATCGGTGTACTGAGGGAGCTATCGAGGGTAAGAACTGTGTAGTATCGCAAAGATTGGAATTTATGCAACAAATAATTGAGGACGATGACAAGTGCCACTCTGAGGTGAAGAGATTGTCAAGGCCGCATCAAACCAGTCAGGAGAGCGATAAAAAAAGCTGTATGATTTTTGGCGAATATGCAATTTTTGGCGAATGCTTGAAATCTACCCTCAGTCCAGTAATGCTACAGGCGCCTTTTTCCCCGCCCATGGGCCACCGAGGTAAGGCTTCGTCGCTAATGACCTGTACGTCGACGGGGCGTTGAATTCTAGGTTTACCTCTTTTCCCTAGCACTGGCGACAGGGCAAGAGGTTAACGACATTTATGATGTGTTCTGAATCGGAGCTCGCGGCCTCTGGGATTGGAAGTGTTTCGGAGTTGCTGGCAGAGCGTCCGCTGCGAATCTGCGGTGTAGGTTGTTTGCGAGTGCGGCTCTGAATCGATAAGGAAGCGGCGCGGCGCGGCGCGGCGTGGGCGGAACACGTCAGCGAGTGACGGCCGGCCCCGCTGCCCGCTGCCTCGCGGTGTCTGTCCTTCCAGGGAGGCGTCCCAGGTGGCACAGCAACGTTTATAGTTCGGTATAGCTGGCGTTCTTCTGAAATCGACGAATTAAATATGGCGCCTACGTAAACATTAGGATACATTCAGCTCAATCTGTTATCGTGGCCTTTATCTGGCTTTCACGTTCGTTGGCCTCGCCGGCTCATAACCAAATTATCACCTTTCAACCTAACCTAGACCTCGGGTCTCATCACCTGGGGAAACACATCAGCAAACTCGAGGAGCAAGTGGGAATAGTAACTATGAGAGTTGTAAGGTATCCAAATAGTTGCGTATAACTGCTGGTGGACTGGCCACAGTAAGCATGAAAATGTGAAGGGGGCCAAAAAGGGGGAGCAAATGGCAGGAGTAACTATGAGAGTCTTAAGGTATGCAAATACACTCCTGGAAATTGAAATAAGAACACCGTGAATTCATTGTCCCAGGAAGGGGAAACTTTATTGATACATTCTTGTTGTCAGATACATCACATGATCACACTGACAGAACCACAGGCACATAGACACAGGCAACAGAGCATGTACAATGTCGGCACTAGTACAGTGTATATCCACCTTTCGCAGCAATGCAGGCTGCTATTCTCCCATGGAGACGATCGTAGAGATGCTGGATGTAGTCCTGTGGAACGGCTTGCCATGCCATTTCCACCTGGCGCCTCAGTTGGACCAGCGTTCGTGCCGGACGTGCAGACCGCGTGAGACGACGCTTCATCCAGTCCCAAACATGCTCAATGGGGGACAGATCCGAAGATCTTGCTGGCCAGGGTAGTTGACTTACACCTTCTAGAGCACATTGGGTGGCACGGGATACATGTGGATGTGCATTGTCCTGTTGGAACAGCAAGTTCCCTTGCCGGTCCAGGAATGGTAGATGACGGTTTGGATGTACCGTGCACTATTCAGTGTCCCCTTGACGATCACCAGAGGTGTACGGCCAGTGTAGGAGATTGCTCCCCACACCATGATGCTGGGTGTTGGCCCTGTGTGCCTCGGTTGTATGCAGTCCTGATTGTGGCGCTCACCTGCACGGCGCCAAACACGCATACGACCATCATTGGCACCAAGGCAGAAGCAACTCTCATCGCTGAAGATGACACGTTTCCATTCGTCCCTCCATTCACGCCTGTCGTGACACCACTGGAGGCGGGATGCACGATGTTGGGGCGTGAGCGGAAGACGGCCTAACGGTGTGCGGGACCGTAGCCCAGCTTCATGGAGACGGTTGCGAATGGTCCTCGCCGATACCCCAGGAGCAACATTGTCCCTAATTTGCTGGGAAGTGGCGGTGCGGTCCCCTACGTCACTGCGTAGGATCCTACAGTCTTGGCTTGCATCCGTGCGTTGCTGCGGTCCGGTCCCAGGTCGACGGGCACGTGCACCTTCCGCCGACCACTGGCGACAACATCGATGTACTGTGGAGACCTCACGCCCCACGTGTTGAGCAATTCGGCGGTACGTCGACCCGGCCTCCCGCATGCCCACTATATGCCCTCGCTCAAAGTCCGGCAACTGCACATACGGTTCACGTCCACGCTGTCGCGGCATTCTACCAGTGTTAAAGACTGCGATGGAGCTCCGTATGCCACGGCAAACTGGCTGACACTGACGGCGGCGATGCACAAATGCTGTGCAGCTAGCGCCATCAACGGCCAACACCGCGTTTCCTGGTGTGTCCGCTGTGCCGTGCGTGTGATCATTGCTTGTACAGCCCTCTCGCAGTGTCCGGAGCAATTATGGTGGGTCTGATACACCGGTGTCAATGTGTTCTTTTTTCCATTTCCAGGAGTGTAGTTGCGTGTCGCTGCTGGCGGACTGGCCACAGTAAGCATGATAATGTGAAGGTTGTCAAAAGGGGGAGCAACTGGCAGGAGTAAGTATGACTCACTTAGGGTATCAAATGCCTCGTTATCAGACCAAACACATCAGCAAACACGAACAGCAACTGTCGGGAGACACTATGACTCTCCTAAGGTATCAAATGCCTCGTCACCAGGCGAAACATACCAGCAAACTCAAGGAGCAAGAGGGAATAGTAACTATTAGAGTCTTAAGGTATCCAATCAGGCCGGCCGGAGTGGCCAAGCGGTTCTAGGCGCTACAGTCCGGAACCGCGCGACCGCGGTTCGAATCCTGCTTTGGGCGTGGATGTGAGTCATGTCCTCAGGTTAATTTGTTTTAAGTAGTTCTAAGTTCTAGGGGACTTATGACTTCCTCAGTTGAGTCCCATAGTGCTCAGAGCCTTTTGAACCTTTTTATCCAAACATTTGCGTATCACTGCTGGCAGACTGGCCACAGTAAGCATGAAAATGTGTTTGATGTTGTGACAGTATGTCTTTTTTTTGTCATCAATCTACTGACTGGTTTGATGTGGCCCGCCACGAATTCCTTTCCTGTGCTAACCTCTTCATCTCAGAGTAGCACTTGCAACCTACGTCCTCAATTATTTGCTTGACGTATTCCAATCTCTGTCTTCCTCTACAGTTTTTGCTCTCTACAGCTCCCTCTAGTACCATGGAAGTCATTCCCTCATGTCTTAGCAGATGTCCTATCATCCTGTCCCTTCTCCTTATCAGTGTTTTCCACATATTTCTTTCCTCTCCGATTCTGCGTAGAACCTCCTCATTCCTTATCTTATCAGTCCACCAAATTTTCAACATTCGTCTATAGCACCACATCTCAAATGCTTCTAGTCTCTTCTGTTCCGGCTTTCCCACAGTCCATGTTTCACTACCATACAATGCTGTACTCCAGACGTACATCCTCAGAAATTTCTTCCTCAAATTAAGGTTCAAATGGTTAAAATGGCTCTGAGCACTATGGGACTTAACATCTTAGGTCATCAGTCCCCTAGAACTTAGAACTAATTAAACCTAACTAACCTAAGGACATCACACACATCCATGCCCGAGGCAGGATTCGAACCGGCGACCGTAGCAGTCGCGCGGTTCCGGATTGAGCTCCTGAACCGCTAGACCACCGCGGCCGGCAATTAAGGCCGGTATTTGATATTAGTAGACTTCTCTTGGCCAGAAATGCCTTTTTTGCCATAGCGAGTCTGCTTTTGATGTCCTCCTCCTTGCTCAGTACGTCATTGGTTATTCTACTGCCTAGGTAGCAGAATTCCTTAACTTCATTGACTTCGTGACCATCAATCTTGATGTTAAGTTTCTCGCTGTTCTCATTTCTACTACTTCTCATTACCTTCGCCTTTCTCCGATTTACTCTCAAACCATACTGTGTACTCATTAGACTGTTCATTCCGTTCAGCAGATCATTTAATTCTTCTTCACTTTCACTCAGGATAGCAATGTCATCAGCGAATCGTATCATTGATATCCTTTCACCTTGTATTTTAATTCCACTCCTGAAACTTTCTTTTATTTTCATCATTGCTTCCTCGATGTACAGATTGAAGAGTAGGGGCGAAAGGCTACAGCCTTGTCTTACTCCCTTCTTAATACGAGCTCTTCGTTCTTGATCGTCCACTCTTATTATTCCCTCTTGGCTGTTGTACATATTGTATATGACCCGTCTCTCCCTATAGCTTACCCCTACTTTTTTCAGAATCTTGAACAGCTTGCACCATTTTATATTGTCGAACGCTTTTTCCAGGTCGACAAATCCTATGAACGTGTCTTGATTTTTCTTTAGCCTTGCTTCCATTATTAGCCGTAACGTCAGAATTGCCTCTCACGCGCCTTTACTTTTCCTAAAGCCAAACTGATAGTCACCTAGCGCATTCTCAATTTTCTTTTCCATTCTTCTGTATATTATTCTTGTAAGCAGCTTCGATGCATGAGCTGTTAAGCTGATTGTGCGATAATTTCCGCACTTGCCAGCTCTTGCCGTCTTCGGAATTGTGTGGATGATGCTTTTCCGAAAGTCAGATGGTATGTCGCCAGACTCATATTCTACACACCAACGTGAATAGTCGTTTTGTTGCCACTTCCCCCAATGATTTTAGAAATCCTGATGGAATGTTATCTATCCCTTCTGCCTTATTTGCCCGTAAGTCCTCCAAAGCTCTGTTAAATTCAGATTCTAATACTGGATCCCCTATCTCTTCTAAATCGACTCCTGTTTCTTCTTCTATCACATCAGACAAATCTTCACCCTCATATAGGCTTTCAATGTATTCTTTCCACCTATCTGCTCTCTCCTCTGCATTTAACAGTGGAATCCCCGTTGCACTCTTAATGTTACAACCGTTGCTTTTAATGTCACCAAAGGTTGTTTTGACTTTCCTGTATGCTGAGTCTGTCCTTCTGACAATAATATCTTTTTCAATGTCTTCACATTTTTCTGCAGCCATTTCGTCTTAGCTTCCCTGCACTTCCTATTTATTTCACTCCTCAGCGACTTGTTTTTCTGTATTCCTGATTTTCGCAGAACATGTTTGTACTTCCTCCTTTCATCAATCAACTAAAGTATTTCTTCTGTTATCCATGCTTTCTTCGCAGCTACCTTCTTTGTACCTATGTTTTCCTTCCCAACTTCTGTGATGACCTTTTTTTAGAGATGTCCATTCCTCTTCAACTGTAATGCTTTCTGAGCTATTCGTTATTGCTGTATCTATAGCGTTAGAGAACTTCAAACGTATCTCGTCATTCCTTAGTACTTCCGTATCCCACTTCTTTGCTTATTGATTCTTCCTGACCAATGTCTTGAACTTCAGCCTACTCTTCATCACTATTATATTGTGATCTGAATCTATATCTGCTCCTGGGTACGCCTTACAATCCAGTGTCTGATTTCGGAATCTCTGTCTGATTATGATGTAATCTAATTGAAATCTTCCCGTATCTCCCGGCCTTTTCCAAGTATACCTCCTCCTTTTGTGATTCTTGAACAAGGTATTCGCTATTACTAGCTGAAACTTGTTACAGAACTCAATTAGTCTTTCTCCTCTTTCATTCCTTGTCCCAAGCCCATATTCTCCTGTAACCTTTTCTTCTACTCCTTCCCCTATACAACTGCATTCCAGTCGCCCATGACTATTAGATTTTCGTCCCCCTTTACATACTGCATTACCCTTTCAATATCCTCATACACTTTCTCTATCTGTTCATCTTCAGCTTGCGACGTCGGCATGTATACCTGAACTATCGTTGTCTGTGTTGGTCTACTGTCGATTCTGATTAGAACAACCCGGTCACTGAATTGTTCACAGTAACACACCCTCTGCCCTACCTTCCTATTCATAACGAATCCTACACCTGTTATACCATTTTCTGCTGCTGTTGATATTACCCGATACTCATCTGACCAGAAATCCTTGTCTTCCTTCCACTTCACTTCACTGACCCCTACTATATCTAGATTGAGCCTTTGCATTTCCCTTTTCAGATTTTCTAGTTTCCCTACCACGTTGAAGCTTCTGACATTCCACGCCCCGACTCGTAGAACGTTATCCTTTCGTTGATTATTCAATCTTTTTGTCGTGGTAACCTCCCCCTTGGCAGTCACCTCCCGGAGATCCGAATGGGGGACTATTCCGGAATCTTTTGCCAATGGAGAGATCATCATGACACTTTTTCCATTACAGGCCACATGTCCTGTGGATACACGTTATGTGTCTTTAATGCAGTGGTTTCCATTGCCTTCTGCATCCTCATGTCGTTGATCATTGCTGATTCTTCCGCCTTTAGTGGCAATTTCCCACCCCTAGGACAAGAGAGTGCCCTGAACCTCTATCCGCTCCTCCGCCCTCTTTGATAAGGCCGTTGGCAGAATGAGGCTGACTTCTTATCTCGGATATCTTCGGCCGCCAATGCTGATTATTTATCAAAATTCAGACAATGGCGGGGATCGAACCCGGGACCGAAGACGTTTCGATTATGAATCAAAGACGCTATCCCTAGACCACGAGTCTATGTCACCACAGCTAAATCGAGCATTTTCAGCCGTACGCTGACTGTACCGTACGCATTTTAGCGGCTCTTCCCTGGGTGGAAGGTATCTTCCCCACTGAAACGTACTTTCGATAACGTTAGCAGCGTTTTATCAACACAGACGGAAGCAGAGAATTGAGAAATAACGTTCAAGGTAATGTGATCACCTGCTTTTCTGCGTGCAGGTTATCTCTAACTTAAAAATAAGGACAAAAACATTTTTTTCGCATAGGGAAAGTACGTGTTGTGTTCCATAACTCACTTGCCACTGTAAGCGCCGTCCAGCGGCAGCTTGAAAACTGGGGAGGTCAGACTGGCTGAAATAGCTCTGAGCAGTATGAAACTTATCATCTGAGGTCATCCCCTCGTAGAACGTAGAACTACTTAAACCTAACTAACCCATGCCCGAGACAGGATTCGAACGTGAGACTGTAGCGGTCGCGCGGTTCCAGACTGAAGCGCCTAGAACCGCTAGGCCACAAAGGCTGGCGGAGGTCAGACTATCCGGTATAATCTGCTCCCTTTTGGGAAACATTGTAACTGTGTGTGCAGAAGTGGACTTCTCAGGTCCTTTGTGCACGCAGGTAAGCCGGTCGACTGTTGTAAGCGCCAGCAGGTAGCCCAGAGACTCTGCAACGAAAAATGTCTCGTCCAGCCACGGGCGCCGGCTCGCGAGCACCTTGTGCACGTGTTAGACGTTGTTAAGTAATACGGAATGAAGTGTTTATATACCAAAAGGGTTGTCTTCTCTCTAACTATTGCGAATGAAAACAAGGGGAGGACGGTGAATCCTCTCCCACTACACGCTCAAAACTGATATGTACTACGTAGGACCAGAGGACTGCAAGTGAATTGCGTACAGTACGACCCGCTCGTAAGTTCCATATACCAACAGATAAGAGCAAAAGTGTAGTAGATACAAAATTTCTACGGAACATATTGTGAAATACATTATTGGCCATTAAAATTGCTGCACCAAAAAGAAATGTAGATGATAAACGGGTATTCATTGGACAAATATATTATACTAGAACTGACATGTGATTACGCAGTTTGGGTGCATAGGTCCTGAGAAATCAGTACCCAGAACAACCCGCCTGGCTGTAATAACGGCAATGATACGCCTGGGCATTGGGTGAAACAGAGCTTGGACGGCGTGTACAGGTACAGCTGCCCATGCAACTTCAACACGATACCACAGTTCATCAAGAGTAGTGACTGGCGTATTGTGACGAGCCAGTTGCTCGTCTACCATTGACCAGACGTTTTCAATTGCCGAGAGATCTGGAGAATGTGCTGGCCAGGGCAGCAGTCGAACATTTTCTGTATCTAGTAAGGCCCGTACAGAATCTGCAACATGCGGTCGTGCATTATCCTATTGAAATGTAAGGTTTCGCAGGGATTGAATGAAGGGTAGAGCCACGGGTCGTAACGCATCTGAAATGTAACATCCACTGTTCAAAGTGCCGTCAATGCGAACAAGAGGTGACTGAGACGTGTAACCAATGGCACCCCATACCATCACTCCGGGTGATACGCCAGTATGGCGATAACGAATACACGCTTCCAGTGTGCGTTCACCGCGATGTCACCAAACACGGATGCGACCATCATGATGCTGTAAACAGAACCTGGGTTCATCCGAAAAAAATGATATTTTGCCATTCGTGCGCCCAGGTTCGTCGTTGAGCACATCATCGAAGGCGCTCCTGTCTGTGATACAGCGTCAAGGGTAACCGCAGCCATGGCCTCGGAGCTGATAGTCCATGCTGCTGCAAACGTCGTCGAACTGTTCGTGCAAATGGTTGTAGTCTTACAAACGTCCCCATCTGTTGAGTCAGGGTTCGAGACGTGGCTGTACGATCCGTTACAGCCATGCGTATAAGATGCCTGTCATCTCGACTGCTAGTGATACGAGGCTGTTGGGATCCAGCACGGCGTTCCGTATTACCCTCCTGAACCCATCGATTCCATTTTCTGCTAACAGTCGTTGGATCTCGACCAACGCGAGCAGCAATGTCGCGATACGATAAACCGCAATTGCGATAGGCTACAATCCGACCTTTATCAAAATCGCAAAACGTGATGGTACGCATTTCTCCTCCTTACACGAGGCATCACAACAACGTTTCACCAGGCAACGCCGGTCAGCTACTGTTTGTGTATGAGAAATCGGTTGGAAACTTTCCTCATGTCAGCACGTTGTAGGTGTCGGCACCGGCTCCAACCTTGTGTGAATGCTCTGAAAAGCTAATCATTTGCATATCACAGCATCTTCTTCCTGTCTGTTAAATTTCGCGTCTGTAGCACGTCATCTTCGTGGTGTAGCAATTTTAATGTCCAGCAGTGTAGAATGAATATTTTTGGAATTCACTGTACTTTCCCAAGTATTTAGAAGGTCTCTCACTTGCCCTTTGTACACATATGTGTTTCGAACATGACGGAGGCCCAGATCACTACGCACATTTTGTTCGAGACCACCAGCGATATCTTCTTTAGGCTAATTGGCTAAGACCTGCCAAATTAGAAGCATGATGTTAGTTTACCTGGAGACGGTCATCGCAGCCAAATAACGCGTTATGTAGAAACTGTAATGTGCGGTACTGAGCAAACTCAACTAGGTGAGACCTACTGCGCCGCAGTAACGCATTAGGTGCGCGGCAGAATACGTGGGACGACTTAGCAATACGTTTCTAGTCCCTCAGTGGCTGTCCAAAGCACAGCCTTATAATATAACGCTGCCTGACACAAAGGGGTGGTCAGTATCTCAGGGTGAACGTGCATGGAGAATTACTGACACAGTGCAGACACATGCTGTAAATAGTACAGATTCAGATTATGGTTTATATCAATTATGTGTGATTATCATACAAAGTTGTAATGTGGCAGAATAAATGAAGGTCAGATTCGCACCTTACATGAGAGCTTTATACATCGCAATGGGAGGGTGAATATGACACCTCACTTAATTCGGAGCTAATGAGCAAATTTGCCTACCAGTATGTAATGCAAAAAGGGATGACACTCAATTGATGGTAATTAACACACCGTTTTTGAAATGCGTGTTTGAGCGGAAGGTGAAGCAAGCAGCGAGAGGCGTTTTAGTTTGGAATTCATAGGGACGACGCAGAGGCAAGCCGTGGAACAGGGGATACCACAGAAACCACTTAAAGGGGTGCCCCAGGCGGAAAGTTAACGACCGACCAGGTGACTCAGATGGGGAGAGCAAGCATAATGGCCCTTCCGAGGGAGGACAGGAAAGAAAGCTTTTAGAAAACTGCGTTTTGAAATTAAAAATGGATACGAAACAAGACCAGTGACGCATTTTAGATCACGTGTAGAGTGAGTAATACACATGTGAGAGAGTCAATGTACACATTTAGGCGTCTGGAATGGACACAAAACGTCCGATTGGCGGAAACGCGCTGGGAAGAAGAAAAGAGCCAAAGTTTCGATGCAATTTAATGGTAGGTACCTTGCGATTGATAGAGAGAAATTCCATAAAAGAAGAGGAACGCTCCTTTTGGTCGAAAAAAGCCGTGACGTGAAGGGCGAAAGAACACAGGTGGGGGGAAAGTTCGGCTATGAATAAGACAATGCTGAAATTTTGGGGGACTCTTCTCTGAACTGGCGTAAAGTGCAGAATGGAGCGCATAACGCTCGGTATGTCGCAGAGGAGTAATTTGTGTGAACACTACGTTTACAGTGGTTGATATCCAGCTAGAAATTAGCTGTAGGATCGTTTAGCTCCAACAGTGGAGAAACGAACCAGCCAATTAGTTAATTGTTCTTGTGGCAACTGAGAGGGCACGCTGCTCCAGCCATGCGCGTGTATATCGCCACATTCTAAGACTAGAGATGAGTACATATGCTCTCGCATAACGAGAAACATAGGGAAAGTTTGTGCTCGAAAATTCATCAAAGGTGTAATTAGTTTTATAGGAATTTCAGTGGAAGAGAGCGGCCTAGCAGACGACAGTTCATCGCGGCTTAAAGTAAATACCGCATGCAGAGGCGTAAACTTGTTGGTTCAGCAGCTTGCGTCCACTGTAAACTCGAGAGACCTTGGATAATCTTTTGCTCAATTTGTCACATAACTAGCCATCCACCGTAGACTTGATTGTCATCCTAAAAACAGTACTGAACTTTGAACTGGAATCGGGCGATTTTCGTAGTACTGACCAACATCATAATGTAAGTGTAGCAACAATTTTATAACGAAACTTCTAGTTAAACTTTAATATTGTCGTGTTTAAGAAAATTTAACCTTCTGAGAGTAATATTGTTGTGTTTAGGATTATTTCACTTTTTGATATTGACGAGATGCGTTATCTTGACAACTGTTTCTTATTGTCACATTGAAAACTGAATGAAAGCGTGTATTTTTGTGCTAATATTGAGACATTAGATACGTCATTTCAACTTTCGCAGATATGTTCAATCCTGGAATAAGTAAACCACAAATATTGCACCTTACAAAGTGATTGAATACAGGTGGTACATATTATAGTAGGTTAGTTCTCGAGATAAAAAAAAGTATCTTGGCATCTCCGAATAATGTTTGAATACACATTGTCAGTAGCTGAACAGCTCAATGATGGGTTGTAAAGATCTTCATTACAGTTCAAGGCCTCACGGTCCCTGAAGTGATTTATTGTGATCAGCTGACAATTTGAAAGGCGCCTCCGCGGCCATTGCAGTGGTAAACTTGAGCGTCTTTAGTTATAAAAATACATTCCTTTGAGTTATGTCACGAACATAACATCTCATTTAAGTGTATAACTCTAAGATGGTAATTTAATTTATGAACAAACGGCAACCAAGCACTGTTTACCGACTTTTCTTACGTACTACAAGAAATTTGTCACAACTGTTAGTTCACAACTAAATGCAGATTATTACGTTAAGATAAGTGCGAATTGTGGCATTTCGTTGTCTGCTGCATCAAATTTTTGAAGTGAAGTGATTTTTCCGGTATATGGAACACAACACTATTAACGTTTAGTGCCGTACGCAGTATTCAGATGAATCCTGATACCTGACTGATGTTCTCACCAACATATGAGCTATTTTACACCACGACAAATTGAAATATTTTGAACCTCAAGTCCACCAGTACTGCCAAACATTGCCGCTACTGTTAAAAACACGATGTAAAATGAGTGTTGTATCCTTCCTGAAAAAGTAAGTGGTAGTACTAACATTTTGCCTATGGCCATGCATAATAATCTTGGATTTTATCTATGATAGATTAGGAGAGTGTATTCTTACCACCTAATCCTCTGCCATCTTCCAATTTTTTCCCTTGTATTCAGTTGTCATTGTCACGGTCTCTTAATCATTCGCTTATGTACATGACCTATGCATTTCAGTTTAATGATAGTTACATTTTCTTCATAAGGTTTCTCTTTCTGAACTGGTTCGAAAGCTTTTGAATCTCCGTCTCCTAAATAAATGACGAATCGTACCGCCTTAAACTCTTCAGATTCTTGGAAAATAGTCAAGCACACACACTGTTTTTTTTTTAATGGATGAATAAACGAGAAATAAACCAATAATATACAGGAGAACGACCTAAAACTTGCACCGCAAATATTGCGGAAATGGAAAGAACTACTGATCTGTGGCTTTCACAGAATGGACTGGTAGTGAGGGGCTCGTATTTTTAGCCTATCGTCCGCAGCTCGTGGTCGTGCGGTAGCGTTCTCGCTTCCCGCGCCCGGGTTCCCGGGTCAGGGATTTTCTCTGCCTCGTAATGACTGGGTGTTCTGTGATGTCCTTAGGTTAATTTGGTTTAAGTAGTTCTAAGTTCTAGGGGACTGATGACAATAGATGTTAAGTCCCGTAGTGCTCAGAGCCAATTTTTTTATCCTATCAACAGATTGTAATAATACTTAGAAAATGTATTTTTTTGTGCAGACATACACTTATTAAAATGGAACAATGCCTTTTGATATTAAAGAACTAAAAGTAGGGTAAATTAGAATATCAGTGGTGTTTGTTGCAGGATTCTAGTGCGACTCTTTTAGAAGATGTTGTATTTTCAAAATTTCCCACATTGATACTTCTGCATTACCTGTGCTAGCGCACACTAAAGAACAAGTGCATAGTTATGGGGATTCTGATCAGTAACGAGACAATTGATCAACACAGATTGTGCTCAAAATGACCGCCGGCAGCGGCAGTACATGCTTCCAGTCGGGCATGCAACGACTATTGAACACGTGCTAACATTTGAGCAGAGATGTCCGAGCAGGGTGCATTAAAACGTCGTCGTATATCATTGGGTGAAGTTGATACGTCCTTGCAGACATCGTCTTTCAGTTTTCCCCGCAGAAAGATGTCCACAGGCGTCAAATACGGGCAACAGGTAGGCCAAGTTACACGTAGGACCTCTGCATTCAATCCAACGATTTGGATACAATTCCTGAAGACATGCTGTAGTACATAGTGCAATATGGGCTGGACAGCAATCGTGTTGCTATCACATTTGCATATTTGTCCTTGTCTCCAGAGGAACATTTTCTAGCAACCGTGGAAGGTGATTTGTTAGAAGGCTGTGATAGCTGTGCGCGTTCAGTGTTCAGTCTATGAAAAACGTGCGACTCCCACGTCCGATTGCGTGGGAACTAACGTGAGCTGCGACAGCGTTAAGAACATTAATTTCTCCCTCTTCTCCTGTCACTTGCTTCATTCTGCTACGTCCTGTAGATCACGAACACTTTCACGTAACTGGCTGAAGACGTAACCAACTCTGCAATTACTGATCACAGTAATTGACAAGGTGGTTAAGTCTATTCGAATATCTTACAGCATATACCATAGAAGAACGAATTACATTCTTCCTACACTCTCCATACACCATGAACATACCTGATTTTTCTGCATTGGGGTAAATTCCATCGTCCACTGATAACCTAATGCTTGGACTGTCACACACTCACTGACTAGAAAGTTGCAGTGCACTCAAGGAATACACAAGCGCACAGTAAGCAAACATAACAACTTCGTACCTAGGAGTTACACAGACTGAAGGGCACAAACAAGTATCAATATCGCAACTTTTCAAAGTACGACGTCTTGTAAATGAGTTGCTCTGGAACCTGCAACAAGCACCACTCAGCTTCTAGTTTACCCTGCTTTTCGTGTGTTAATGCCGATACGGGTTGTTACATTTCAAAAAGTGTATGTTCGAACAAAAAATACGTTTTCTTAGTATTATTATAATATGTTTATTGTCCAACAGTATGAAAAAAACGCACATCAACAGCGCTTCCCATTTTAGTTGGTTCACCTCGTATATGTATTTTGTATCACGGGAAGGAGAAAATTCCGCAGATTAAGATCAACAAAAAAATAAAAATTGAAAATTTCACGATTTGGGCTGGTACGCAACCCCTTAGTGTGTAGACTACGACAGCATTTTAAATTAAAATTCGGCCAATATTTGTACGAAATATTGAAAATAAAATTTTTCCTTGCCCTGGGAGCCAGAAATAAGGAACCTGCAATTGTGACCGCGTTCCCATATGCCAGACTAGTCAACTTGTAATAATCTTCTATAAATGCCGACCTCCAAATGCCCCCCCCCCCCAATCCATACCCAACAGCTGCCACTTCCCCTCAACTGTCCTCTCCACCCCTTCTTGACCTGCGCCATCGCCCCTCACGTACCCCAACTACCCCAACCGCGCAACTGCCGCATCGCAAGACCCAGCGGCACGCGTAGTGTCGCGGTGTGTGCTGAGGGCCATGGAAGGGAGCGCGCATCTTTACATGTACATTATGCAACAAATCTAACAATTTTCAACACGGTTACATTCACCGATGTAAGAAAGAGCTACTATTCCCTACTTCACCCTCCTAGGGGTAGTGTCTCCTTTTTTTTTTTTACTTTCTAAGGAATCTATCAGAGGATGAAAATACCGCTACAGCTGTAAGTTTGTTTTATTCAACACACGACCGGTTTCGGGCCCTTATACACCCATCTTCAGGTGTCCTTCTGAAAGTAGCAAGAGACGGGAGATAATTTTGACACGCAGCAATACACATAAAAAACAAAAAAAAATGATCCATAAAAAATTTAAAATCATTTAAAAACTGCTGGTCGGGCTAGGTGTTGTGAAACCTAAGTCCATGCCAAAGTGACACCTTTCAGTACTATGGGCGACTGTAGCGGGTCACACACACTTGCTGCTGCGACCTCGGGCCTTTACTCAGGCAATCGGCAGTCTGGTGTCACTTTGGCATTCACTTATGTTTCACAGCACCTAACCCGACAGGCAGTTTACAAACGTTTTTATGTATTTTTTGTTTTTATGTGTATTGCTGCATGTAGCCCGGCCGCAGTGGCCGACCGGTTCTAGGCGCTTCAGACCGGAACCACACGGCTGCAACGGTCGCAGGTTCAAATCCTACCTCGGGATGTCCTTAGGTTGGTTAGGATTAAGTAGTTCTAAGTCTAGGGGACTGATGACCTCATATGTTAAGTCCCATAGTGCTTAGAGCCATTTGCTGCGTGTAAAAATTATCTCCCGTCTCTTGTTATTTTCAGTACGACACCTGAAGATGGGCGTATAAGAGACCGAAACCGGTCGTGTGTTAAATAAAAGAACCTTACAACTATAGCGATATTTTCAACCTCTGGTAATAATGCTCAGTGGCGGATGTTCCTCCGAGAGGATTGTTTGTAAGTAATCTATGTTGTACTTCAGAGTTAAAGCCATCTCCATATAATATTTCATTGAAATTGATTCAGTGGTTTAGTCGCGAAAACTTAACGGATCACGTTACTTTCGCATTTAATAATAGGTTGCTGCATAAGTTCGTAGCGCTTTTCTTTTACGTGTTGGTATTCCGGTTCCTATGGGTTTATTTACCGATTGTCACACTTATTTGTAGTTCACTGTAGCTTTTTGAGTTTGCATATTGTCATTTTGTCTTTTCGAGGTAGTGAGTGGAGCTATGGACGCTAGAAAATGGAGTGCCAAATGGAGAAATCCGAACATTTCAGACATAATATTGGGATGGCAGCAGCGGTGGCACCCAGAATCATTTGTGCCATGTATAGGGATGACGTCATTGGGTAGAGCACCGGAAGAAAATGGTTTTCTCTTTTTAAGGAGGATCGTTTCGACATTAGTGACTCCCCACATTCAGGAAGGCTTTCAGTTTTTGATGAAGATACAGGGTGTTTCAAAAATGACCAGTATATTTGAAACGGCAATAAAAACTAAACGAGCAGCTATAGAAATACACCGTTTGTTGCAATATGCTTGGGACAACAGTACATTTTCAGGCGGACAAAATTTCGAAATTACAGTAGTTACAATTTTCAATGTCAGATGGCGCTGCAAGTGATGTGAAAGATATAGAAGACAACGCAGTCTGTGGGTGCGCCATTCTGTACGTCGTCTTTCTGCTGTAAGCGTGTGCTGTTCACAACGTGCAAGTGTGCTGTGGACAACATGGTTTATTCCTTAGAACAGAGGATTTTTCTGGTGTTGGAATTCCACCGCCTAGAACACAGTGTTGTTGCAACAAGACGAAATTTTCAACGGAGGTTTCATGTAACCAAAACCGAAAAGCGATACAATAAAGGATCTGTTTGAAAAATTTCAACGGACTGGGAACGTGACGGATGAACGTGCTGGAAAGGTAGGGCGACCGCGTACAGCAACCACAGAGGACAATGCGCAGCTAGTGCAGCAGGTGATCCAACAGCGGCCTCGGGTTTCCGTTCGCCGTGTTGCAGCTGCGGTCCAAATGACACCAACGTCCATGTATTGTCTCATGCGCCAGAGTTTACACCTCTATCCATACAAAATTCAAACGCGGCAACCCCTCAGTGCCGCTACCATTGCTGCACGAGAGACATTCGCTAACGATATAGTGCACAGGATTGATGACGGCGATATGCATATGGGCAGCATTTGGTTTACTGACGAAACTTATTTTTACCTGGACGGCTTCGTCAATAAACAGAACTGGCGCATATGGGGAACCGAAAAGCCCCATGTTGCAGTCCCATCGTCCCTGCATCCTCAAAAAGTACTGGTCTGGGCCGCCATTTCTTCCAAAGGAATTATTGGCCCATTTTTCAGATCCGAAACGATTACTGCATCACGTTATCTGGACATTCTTCGTGAATTTGTGGTGGTACAAACTGCCTTAGACGACACTGCGAACACCTCGTGGTTTATGCAAGATGGTGCCCGGCCACATCGCACGGCCGACGTCTTTAATTTCCTGAATGAATATTTCGATGATCGTGTGATTGCTTTGGGCTATCCGAAACATACAGGAAGCGGCGTGGATTGGCCTCCCTATTCGCCAGACATGAACCCCTGTGACTTCTTTCTGTGGGGACACTTGAAAGATGTGTACCGCCAGAATCCAGAAACAATTGAACAGCTAAAGCAGTACATCTCATCTGCATGTGAAGCCATTCCGCCAGACACGTTGTCAAAGGTTTCGGGTAATTTCATTCAGAGACTACGCCATATTATTGCTACGCTTGGTGGATATGGGGAAAATATCGTACTATAGAGTTTCCCAGACCGCAGCGCCATCTGTTGTTGACAATTATAACTACTGTAATTTCGAAAGTTTGTCTGCCTGAAAATGTACTGTTGTCCCAAGCATATTGCAACAAACGGTGTATTTCTATCGCTGCTCGTTTAGTTTGTATTGCCGTTTCAAATATACCGGTCATTTTTGAAACACCCTGTAGTTTAAACGCATTAATCCATGTCATAGTCCTCGATAACTGACAAATGTGATGAACTGTCATCATTTCACCATCGTGCAACATTTACATGCAATAAGGAAGGCTCAAAAATCGCGTGTATGGGTGCTGGATGCACTGGGTACCATATACTCTAAGCCAAAATAACAGGAATCAGCGGGTGGCTACATGTGCATCTCTGCTTGCTAATCAATAATTGGCTCCTGAAAAACACCAACCATTCCTATCCTATCTTGTTACTGGTGATGAGAAATGGTATCTTTATGCTAAGGAAAGGAATGGTTGAGCCCAAACAAAGCAGCAGCTCTCCGTACAAATACCCGCGCGCATCCACAAAAGATGACGTTACGTATGTTGTGGTACAGCGACGGTGTGGTGTCCTACGAATTGCTTGTCCAAGGTGTAAACATCCTGCTGACATTTGACAACACCTGCGATGTCTTGCAGACGCAGTCCACGAACAACTATCCGGAAGACTGCGTGAAGTGATGCAACTCCACAATAACGCCTGTCCGCATTCTGCCAGGATGACAAGAAACATTATACAGGAGTTGGGTAAGGAAGCCATTTCGCAACCACTTTATTCATCTGAGCTTTCGCTCTCAGATTTTCACTTTTCCCGCTCTTTATCGAACAACCTTCAAGGAACTTCCTTTCCGGATGACTCGATGAGTTTTTTACACCTCAAAACAAAGTGATTTCTACAGTCGCGGAAACGAAAAGTTACTGCATTGGCAGACTGTTTGCAAATATTGAAGGATAATATATCACTGATGACTAAAGTCTCTGTTATGCTTGTGTGTTGTGTTTATTAAAATCATGGAAAAATGGTTCGAACTTCAATATTAGTATAGAAATAAGGATTATACACGTCTAGGATTATATAAGCATTGTATTCCCTACATTGAATCGCATTACACAGAACATATCAACCAATAAAAGAATTTTCACAAATATGGTAAAGTTCAAAATACGGAGAGTAAATAAACCAAGCACTGTATAGAAAAAGATAGGAACACCACAAAAACAAGTAAAGACGTACATCACCTCCCTTTCCAAGAAGACACAAAGGGCTAACACATAATAACCAGTAACAAATAAATATTGTCAGACAACAATCACTCTGGGGGCAAGAACCACCTACATAACATAGTGTAGGAGAGAGAATGTCATAAACAGTGAGATGCATGAAAAACAGCAGTATTGTGCATAAGGTTTAAATTTATTACTTCTTTTCTACTAACTCTATTCTCAACACATTTTGCTGACAGTATCCACATAATGCCGCTCAATGTACCTAAAAAATTACATCATTATATAACACACAGACAGGAGATATGATGTCATAAACACTGAAATGCTTGAAAATGTGCCACATCGCGCTTGACGTCTAAATTTGTTACTTTTTAGCTTCTAACGCCATTCGCAACATATTTCACAGATAGACTTAATCCATATAATCAGTATCCATACATGTTGCTGAACGTACATACACAAATACATTATTGCACGACACATAGTTCAAGACATATGACGTTGTACACACTAAGATGCGTGAAAAATTTCCGCATCATGCGACAAATTTTAATGCATCTTCTCTTTATTACTGAGACACTACTCGTACAGTTGAGTGAAATCAAGGAAATTCCTGACACCCGGCAGCACTTTTGACAGCTTTCAACTACAGTGCTCAAAAGCTGTAGGTGAAAACGGTAGGCTTGTAACAGGCGTACGAAGAGGCGTTGGCACAGAGATATTTACAAAATCGCGTCCTAGACATACAAAGCGGAAGAGCCTAGCTTACAGAATCTGCCCAGAATTATGTTTCTGAATTTGGGTACTATACCTACGCATTTATATATCATGTAAATTTCATTGTAGGACTGTTTCATAATTTAAAAAGTGTTTTCACGAGTGTATGGAAACGAAATTCTTTCGATACTTCATTACATACACAGTTCATTTTTATGAATTTTTTAAAAAGTAATGTATACTGCAACAGTCACTAGTTACCAATATTTTATTAGCATGACGCATTTCTGCAGCATGCTGCCATCATCAGGTGCATTTAGAGTTACTTTTACATTATGATTAAAATACAGTGAGGTTAGTTCCCTTTGATACGTATGTCAGTGACGTTATGTGCCGAAAAATTCGCCTGTTGAGAAAGATAAATATGTTATTGTGTGTACATTAAGTGATAGGTATGATTAACTCATTCCTGTAAGTGCATTAACTCACAATTTTGTTGGTAATTTTGTTGTCTCGCATACGGAGCATGGTAACAAGTACATCACGAGTTAATACTTTCACAATCATTTGTTTACACCAACCCAAAGAGTGCTACAAGCTAAGATAAGTTAGTTTCTATTGTTAAAAGAGTAGTATGCAGTGAAGGTGAAACATTTATATGTATCTATGTTGTAGCACATATTAGGTGAGTAGCTGGTAAAAGCATTGTTTTTTCAGTTGAGATAGGCCTTCAATAGTGGAAGAGTTTTGAAAGAACTTGGTATTATTACCTACAACTTTTCGTTTAGTAACACGTCTCCATGTACTCTGCTATGAATGAATATTTCCGATTCTTCAAATAAGTCCAGTTGGTGTCCCTTGTTCATTTCATGTAATATATGAATATAATGTGCAATATCATGGAACGGGTGGCCTATGTTTTTTATGCGGGTGACTATTGCTGATTTGTTATACTCGTTAGCGTGGAATGCATTTATATATTTACTTTACGAAGTCTCACTCGGTTGGACCTACATAGAGGGCTTTGCATGTACTACATACTATTTCATAAATGAAAGATACTTATCTTCCTGAACAGGTGTCTTTTTCAACACTTAACCTTAGTGACAAAAAGAGCAAAGGAATCTAACCTCTCTTACTTTTAATCACAATGTAAAAGCAACTGCAAATGCTCGTGATGATGGAACCATGCTCCAGAAAAGCGTTGTGCTAATAAAATATTGGTAACTAGTAACTGTTGCAACATACATTGTATCATAAAGATCTTACAATACCATTGCAGCCCTCAGAAAAAATGGATAAATTCAAGTCTAAGAATTCATTTTTTTTGTTTTCGTTTCCAACAGATAATTGGCAAAATGAAAACGAGAACAATTTCGGGTTTGTCAGCCAGTATTTGTATAAAAATGTCGTATTTTCATTGTTGGCACTGTGTTAGCAACTGAAAATAAGTTTATGTTAAAATTTAAGAGTCTTTGGTTAGAGGTCTGAATATGAAAATGTTAGGTGGTGGTGTGTTTATTACTATGCTACGTTGCCAGACAAATAAATAACCCTCAAAAATGTTAATACATTAATGAAATGATATAAATACACAGCTCACTTCATGTATACAACATAATAAATAAATCTTTCTGTAAGATATAAATTTCGGTACATAAGTTCACTGGGCACCCAACCAATAATCCTCACCCCACTAGAGATTAATGTACGTAAAACTGGAAGGCACCTCATGATGGTAGCATGCTGACAAGATGCGTCATGTTAATAAATATCAGTAAAAAGTGACTGGAGTAATAAAAAATATTTAATAAGTTTGCTTCAAGCAATCTTGATGACAATAGATCTTACAACACTGGTGTATCATGCCCAATTCTGGGTGTAAATTATGCCATTCCATTCACTCCCTGGGCCTTGCCGCTGTGTAGAAAGGAGAAGTTTGCCAAATCCGGAAAGCCTAGGCACCACGTTCCCTCTCACTCCCCCTCCTCCCCCCCCCCCCCCCCCCAACCCCTTTCATCCGCTCAGCGGCCGACCAGCAAGTTCCGGCGTGTGTGCTTGTAGTCTGAATCAGGGCCGCCACCTGTTGCAGCCAGGGGAGACCTGCCGGCGGCTCTAGCCTTCTACTCCCCCCCCCCCCTTCCCCCACTTCCTACTCGTTCATGGCTGGTGCCCCCTGCTGCCCACTGCCTTATACTGATGAAAAGTAAAACAGTCAACAAGTCGGATGATGGCTTCAACACCACAATGTTTCCTTAGAAATTAGCCTGTGGTAGGCAGAGTTGCCCTTTCCTATCTCTGACATGTGAATCAGGTGGAACAGGCAGTCGTGATGGAAACCGTGACACGATACTTCCAGACCCGAGACTGCGTAATGGCACATTTCACTTATTCAAATATTCCAACCTTCTACCTATGTCCAAAGAGTTTCTTGGATAAACCCAATGTTCTTTTCTTAGTACTCACGTACAGGACTCCACACCTGCGTAGCAAGAGAGCCCTGCAGGCTTGGCCTGTCCGCGTGGCCTGCTCGTTGGTGCAGTGTGCAAGAGACGGCGCGAATACACTTCGCAAATGTCGACGTACGATGCCGAGGAAAAATGATTCTGTCTCGCGTGACTACGCAGCCGTGTGATCGCTTTCTAACAACCATACGTAAGTCACGCGCTTATCTACCATCACGTGGATACCACGCGCTCGCACACGCTGGCATATTGGTTACGAATTTGCATTGAGTGCATTCGTGGTGTGCTATGCGTGCCGCTGAGCTGCCTACGTCTTTCGACTACAGCAGGTTGCATTAATTCATTCTCTCGCTTCAATCACGAAATCAGTGAACAACTGGAGAAAGTCAGTGGAGGACGATCCAAAAAGAAAGCGATGGAAGAATTAGTTCCATCTTTTAAGTAGCCACCCTATGTCCGTTTTTCTTCTGGGTTTGTATTTTGAGGCCATTTACAGAATCCTAGTTCCCATCATTAGTTGCAGATGTGTCTTCGTTTTGTTTGCGTTCTTCTACAGCGTCATTTACTGCTAAAATAACCATTCTTGTTCTGCTTTTTCTTTCGAAGGCCGGTCCCACTTAGTGCAACCTCCGACTGCCTGTAAAAATTTCATTTCAGCCTCCTGAACATGTGTAGAATCTTTTCTCTTCATAACACAGGTTTCACTGTTGTACAGTATGACATGTACAGCAGTAGCTTATTTATAGAATTTCATTTTTGTGGTTCTTCGTATATTTCTTTTCATGTACTGCTTGTAGTGGCACATTCACTCTGATATCTGTGTAATTTAACATCTACATTCTTATTTTCATTAAAAGTGATGTATCTTTCTAGGTAAACAATGCATTGAACTGGATCCAAAATGTCATCTTCAATGACAACTCCGTTTCCTGCTGGGTGTTTCCATGGAATGATATTACCTCATTTATATGTAGTACTACCTTAAAGTTACAGTCTTCGTCAATAAAGTTTAAGAGACAGATTGAATTTTGTACTTTGCCTTCAGAATTTGCTATTAATACAATGTCATCAGCATATAAAAGTATGTTAATACATTTATTCTTGTGTACATGGATCTCTTCAGTACATTCTTGTCTCTCACTGTGGTTTATTAAAATCTTTCCCCCAGTATACTCTATTATACAATCATATTTAAAAAGCTGTCAGTTTACAGACCCAGCTGAAGTCAAAAACTAATCCATCATTAGCCTTCACATAAAACTTCCGGGTTTGATAGGCCGTGGTCGAAGTATAAAACTCTCTCTTGACGTTTCGTCTCCGACTGCGGGAGACATCCTTGGAGGTAAAGCGGCGAACTGCCGTGAAAGCTTACATTGTATTATAATCCATCATTAGGTTCTTCGCATTATTTGTTGAAATTTCTTAACGTATTTGCCCAGCTGTGGATGTACTGGTCCAATGCCAGTCAAAAACTAATGCAACTCTCAATTAAAACTCATGCAAACATTTGTAGACGTTTAATTTCACTGCTGAGAAATGGGGCGGAATGAAATGAGCTACTGTGCCGCTCACAACAGCAGGTGCATAAAAGAATGTGACAACGTCGTGGCGACTTGCCATGTACGCGATGCCGTTTAGACAGATGCCGAACAATTGTGGCACGTGGCTTGCTCCCAGATTTAAACTTGATACGGGACACACACTCAGTCTAAAGGGGCATCGCCTACCAGACTTGTGACATAGCCGCTTCGTCTGACATTCCACGTCGCTGATAGATGACTGTGGCGTGCTGCACATGGACACACTACACGTCTACACCATATAATGACAATTTACGACAACTGATATTGAGACTCAATATCAGTTGTCGTAACAGTGAGGATTCTAGTACAATAACTGAGTGTGTATACAGTGCCATTTTACAACATCGGCTTAGTGATAAGGTATCTGCTTTTGGTGGAGATAACACAAATACTAACTTTGGGGGTGTTGCGAGAAAAGGAGAAAACAAAATGTACAAGAAACTGAATAGGGAAATTTTAGGAGTAGGTTGTCCCGGTCATATTTTGCATAATGCAATTCATACTGGTGCAGATGTCCTCTCTTATGATATTGAGAGCATTATCATAAAGGTTTTTAATTATTTCTCCATATATACTGTTCGTGTAGCATCACTAAAAGAATTTTCAGAATTTGTTGATGTGACACATAAGGACCAACTTAGACATGTAACAACCAGGTGGCTCACCATGTTTCCTGCAATAGAGAGGTTCATCCACATGTTTAAGGCACTTAAGTCTTACTTTCTTTCACTTGATACATGTCCTCCTCTTCTCAAGAAATTCTTTCTGATTCTGTTGGTGAAATGTATCTGCTCTTCTTGTATGCACAAATGAATCCTTTCCAGAGGGCAGTTAGCAGCATTGAGAGGGAAGACATATCAGCGAATGAGGTAAGACTGGAGCTAGAAAATATACTGCAAATTTTAGGAGAGAGAAAACAGTGTGTTTTCGTTACGTCTAAAGTTAAAGAATTAATGTCTGACCTCACACAATATCAGCAGTCTTCATTTCTAGGGGAAGTCTCTCTTTTCTATCAAACTGTTATTGATTACTTGATAAAATGGAGTAAGCCTTTGTCTGATATTAAACATATTGACTGGATTTGGTAAAGACTGTACCTTCATGGGAAAATGTTGAGAAGACATTCAAGTGGATGCATGAAAACACAAGCTGTAAATTGAATGAGTCCGTTCTCTTTGAGCAAGTACTGAAATTAAAGTGTGTTTTGGGGGAGGTCAAAGATGAAAGTTTTGAGAATATGATGTCACATAAGAAATGGGTGTTCTTCATTCATAACTGTATTTATAGTGAGCAGTATTCAGAGTTGCTGAAAATTTTATTTCTCCATTCCCAGTCATAACACCAATATAGAGAGAGTCTTTTCCCTCATGAATTCTCAGTGGACAGAAGAAAGGAATAGGTTAACAGTAAAATCTGTTAATGCAATGATGCAAATACAGTGCAATATGAAAAATGTAAATTTCAGTGAATTTCATAAACTGATTGAGAACCAGATTAAGTTCCTTTCATCTATTTAAGGTTCTGAGAAATACGATTGGTATAAGAAAAGCTCAAATGATGACAATAGAACTTCGTGTAGTGAATAATGTAATGCATATTCTTATTTTTTGTAATAAATGCTTTCTTAATGAAGCAGTCCTTCCTAATCTCTGGATCATTAATTAAATGCACATTTCCCTTAGCTTATGGGCTTGGGGACTCCTTATTCCTTTTATTTCCTTCGATCGGCTACGGTGACCTAAGTTTTGTCCTTGTTTTGGATTCCGAGATTATGGCAACCATATATGAGTTTAACATTCATTCTGTTGGTCTTGTGATGTATGTACAACAGTGCTGAATAGATCATCGGGAATGCGGAACACATAGAGTGGGAAATTTTTGAGGGTGAAATGTTGGAGTCAGGTGCAATAATCGAAATTAATTTAAGGAATTCTTGGAAAAGAAAGAAGATATGGAACTAAACATAAATATACAGTGTGATGACCTATGAACCAGCAATCGGAACTTTGGCATTAACATAACGAAATATTTTACATACCTCTTCCTCTAGCTAATTTATAATTAAATATGCACTTTTCTTCAGTTAATTTCCTATGAGTATCTGACCTCGTTATGCGTTTTGTAACACCAGAATCTTCTACCGCAGCAGACTAACAAGGAAATTGGCAGTCTTCTGGAAGCAAAGACGTAGATCCAGAAGTGAGGGAGTCGTACCAAAAGAACTTTGTTATTATGGAGAATATTACGCACAACTTGTGCATGTGTGTGCTGTATTTAATTTAAAAACACAACATCGTTCGAAAAGACATTATTTCATTGTGATTATAGCATGGCATAATATTTTTAAGAACTTAATAAAGGGATCGTGTCTTGACAAAACATGTTGTGTTTTTAAATTAAACTAAGGATAGATCTGAACAAGTGGTGCATCATATTTTTGTGAACTGATACATAGACTACTGGCCATTAAAATTGCTACACCACGAACATGACTTGCTACTGACGCGAAATTTAACCGACAGGAAGAAGATACTGTGATATGCAAAGGATTAGCTCTTCAAAGCATTCACACAAGTTTGGCGCCGGCCGAGAAGCCCCAGCGGTTCTAGGCGCTTCGGTCTGGAACCGCACGACCACTACGGTCGCAGGTTCGAGTCCTGCCTCGGGCATGATTGTGTGATGTCCTTAGGTTAGTTACGTTTAAGTAGTTCTAAGTTCTAGGAGGCTGATGACCTCAGATGTTAAGTCCCACAGTGCTCAGGGCCATTTGAACTTTTTATAGAACGAGTTTGGCGCCGGTGGCAAGGAAAGCTTCCAACCGATTTTTCATACACAAACAGCAGTTGACCGGCGTTGCCTGGTGAAACGTTGTTGTGATATCTCATGTAAGGAGGAGAAATGCGTACCATCACGTTTTCGACTTTGATAAAGGTCGGATTGTAGCCGATCGCGATTGCGGTTTATCGTATCGCGACATTGCTGATCGCGTTGGTCGAGATCCAATGACTGTTAGCAGGATATGGAATCGGTGGGTTCAGGAGGGTAATACGGAACGTCGTGCTGGATCCCAACGGGATCGTATCACTAGCAGTCGAGATGACAGGCATCTTATCCGCATGGCTGTAACGGATCATGCAGCCAGGTCTCGATCCCTGAGATCCCTGAGTCAGCAGATGGGGACGTTTGCAAGACAACAACCATTTGCACGAACAGTTCGACGACGTTTGCAGCAGCATTGACTATCAGCTCGGAGACCATGGCTACGGTTACCCTTGACGCTACATCACAGGCAGGATCGCCTGCGATGGTGTACTCGACGACGAACCTGGGTTCACGAATGGCAAAACATCATTTTTTCGGATCAATTCAGGTTCTGTTTAGAGCATCATGTTGGTCGCATCCGTGTTTGGCGACATCGCGGTGAACGCACATTGAAAGCGTGTATTCGTCATCGCCATATTGGCGTATCACCCGGCGTGATATTATGGGGTTCCATTGGTTACACGTCTCGGTCACCTTTTGTTCGCATTGACGGCACTTTGAACAGTGGACGTTACATTTCAGATGTGTTACGACCCGTGGCTCTAGCCTTCATTCGATCCCTGTGAAACCCTACATTTCAACAGGATAATGCACGACCGAAAGTTGCAGGTCCTGTACAGGCCTTTCTGGATACGGAAAATGTTTGACTATTGCCCTGGCCAGCACATTCTCCAGATCTCTCACCAATTGAAAACATCTGGTCAATGGTGACCGAGGAACTGGCTCATCACAATACGCCAGTCACTACTCTTGATGAACTGTGGTATCGTGTTGAAGCTGCATGGGCAGCTGTACCTGTGCACGCGATCCCAGCGGTGTTCGACTCAATGCCCAGGCGTATCAAGGCCGTTAATGCGGCCAGAGGTGGTTGTTCTGGGTACTGATTTCTCAGGATCTACGCACGCAAATTGTGTGTAAATATAATCACATGTCAGTTCTAGTATAATATATTTGTCCAATGAATACCCGTTTATCATCTCCATTTCTTCTTGGTGTAGCAATTTTAATGGCCAGTAGTGTATGTGCTATGGCTTCCGACAGATTTTTTTAAAATGCTGTCCCATCACTGTTGCTACCATTTCTCCAACGTCAATAAAAGGATGTACTAAACAACGTATTTTTTATATGTAGTGATTAATGTTAATTAAGTTGACTACAGCCAGGAAGGCTTTATCGTCTGAAGAAAATATGATGTCACGTTACTAACTATTCTATTAGCGTTGTGTCACACGCTTCACACGCCAATGCCATGTATCTCACACGCCATGTGTCACGTCGCTCGCATGTCACACTACGTGTGTTAACCGCGTGGGAGTGTTACACGCCACGTACACTGCACTCAGTGAGTGGGCGCCGCATGTTGTCGCGTGACGTGACTGCGAGCTGCGTGCTTCCGCTCGTGCATAGCGGGAGATGAGTACCGTGCTGCTCTCTGCTTTCGCCAAACGGATGCAGGGCTGGTGTACATTGCTGACGGCGGAAGATTGGCAACTGTATAAGGGGAGAAACAGATAGATCACCTGTTGCCGAGCGTGCTTTGGAGCTGGGAGAACATCGCATTCGAATTTGATAAGACTAGAGTTCTGGCTAATACGAGCGATCACTGTGATAAACTATAGGGAGAGGTGGCAGAGGTTATTAAACACGACAATAATAATTATAATTGTAAGGAGGAGATTGTGAAACGGAATGGTATCTGGATTCCAGTGCTCGCTCGACCACAACGGTCGCAGGTTCGAATCCCGCCTCGGGCATGGATGTGTGTGATGTCATTAGGTTAGTTAGGTTTAAGTAGTTCTAAGTTCTACGGGACTGATGACCTTAGAAGTTAAGTCACATAGTGCTCAGAGCCATTTGAACCATTTTTTGATTCCACTGCTGAAAGATACACTGATGATCCAAAATATGATGAACACCTGCTCAATAACGCATTTGGTCCCCTTTGGAACACAGTATACCAGTGATTTTTCATGGCATGGATTCGATAAGTGTTTGGTAAGTACCTGGAGGTATGTGGCACCAGACATCTCGAAATTACTGCGGATTACTAAATTACAGGCCGGTGGTTTATGGACGTGGAGCTGGCGGCCGACAGCGTCTCACAGGTTCGAGTCCTCCCACAGGCATGGGTGTGTGTGTTTATCCTTAGGATAATTTAGGTTAATTAGTGTGTAAACTTCGGGACTGATGACCTTAGCAGTTAAGTCCTATACGATTTCACACACATTTTTTTATATATGGTACAGAAAAGTTTAGAATACGAATGCTGTATATCGTAACTATTGAGCTTTCTCGATCGGCAGACAAAACAGTAGACAAATGTCTTTTAACCTGAGTTGTTTGTTGAAGCATTCTTAGTTGGAAAAAGTATGTGGCAGGTTATCTAAGAATCACAACTGCACCAGGGGAAAGTATTCCCGTGCTGGTGTCCGCTTACGTGACTTCTTAGGAGACACTAGTGGTGTAGAGTAATAGTGAACAAAAACCAACGGAATGGTGTTTTCAGAAAGAACTGTGGAGATTCTACAATAGAGTGCCACCATGTTTAAGTCAGTATTTCGAGTAAATTGTTACTGCATACACATTCTACTGCCAGTTGTGTAAACTATTCTCTGTCGGGTGAATAAAGAAATGTGGTGTCAGTGTGGTGTAAGCCTTTTTCTTTGATGCCACTTCGGCGGCATGCCTGTCAGTTTCATCGCTTGTTTTTCAAGCAGATCCGCGATGGCTTTAGCTGAGATGGATTCGCTTCCCTGCCACTGCATAAAAATTCGAGTTGTTTACCGGGAAGCGGAAGTGAGACCTAGGCGTCAGTAGAACGAGAGCGCGTTAAACCAAATGTGTTGTACCGATTCCAAGCAGCGTGGGCTAAGGATGATTGAGAGATAGTGACACGGTCCTGATAAGTCGATTTCTATTCAAGTAAGTGATTCGTGATCAGCAGGTCTGTATGTGCAGGGTGCTAGAGACTATGCGAGTTGAAAAACTAATTTACCATGAGTATCACTACCACGTTCACATCAAAAAACGCAACTTATAGTCATGGACTTTTTAAGAGAATGAAGCATGTCCATACACCCATAGCACAAAACATTGTTACTAGTACCCACCGCGCATTGAATGTTGCGTGGTGGTGTTGTGGGTCACTGCAAAAAGTATGTAAGTACGTACAGCGGAGACAAATGGGGAGTAAGTCCAGCGACGATTTGGGGCGCAAATTGCGAAATCCACTGACATAAGCGATTCTGACAGAGAGCAGTCTGCTATGGCCCGGCTCCTGGGACGATCATCTCGGAAGCAGCGAAGCTAGTCGGATGCTGGATGCGAGCATATCTGGAAACTGATTAAAGTACGAACCCACGAGTAGCCTGCAAGATTTCGCGAAATTGAAGTCGATACTTCCGGCGATTTGGTGTGGGTAGAGGTTTTACTTTACAGTCTGAATGGATTAATAGTTGGTTCCTTTTATCGATCGCCCAGCTTTGATGGTACAGTTGCTGAACAGCTCAAACGAAACGGGAATCTCATTAATAATAGGTACCCAAATTATAGTTGATTGTCACTACAACCGCTCCTCGATATGTTGGTGAAAATACATGTTTGAAGTCGGTGGCAAGCATAAAACATCATCCGAAATTGTAGTAAATGGTTTCTCTGAAAATTATTTAGAGTAATTCTTTCAGTAGCCCAGTCAGCGTGTAAATGGTTGCGGAAACATCTTCCATCTCTTAGCAACAAATAATGATGAGCAAGTAGAGACCATCATGACGGACAAAGGGATTTGCTGTCAATAAAACTCTTCTGGGCTGTTGACCACAGTGTCAGTATATAAAATTGTCCGTCGTTCTGGTCAATTGCGACAGTGGCCGAACCGTCGGACAATTTTAATTATTGACAACTCGATCAACAGCCAAGAAGAATTTTATTGACAGTCACAACTGCCGCTGAAGCCTACGCTTAGAGAGGGATTAGCGACTAAACGGGCGTTGCAGCGATACTCAGTATCCTAACATCCAAATCCATCAAAGATAAGCCCAAAATACATCTGTTTAAAAAAGCAGATAAATTTCGCTTGATTTCTTCATAAGAGACAGTGTCCATTCCTCCCTAACTATGTAAGCGTACAGCAGATGTATGAATTCAGGGCCGGCCGCGGTGGTCTCGCGGTTGTAGGCGCGCAGTCCGGAACCGTGCGACTGCTACGGTCGCAGGTTCGAATCCTGCCTCGGGCATGGATGTGTGTGAAGTCCTTAGGTTAGTTAAGTTTAAGTAGTTCTAAGTTCTAGGGGTCTAATGACCACAGCAGTTGAGTCCCATAGTGCTCAGAGCCATTTGAACCATATGAATTCAGAAAAATAGTATCGGCGACTGTTGAGAGGTTCATACCAAATAAACCAATAAGAGACGGAACTGATCCCCCATGGTACATAAAACAGGTCAGAACATAGTCGCAGAAACAATGAAAAAGGCAAGCATAATTTAAAGGAACCCAGTATATTCAAAATTGTCGAAGTTTTACTGAAGCTCTAAATTTAGCGTGGCCTTCAATGCGAGACGCTTTTAATAGTTTCCACAACGAATCTCTGCTTCAGAGTCTAGCAGGAAATCCAAAACGATACTGGACGTATGCAGAGTAAGCCAGTGACAAGACACAATCACTACAGTCACTATCTTCAATGCGCTATAGCAATGGTAATGTTACGGACGCCAGTGCCACTAAAGCGAAGTTACTACACACAGTTTTTCGAAATTCCTTTTAGATTTAGCTGCCAGGGTTTATTTTTCATACTCATCTGCATTAACTTACAATTTTCTACATTCAGATTTAGATACCATTCATCACACTAATTAGAAATTATGTCTGAGTCATCTTTCATCTTCCTACAGTCACTCAACGACGACATCTTCCCATACACCAAAGACTTACCAGCAAATACCCTATGATTTTCGCTGTTCACCAGATCACTTTTATGTCTATCACACTTCCGCGGGACGTTCCTGAGGATATCCTTGTCTCTGACGAATACTCGCCATTGAGAAAAACATACTGGGTTCCGCTTCTAAAGAAGTTTTCGACCCACTCTCTTACTTGGGAACTTATTTCGTATGCTTGTAACTTTGTTAATCGGTGGCAGTGTGGCACCGTGTCAAATAAATTAAAATAATAAACTCCGTCTGAATAGGCCTCAGAAGACCAAACGGTTTAGGCCGACCGCCAGGTCATCCGCAGTTAACAGGCGTCACTGGATGCGGTTATGGAGGCGCATGTGATCAGCACATCGTTCTCCCGGCCGATGTCAGTTTTCGTGAGAGGAGCCCATACTTCTCAGTCAAGTAGCTTCCCATTAGACTTCACAAAGACTGAGACCGTGTCAAATGCTTTACTGAAACCTATGAATATGGAATCCGCCTGTTACCTTTCATCCATGGTTCGTAGGCTATCAAGTGAGAAAAGGGGAAACTGGATTTCACACGACAAATGCTGTCTAAAACTATTGTGGTTTGAAGTCAGTAGCTTTTCCTTCTCAAGGCAGTTTATAATATTCGAACTCAGTATATGTTACACATTTCTGTTAGAGATATTGGTCCGTAATTTTGAGGGTCCGTTCCTTTACCCTCACCTGCGCTTTTTTTGCAGTGGCCTGGGACTTTGCGCTGCGCGAGAGATTCGCGATAAATGCAAGCTAAGTGAAACACTCCTTCTAAAACCGAGCTGGAATTCTATCAGATCCTGGCGACTTACTTGCTTTCAACTTTCTCTACACCAGCAATGGTTATTACTATGCTCTTCTTGGCGTTCTTTAGTGCTTGTTATATGTACGCATTGAATAACGGATAACATGGGGGTTAGGTTGTAGCCACACTTTCCATTCGAGTCCTGCAGTCTGTTTCCCGTAAAAGCTCAGGATAACCGTTCGCCCCCTGTATTTTGTCCCTGATGTGTACAGAATGAACCACTAATGTTTTATGGTACCTGACATATAGTACGCACGGCAAACTAGAAAACAAAATAAGGAAAGTAATATGTCACCTTGTTTTCAACAACATGTCGAGTTTTCCCATGGTTGAAAATGCTGACACTTATCGTATATTGTTCTTATAGTACTCTTATAGTACTCTTCCCCCATGAGCCATGGACCTTGCCGTTGGTGGGGAGGCTTGCGTGCCTCAGCGATACAGATGGCCGTACCGTAGGTGCAACCACAACGGAGGGGTATCTGTTGAGAGGCCAGACAAACGTGTGGTTCCTGAAGAGGGGCAGCAGCCTTTTCAGTAGTTGCAGGGGCAACAGTCTGGATGATTGACTGATCTGGCCTTGCAACATTAACCAAAACGGCCTTGCTGTGCTGGTACTGCGAACGGCTGAAAGCAAGGGGAAACTACAGCCGTAATTTTTCCCGAGGACATGCAGCTTTACTGTATGATTAAATGATGATGGCATCCTCTTGGGTAAAATATTCCGGAGGTAAAATAGTCCCCCATTCGGATCTCCGGGCGGGGACTACTCAGGAGGATGTCGTTGTCAGGAGAAAGAAAACTGGCGTTCTTCGGATCGGAGCGTGGAATGTCAGATCCCTTAATCGGGCAGGTAGGTTAGAAAATTTAAAAAGGGAAATGGATAGGTTAAAGTTAGATATAGTGGGAATTAGTGAAGTTCGGTGGCAGGAGGAACAAGACTTCTGGTCAGGTGACTACAGGGTTATAAACACAAAATCAAATAGGGGTAATGCAGGAGTAGGTTTAATAATGAATAGGAAAATAGGAATGCGGGTAAGCTACTACAAACAGCATAGTGAACGCATTATTGTGGCCAAGATAGATACGAAGCCCACACCTACTACAGTAGTACAAGTTTATATGCCAACTAGCTCTGCAGATGATGAAGAAATTGAAGAAATGTACGATGAAATAAAAGAAATTATTCAGATAGTGAAGGGAGACGAAAATTTAATAGTAATGGGTGACTGGAATTCGAGTGTAGGAAAAGGGAGAGAAGGAAACATAGTAGGTGAATATGGATTGGGGCTAAGAAATGAAAGAGGAAGCCGCCTAGTAGAATTGTGCACAGAGCACAACTTAATCATAGCTAACACTTGGTTTAAGAATCATGAAAGAAGGTTGTATACGTGGAAGAACCCTGGAGATACTAAAAGGTATCAGATAGATTATATAATGGTAAAACAGAGATTTAGGAACCAGGTTTTAAGTTGTAAGACATTTCCAGGGGCAGATGTGGACTCTGACCACAATCTATTGGTTATGACCTGTAGATTAAAACTGAAGAAACTGCAAAAATGTGGGAAATTAAGGAGATGGGACCTGGATAAACTGAAAGAACCAGAGGTTGTACAGAGTTTCAGAGAGAGCATAAGGGAACAATTGACAGGAATAGGGGAAAGAAATACAGTAGAAGAAGAATGGGTAGCTCTGAGGGATGTAGTAGTGAAGGCAACAGAGGATAAAGTAGGTACAAAGACGAGGGCTGCTAGAAATCCTTGGGTAACAGAAGAAATATTGAATTTAATTGATGAAAGGAGAAAATATAAAAATGCAGTAAATGAAGCAGGCAAAAAGGAATACAAACGTCTCAAAAATGAGATCGACAGGAAGTGCAAAATGGCTAAACAGGGATGGCTAGAGGACAAATGTAAGGATGTAGAAGCTTATCTCACTAGGGGTAAGATAGATACTGCCTACAGGAAAATTAAAGAGACCTTTGGAGAGAAGATAACCACGTGTATGAATATCAAGAGCTCAGATGGCAGCCCAGTTCTAAGCAAAGAAGGGAAGGCAGAAAGGTGGAAGGAGTATATAGAAGGTTTATACAAGGGCGATGTACTTGAGGACAATATTATGGAAATAGAAGAGGATGTAGATGAAGACGAAATGGGAGATATCATACTGCGTGAAGAGTTTGACAGAGCACTGAAAGACCTGAGTCGAAACAAGGCCCCCGGAGTAGACAACATTCCATTAGAACTACTGACGGCCTTGGAAGAGCCAATCATGACAAAACTCTACCAGCTGGTGAGCAAGATGTATGAGACAGGCGAAATACCCTCAGACTTCAAGAAGAATATAATAATTCCAATCCCAAAGAAAGCAGGTGCTGACAGATGTGAAAATTACCGAACTATCAGTTTAATAAGCCACGGCTGCAAAATACTAACGCGAATTCTTTACAGACGAATGGAAAAACTGGTAGATGCAGACCTCGGGGAGGATCAGTTTGGATTCCGTAGAAATGTTGGAACACGTGAGGCAATACTGACCTTACGACTTATCTTAGAAGAAAGATTAAGAAAAGGAAAACCTACGTTTCTAGCATTTGTAGACTTAGAGAAAGCTTTTGACAATGTTGACTGGAATACTCTTTTTCAAATTCTAAAGGTGGCAGGGGTAAAATACAGGGAGCGAAAGGCTATTTATAATTTGTACAGAAACCAGATGGCAGTAATAAGAGTCGAGGGGCATGAAAGGGAAGCAGTGGTTGGGAAAGGAGTGAGACAGGGTTGTAGCCTCTCCCCGATGTTATTCAATCTGTATATTGAGCAAGCAGTAAAGGAAACAAAAGAAAAATTTGGAGTAGGTATTAAAATTCATGGAGACGAAGTAAAAACTTTGAGGTTCGCCGATGACATTGTAATTCTGTCAGAGACGGCAAAGGACTTGGAAGAGCAGTTGAACGGAATGGACAGTGTCTTGAAAGGAGGATATAAGATGAACATTAACAAAAGCAAAACGAGGATAATGGAATGTAGTCAAATTAAGTCGGGTGATGCTGAGGGAATTAGATTAGGAAATGAGACACTTAAAGTAGTAAAGGAGTTTTGCTATTTAGGAAGTAAAATAACTGATGATGGTCGAAGTAGAGAGGATATAAAATGTAGACTGGCAATGGCAAGGAAAGCGTTTCTGAAGAAGAGAAATTTGTTAACATCGAATATAGATTTATGTATCAGGAAGTCGTTTCTGAAAGTATTTGTTTGGAGTGTAGCCATGTATGGAAGTGAAACATGGACGATAACTAGTTTGGACAAGAAGAGAATAGAAGCTTTCGAAATGTGGTGCTACAGAAGAATACTGAAGATAAGGTGGATAGATCACGTAACTAATGAGGAGGTATTGAATAGGATTGGGGAGAAGAGAAGTTTGTGGCACAACTTGATTAGAAGAAGGGATCGGTTGGTAGGACATGTTTTGAGGCATCAAGGGATCACAAATTTAGCATTGGAGGGCAGCGTGGAGGGTAAAAATCGTAGAGGGAGACCGAGAGATGAGTACACTAAGCAGATTCAGAAGGATGTAGGTTGCAGTAGGTACTGAGAGATGAAGCAGCTTGCACAGGATAGAGTAGCATGGAGAGCTGCATCAAACCAGTCTCAGGACTGAAGACAACAACAACAACAGTACTCTTCAACGCTAGGATGAGTGTATCGTATTGTGCAGACGTTCGCTAACTCCATAGTTATAGTTGACGACTTCACCCTTCATGCTACTGATAGACGTTTTCTGTTACCTAGCGAAACTGCAGATAAATTTCAGTCTTTCCTTTGGCCCTTCCAATACGAAGCGAGTTTGATTGGTTTAACTAGTCATGGTCGCAAAATACTAACACGAATTTTTTACAGAAGAATAGAAAAACTGGTAGAAGCCGACCTTGATGAAGATCAGTTTGGATTCCGGAGGAACGTAGGACCGCGCGATGCGTTACTGACCCTACAACTTCTCATAAAAAGTAGGTTGAGGAAAGGCAACCCACTTTCGCAGGATTTTTAGACTTAGAGAAAGCTTTTGACAACGTTGACTGGAATACTCTCTTTGAAATTCTGAAATTAGCAGGGGTAAAATACAGGGAGCGAAAGAATATTTATTATTTGTACAGAAACCAAGTGGTAGTTATAAGAGTCTAGGGGCATGGAAGGGAAACAGTGATTGAGACGGGAGTGAGACCGTGTTTCAGCCTACCCTCGATGTTATTCAATATGTATTCTGAGCAAGAAGTAATGGAAACAAAGGAAATATTTGGAGTAGAAATTAAAGTCCAGGGAGAAGAAATAAAAACCTTTAGGTTTGGCGTTGACATTATAATTCGGTCAGAGACAGCAAAGGACTTGGAAGAACAGTTGTACGGAATGGACAATGTCTTGAAAGTAGGGTAGAAGAGGAACATCAACAAAAGCAAAATGAGGATAGTGGAATGTTGTCGAATTAAATCAGGTGCTACTGAGGGAATTATATTGCGAAATGTGACACTTAAAGTGATAGATGAGTTTTGCTTTTTGGGCAGCAAAATAACTAATGGTGGTTGAAGTAGGGAGGATATAAAATGTAGACTGGCAATGGCAAGAAAAGCATTTCTAAAGAAGAGAAATTTGTTAACATCGAGTGTAGATTTAAGTGTAACGAAGTCTTTTCTCGAAGTATTTGCCTGGAGTGTAATCATGTAAGCGAAACGTGTACAATAAACAGTTTAGAAGATTTCGAAATATGGTGCTACAGAAGAATGCTGAAAAGTAGATGGGTAGATCACGTAACTAACGACGATATACTGAACAGAATTGGTAGAAAAGAAATTGTATGTCACCACCTAACTACATGAAGGGATCGGTTGGTAGAACACATTCTGAGACATCAGGGGACAACGAATTTAGTGCTTGATGGAAGCGAAAAGGGAAAAATATCGAAGGAGATCAAGCTGAATACAGTAAGTAGATTCAGAAGGATGTATCTTGCAGTAGTTACTCGGAGATGAAGAGGCTTGCACAGGATAGAGTAGCATGGAGAGCTGCATCAAACCAGCCTTCAGACTGAAGACCACAACAACAATAATCTGCTGCACATTCTCACACTCTGTTACATTAAAGACAACTTGGGACAAAGCACTGCATGGCGAATATTGTAAAATTGCTCTGTAATCAAATGTACAATGTGCTGATCAAGGCCCTCCCGTCATAGTAAATGTTTCTGCGGCTCTTGAACATTGTGCCAGACGACGTCACTGGAACTTCGTGATTTTATGTCAGAGCAACTTTTCGTCACCTTCATGTCAAGATGGTGAATGTTGGCAGAATCCCTCAGGAAGTAGTAAGTTGTCGTGGCGAAATACGAATGCGCCTGCGCTAGGCAAAGGTCTCATATCTCTATTTGAATTACCTTGCGTTTGATAGCGAGTGGACTGTGCTGCTCCTGCCTGTTATACACCAATGAGTGTCTGGGATTGTGTTCTTCCACTGTGTTGTAACTTGCGCTGAGCAAAGCATTGTGTGTACCAGTTTTCTGGGAACGTATTAAGACAAACAAAATTCGCCGATTTAGAGTCAAAACTATACAGGTGGTGGACAAATATATGGAAAGAGAAGAACACAACACTTTAGCATCCCTAATTGGGTGTAAGAAAATTGTTGGCTTTCAAAACAGCTTCCAGTCGTCTTGTTATGCATAAATACAGGTACTACATAGTTTTCAAGGGAATCTTATGCCATTATTTCTGTCAAAGAATGGAACTTTCAGGTAACGATGATGGATGTTGATAGCGGGCAAGCAATCTTCTCTCCAAAGTAGACCACAAAGGCTCAATGGTATTGAGATGTGGTTACTGTGCTGGCCAGGGGATATACGCCAATACATCCTCGTGCTCATAAACCTGTCCTGGACTATGCGAGCAGAGTGACGAGCGACGCTTTCGTCTTGGAACACAGCATTATAATTTATGAACAAACTTTGTACCAGGGGATGGACCTAATCTGTCAATATTGTCTCATAATTCTTTGCATTTATGCGACCTAGCAGAGTAACCATGGGGCTCATGGAATATCATCGTATAGCTGCCCAAATCATCACCGAACCCGCTTCATTTCACTCTTGAGTTTCGAAATAATGCAATCATAACTACATAGAAAACTGTTCTGTCCACGACTGACAGTTGTAACGTATTGAGGGCATTGGACATGTGCTGTAAGTGGTCAGATACAACAGCGCAACCTGCGGACTTGGCTAGTGTCTGCATTTGTGTGCAAGCATGGATTTCTCGCGAAGCTTCCATATCTTTTGTCCAAGCCCTGTAAAAGTTTGTGTACATCTACAACTGTACTCTCTAAACCACTGCTAAGTGCATGACGGAGGGTACTTCTCACTGTTCCATGCGTCAAATTTCCTTCACGTTCCATTCGCATATGGAACGTTGGAAGAATGGTTCTGTGCGCGCTGTAACTAGTTTCATCTTGCCATGGCCACCTCGGGATTGATACGTACAGAGTTGCAGTTTATGACCAAGTTCCTTAATTTTTCTTGAAAATTCATTCGTACGCTTTCGCGGGATAGTTTGCGTCAGTTTTCAGGCCTCTTGCCGGCGGGAGTGGCCGAGCGGTTCTAGGCGCTACAGTCTGGAGCCGCGCGACCGCTACGGTCGCAGGTTCGAATCCTGACTCGGGCATGGATGTGTGTGATGTCCTTAGGTTAGTTAGGTTTAAATAGTTCTAATTTCTAGGGGACTGATGACCTCAGAAGTTAAGTCCCATAGTGCTCAGAGACCTTTGACCATTTTGAATCAGGCGTCTTCCAGTATATGTTTTTTTAGCACCTCCGTTGCGCTCTCCCATAGGTCAAACAAACATGTGGCCATTTGTGCTGCCCTTGTTTGTAGGCATTCAATACGTTCTGCTAATCCCATCTGGTACGAGCCCTCGCACACTACGATGTATTGCACGACACTTTTTGATAGCAATCTCCTTTGTAGACTCGTATTTGCCTGATACTAATTAATGAACGGAAGTTTATAATATGATTTTCCCACGACGCAGTCAATCTGACACTGAAGTTTCTTTATATACAATGTGTATACTATGGACTGTCCCTCCCATCACGAACTGTTCTATTTGGTACGTACCAGTCTATTAATTAAATCATTATTCTGCAAAGATTAGTATAAATTCATGGAGGGGCGTTCCGTCTAAGCAACTACATGAAAGGCAGTTTGTTTTTCGCATAAGCGTTTCGACTCTTTTATATATGAAGCATCTTCAGTGGGGTGTAAGACATGTGCCTTTTTATACATCTATTAAACTACTTCTGAAGTACCTACAATATGTTACCATGTCACAATTTGTCATGATTTTCTCTTGTTTTTCAGATTAGAAACAACTTTTGTAGCATAAGATAGTCGAAATACTAATGATTATAAAAGAAAAGCGATAACGCTCCGGAAGGCATCTGATACCGATCTAAATTGAGCGCCGAATGAACAAAATACGAGCCTATGGAATATCAGACCAGCTTAGAAGTCATATTGAAGGGTTCTTAGCGAATAGAAGAGATATATCTTGAGAACTAAAATTAACTTCGGGCATACGCAAAGGGAGCGTTATAAAACCTTTATTATTGTTGTGGTCTTTGGTACGAAGACTAATTTGATGCACCTCTTCGTACTACTCTATCCTGGACAAGCCAGTTCATCTCCGAATAACTACTGCAAATTATGTCCTTCTGAATCTTGCTTACTGTTTTCAACTCTTGGTCTCTCTCTGCGATTTTTACCTCCTCGCACTTACTTCCAACCCTAAACCGAATATGCCTCGATATCTAATAACGTGTCCTACTAACAGATACGTTCTTTTAGTCAAGTTGAGTCACAAATTTCATTTCTCCCCACATCAGTTTAGTACTTCTTTATTAGTTACTCGATCTACCCATATAATTTTTAGCATTCTTTTGTAGCACCATATTTCAAAAGCTTCTACTGTATTCTTGTCTGAACTGCTCATCGTCCATATTTCACTTCCACACAAGGCTACACTCTACACAAATATCTTTACTAAAAGATTAATAGCACTTCTATTTATATTCGATGTTACGAAATTTCTGTTCTTCAGTTGCCCTTTCCTTGCAATTTCCAGTCTGCAATTTATATTGTCTCTACTTCGCCCATCATCAGTTACTTTACTGCTCAACTAGCAAAACTCATCTACTACTTTCAGTGTCTCATTTCCTAATCTAACTCCCTCAGCATCGAGAGATTTAATTCGACTACATTGGACGACACTTGGTTTTGCTTTCGTTGATGTTCATCTTATTTCATCCCTTCAAGACGCTGTCCATTCAATTCAACTGCTTTTCCAAGTCCTTTTCAGTCTCTGATAGAATTACAAAGTCATCTGGAAACCTCAATTTTTTTCCTCTCCATGAACTTTAATTCCAATTAATTCATCGTTGGTTTACTGCCTGCTCAGTGTACAGACTGAGTAATATGAGGCATAGGCTTCAACCCTGTCTCACTTTCTTCTCAACAACTGCCTCCCTTTCATGCTCCTCAACTCGTATAAGTGCAGTCTGGCTTATGTACGAGTTGTAAATAATCTTTCGCTTCCTGTATTTTGTCCTTGCTAACTTCAGTATTACGGAGAATGTATTCCTGTCAACACTGTCAAAAGCTTTCTCTAGATCTACAAATGCTATGAAAACAGGTTTGTATTTCTTCATTCTATCTTCTAAGGTAAGCTGTAGCGTTAGTATTGCTTCGCGTGTTCATATTTTTATCCAAAACCCAAACTGCTCTCCTCCAACGTCAGATTCTGCCAGTTTTTCAGTCTTCTATAACTAATTCGAGTGACTATCTTGCAACCATGACATATTAAACTGATATTTCAGTAATGTACAGCACCTTTCAGCACCTGTCTTCTTCGGAATTAGAACTGTTCTTTTTTCTGAAATGGAACAGTTACATTTCAGGCTATTTTGCCATTCTCGTAAATCTTATACACTAGGTGGAATAGGACCTCAATATTTCTGAGGGTTTGTCATTTACTCCAGGGGTATTGTTCGCACTTCGGTGTTTTAGTACTCTGTCAAATTTTTCTCACAATATAATATTTCCCATTTCATCTTCATTTACTTCCACTTCTCTTTCTGTAATATTGCCTTCAAGTTCATCTGTGTTGTATTGACGCTCGGTATACTCCTTCCACCTTTCAGGTTTCCCTTCTTTGATTACCACTGGTTTTCCACCTGAACTCGTGATGTTAATACAACTGCTTCTCTTTTCTCCAAAGGCTTCTTTAATTTTCCAGTAAGTGATATCCACCTTTCCTCTTGTTGTGAATGCTTCTCCTAGCCATTCGTTGTTAGCAATATGCAATTTCTGTCAATCTCATTTTAGGCGTCTTTTTACCTGCTTCATTTGTTGCATTTTTATTGTTTCCTCTTTCATCCATCACAGGTGATGATTTGACCTCGTGGATAACGTGGAAGCTCCGTGGGCTTTTTCAAAATTAACATATTGTCAATTGGACGTTTGTGACGTGTATAAATGCTTTTATAATAATATATTTCGTCACAATCATTGAAACATCTAAAGCACTCACATTAGCGGTTTCGGAAAGTGGATTACATCTTCAGATAAGCTAAAAAAAACTTCATAACAATGTAGAACAAATACTGTTAGGCGCATTAAACATCGTGAAACCGTCTTCTGAAATTAAAATATCGTACTGTGTTATTATACAGGTCTATGAGACAGAGGGCTGCGGGAGAATGGAGGAGCAGGTAAAGAGGAAGGGGGAAATACATACGACAAATGAGGTGGATAAACGCGCACTTTGTATCTACTTATGTTTGCCATAAGTTATAACTTAAAACTGATAATTTAAAAGGAGAAGCTAGAGTACAAATAACTAAAGTTAAAAGACTTTAAAATTTGTTCTCAAAGGTCTTTTAAAGTTTCTGAAAAAATGAGTGAGAACATTGAAAAATTATGCACTTGTCAGTTACTTTAATGTCCTAAAATGTAAAAACATATAGTAATTTTTTACGCCTAATTTAAATTCAAAGCAAATTTTTATAACAATGTGTTGTATTAAAATACAAGTGCTCATTTTGAAACAGTTGTATGAGTGTAAATAATAATCTTTGTTCTATAATAAGTGTTACATAATATGTTATGTAATACATTATAGTACTTATTATATATTTTTAAGAAACTTTTTAGTGAAATAAGCACATGTGAAAATGGTAACTGCTTGCCGAAACCGGTAATGTGAATATTTTATATGTTGAAGCAATCATGACGCTATAAATTACTATACTTCGTGAGGCTGTTAGTGGTCAATTATTTGTATGTACTGAAGTAGCAACGCTAGGAGATTGTAGCGAATGGCATGAAGATCGGCAGTGGAGGGATGCTTAGTGTAGGGACTGGTAGTTGCTCCTGAACGTGAATCGCGGATAAATAGGCTGAAAGACACTTTATCCGACTATTGCATAACTGCTGAAGAAGCACTTCAGGCAGTCACGTTCATTAAATATTTGGGGCAATGCGGATGGAGCGATTGAAAGTTGTAAAACTACTTGTATGGTAGTCTGATGCCTTATAAATTCATTGAAAAATCGTCAAAGAAACCCTCGCTCGACCGATACGTGATTATCGTTCCTTGTATTATACAGAGAAGTTGCAGCATTAGAAAATGGCAGTGAAATGCAGGAAGATATGCAGCGGATAGGCACTTGGTGTAGGGAGTGGCAACTGACCCTTAACATTGACAAATGTATTACGAATACATAGAAAGAAGGATCCTTTATTGTATGATTATATTATAGCAGAAGAAACACTGGTAGCAGTTATTTCTGTAAAATATCTGAGAGTATGCTTGCGGAACGATTTGAAGTGGAATGATCATATAAAATTAACTGTTGGTAAGGCGGGTGCCAGGTTGAAATTCATTGGCAGAGTCCTTAGAAAATGTAATCCACCAACAAAGGAGGTGGCTTACAAAACACTCGTTCGACCTGTACTTGAGTATTGCTCATCAGTGTGGGATCCGTACCAGGTTGGGTTGACAGAGGAGATAGGGAAGATCCAAAGAAGAACGGCGCATTTCGTCACAGGGTTATTTGGTAAGCGTGATAGTATTACGGAGATGTTTAGCAAACTCAAGTGGCAGACTCTGCAAGAGAGGCGCTCTGCATCGCGGTGTAGCTCGCTGTCCAGGTTTCGAGGTTCTGGATGAGGTATCGAATATATTGCTTCCCCCTACTTATACCTCCCGAGGAGATCACGAATGTAAAATTAGAGAGATTCGAGCTCGCACGGGGGCTTTCCGGCAGTCGTTCTTCCCGCGAACCATACGCGACTGGAACAGGAAATGGAGGTAATGACAGTGGCACGTAAAGTGCCCCCCCGCCACACACCGTTGGGTGGCTTGCGGAGTATAAATGCAGATGTAGATGTAGATGTAGTCTGAGACCCTTAGCAGGTGTGTTTCATATGGGAAATAGAGACGATCTAAAGGGGAGAAGGTTTAGGTTCGGTTAATAAGTCCTCCAGCCTCCCGTAAATGCTCACCAAACTCCAGTGGCAGACGTTACAAGAGAGGCAGTTTGCATCACGGTTGAGCGTACGTTTGCAGAAGAGTCAGCCAATTCAGTGCTTCCAGCTACGTACCGGTATATCTCGTGACGAGATCGTGTAAAATGAGATTCGAGCTCACACGGAGGCTTAGCAACAATCGATTTTCGCGCGCAAACTTAGCGACTGGAACAGGAAAGGGAGGAAGTGACAGTGGTAAACAAAGTACTGTACCATCCGTCACACTTGGGATGACAGGTTGCCCGAGTATGTCTTGTGTGCACTGTAGGTGCGGCCGTGTTTTAGGCTGGCGAGGTGGGCCAGCCGCGCGGCCTGTTTGCTATGCGGGCTGCCTGGTAATCGGGCGCTACGTGGCAGCCGAGCAACAGGCTGGGCCGCGCTGCGCCGCCGATCAATATCCCGGCCAGCGCCTGCCACAGCCACACCACACCACGTAGCAGCAGCAGCAGCCGAGACTCAGCCGGGCCGTCTCCACAGCGCTACAAGTTGCCCTCTATTCACTCTGTTCTCCATACTCGACTTTGGCCCAATTCAAGTACATGGATTCTTCCCTAGTCGTCTGATACAACAATATAGTAAGCTAGCTGCACAAAATGTTAGTAACGACATTAAAATAGCAGTACTAAGATTTTAGAGCACTGCAGATGCTGTAGAACTGATGCCAGGGAGTCTTGTGTACCTCCATTGCTGACGATAGTCACAGCAATAAGGTGATCCATATACACTACTGGCCATTAAAATTGCTACACCAAGAAGAAATGCAGATGATAAATGGGTATTCATTGGATAAATATATTATACTAGAACTGATATGTGATTACATTTTCACGCAATTTGGGTGCATAGACCATGAGAAATCCGTACCCAGAACGACCACCTCTGGCCGTAATAACGGCCTTGATACGCATGGGCATTGAGTCAGAGCTTGGATGGCGTGTACAGGTACAGCTGCCAATGCAACACGATACCACAGTTCATCAAGAGTAGTGACTGGCGTATTGTGACGAGCCAGTTGCTGCGCCACCATTGACTAGACGTTTTCAATGGTGAGAGACTTGGAGAATGCGCTGGCCAGGGCAGCAGTCAAACATTTTCTGTATCCAGAAAGGCCCGTGCAGAACCTGCAACATGCGACCGTGCATTATCCTGCTGAAAGGTACGGTTTCGCTGGGATCGAATGAAGGGTAGAGCCACGGGTCGTAACACATCTGAAATGTAACGTCCACTGTTCAAAGTGCTGTCAATGCGAACAAGAGGTGACCGAGACGTGTAACCAGTGGCACCCCATACCATCACTCCGGGTGATACGCCAGTATGGCGATGACGAATACACGCTTCTAATGTGCGTTCACCGCGATGGCGCCAAACATGGATGCGACCATCACGATGCTCTAAACAGAGCCTGGATTCATCCGAAAAAAATGACGTTTTGCCATTCGTGCACCGAGGTTCGTCGTTTAATACACCATCGCCGGCTCTCCTGTCTGTGATGCAGCGTGAAGGGTAACCGCAGCCATGGTCTCCGAGTTGATAGTCCATGCTGCTGCAAACGTCGTCGATGGTTGTTGTCTTGCAAACGTGCCCATCTGTTGTCTCAGGGATCGAGACGTGGCTGCACGATCCGTTACAGCCATGTGGATAAGATACCTGTCATCTCGACTACTAGTTAAACGAGGCCGTTGGGATCCAGCCCGGCGTTCCGTATTACCCTCCTGAGCCCACTGATTCCATATTCTGCTAACAGTCATTGGATCTCGACCAACGAGAGCAGCAATGTCGCGATACGATAAACCGCAATCGCGATAGGCTACAATCCGACCTTTACCAAAGTCGGAAACGTGATGGTATGGATTTTTCCTCCTTACACGAGGCATCACAACAACGATTCACCAGGCAACGCCGGTCAACTGCTGTTTGTGTATGAGAAATCGGTTGAAAACTTTCCTCATGTGAGCATGCTGTAGGTGTCGCCACCGGCGACAACTTTCCGTGAATGCTCTATAAAGCTAATTATTTGCATATCACAGCATCTTCTTCCTGTCGGTTAAATTTCGCGTCTGTAGCACGTCGTCTTCGTGGTGTAGCAATTGTAATGGCTAGTAGTGTATGCTAGTGCAGTAAAATAGCTCGACAAGGAGGTATGGAGAAATTTACAAATGAGCTGTTATGTTTGGACGTACCAATCTTGAATAATGTTTCCTGTTTGTTGGTGTACCGACGCGGAGTACCTAACGCAGGGCCGGCCACGGCGTGCCAAATCACACGGGAGCAGGACGTGCGGGTCGCATGTTGGCCGACTGTCGTCCTGTATGAAGGACACTGACGCGTCCAATGGCCGTTTGTACAGAGAGAGGTAGTCTAGCGATCTATCGTCACAAGCCTTTAATACTGTGTGAGAACGACAGCAGAGACCGATGACCATTCTCTTTACCTATTACACAGTCATATAATAGACGAGTACTGCAAATTTGCTATGGTACGACGTTACAATACCATTCACAAAGAAATATTTAGTTGGCAATGAAAGAGCCAAGAAATACAACGAACTACAGATTGCATTAATTGCTCTGTCCGTCAAGAAGGACTTTTTGCTAAATTTGAAGGCATGGAGGATTTGATGAGACTGGCAGGAATAGTAAAATTTCTGAAGCCACATTATTCCACTGTCATTTGCAACAACTTCCAATAGAACTAAATGATGAGTTGGAGACTTTCCGTATTATGGATAGATCCAGGAGCACGCCTGGAATGATTTTTCGATTCAAAACAAGCTGTTGCTGAATTTGTGGAGAGTACAGGAACGAAAATTAGAATATCCAAAATCGATTGATACCTCACATTGTTAGTAGAGTTCAGTACCCACACTGCCCATAGGAAGACGTTGCAAGGTGGAAAATAACTTAGTTCTGATTCGATGTGGATGCATCTGAAAAGAAAATTACGTTGTAAAAGGGGACAAATTCCGACAAGTCGAGTCCTGTTCGCTAAGCTCGCTGGCGTTAAGGAAAGCGAGGTTAGAAGAATTCATTGTGGGGTTCAAAGAAATACTAGTATTCTAAAAGGTTTGAAGACACTGCCAGTCTTGCATCTGCTTTAGAGCTGTTTTGCCATTTCAATTGAAAGCGCCACTGTGCATGGGCACGTGCAAGTGATTGATCTGCAGTGTAAAGTCTCGTTTTAAATACAAGTATTTTTACGTTAAAACTGTTCAGGATTCCACATTGTTTTCCTCAGATAGAGTTTCCACATCTCCATAACGAGATTACAAAAGTGGTACAATATTTCGATTGACAATTGTGTGTGAAAGACCCTTTTCCGATTATGAAACTAAATAAGTCGCAATTATGAGGCAACCTGAGCGTAAATATCTGTGAAACTGTTCACGTTGTAATAGAACCTAATAAATATGTAATTAAATATATAAAAACGAGAATAAATGAGAATATAAGTCAATATTTAAATGTGTTGAATTGGAAGTTGTGGTACCCGTGGATACAGACCTACAATACCATCGCAGCGCAATTATACTAGCTTCTCCTATACTGCATTTTTTCCCTTAAATGTTCTCTATTGTTATAACTTTTGTTAATCAGTTATGACAGTACCCTGTAGCTCTTAATCTAAGAGGAGATGACATATGAATTGTTTGTCGGATTCTGTGTAGAAGTTTGGTCGCCCTGCAGTTATATGTAATTCATTTCCTTTTGCAGAATTCTTTTTCTGTAAGGCTTTTTTGAGACACAATCTGAAACAATGTCTCATTTGTTCTCTTCTGTAACTCATTTATTATTTCAGTTCATGGAAGTACACACTTTTAACGTTAAATTCAGAACAGATTGTAATTACACGTAATAGGAAGCGACATTTCCTCCCATCTACATACTGTTTCGCTAACTGACAACTCACGACTCACAACCACAATAAGAAGAGCTCAGTTCATAGATATACCTATCTTACTCAACAACTACTCGTAACTCGTTCTTAATTCGTGAAAGCTCTGTTTCTCTGGCAGTGCCAGGCTAGAATTGAGTATATCTGTATACTGTTTCAGATTATCTAATTTAATTACATTTCATTGGAAAATAAAAGAAGAATGGCGTAGATAATTTGTCCTTCAGCTTCAGATAGTTATTTCTTGTCATTGCGACCTAATGTCCGACTTCAACGTCTGTTAGTATGCCAACAGCTTGTAGCAGACAAAAATTATCTTATGACTTGAGTATGCCACAAGTAATTAAATAATACTGGAAATTTGCTTCGCTTCTGATTTATGTTGTCGAGAAGAGTGAAATATGAAACCAAGCCGTAAGCAGTGCGACTGGATTGCCATTTAAATGTGGGGCGTTTGCAGTGTCCCCCTTCTCCCCTTCTCACACTCAGAAAGGGTTCCCTGGTGCTGGAGGAAATATGCAGCCAGGCTGAGCCGTGTGGCACGCGTGCCACGGCACAGCTCGTGGGCCAAATTCCTGCCCCGGCCCTGATCTAATGTGTCTACAAGGAGTGACATATTACTCGCAGCTATATAACACCTCCTAAGATCACTGATCGCAAAAAAATCACCTCGAAGGGAACGATCTATTGACACGTAATCAGCATGGCTTCAGAAAACATCGCTCTTGTGCAACGCAGCTAGCTCTTTATTCGCACGAAGTAATGGCCGCTATCGACAGGGGATCTCAAGTTGATTCCGTATTTCTAGATTTCCGGAAAGCTTTTGACACCGTTCCTCACAAGCGACTTCTAATCAAGCTGCGGAGCTATGGGGTATCGTCTCAGTTGTGCGACTGGATTCGTGATTTCCTGTCAGGAAGGTCGCAGTTCGTAGTAATAGACGGCAAATCATCGAGTAAAACTGAAGTGATATCAGGTGTTCCCCAGGGAAGCGTCCTGGGACCTCTGCTCTTCCTGATCTATATAAATGACCTGGGTGACAATCTGAGCAGTTCTCTTAGACTGTTCGCAGATGATGCTGTAATTTACCGTCTAGTAAGGTCATCCGAAGACCAGTATCAGTTGCAAAGCGATTTAGAAAAGATTGCTGTATGGTGTGGCAGGTGGCAGTTGACGCTAAATAACGAAAAGTGTGAGATGATCCACATGAGTTCCAAAAGAAATCCGTTGGAATTCGGTTACTCGATAAATAGTACAATTCTCAAGGCTGTCAATTCAACTAAGTACCTGGGTGTTAAAATTACGAACAACTTCAGTTGGAAGGACCACATAGATAATATTGTCGGGAAGGCGAGCCAAAGGTTGCGTTTCATTGGCAGGACACTTAGAAGATGCAACAAGTCCACTAAAGAGACAGCTTACACTACACTCGTTCGTCCTCTGTTAGAATATTGCTGCGCGGTGTGGGATCCTTACCAGGTGGGATTGACGGAGGACATCGATAGGGTGCAAAAAAGGGCAGCTCGTTTTGTATTATCACGTTATAGGGGAGAGAGTGTGGCAGATATGATACACGAGTTGGGATGGAAGTCATTACAGCATAGACGTTTTTCGTCGCGGCGAGACCTTTTTACGAAACTTCAGTCACCAACTTTCTCTTCCAAATGTGAAAATATTTTGTTGAGCCCAACCTACATAGGTAGGAATGATCATCAAAATAAAATAAAAGAAATCAGAGCTCGAACAGAAAGGTTTAGGTGTTCGTTTTTCCCGCTCGCTGTTCGGGAGTGGAATAATAGTGAGATAGTATGATTGTGGTTCGATGAACCCTCTGCCAAGCACTTAAATGTGAATTGCAGAGTAGTCATGTAGATGTAGACTAGATACGAGTTTCACACCTTGTCAAACACAGTCAGCTTCACGACCGACAGGAATGTCTGCTATTAGTAAATGCACGTCCATCGCAACCATTTTTCGGGTGAACGTATCGAGGGTAATTGCATGGAATGGATATTTGGAACAGGATACCCTAAAACAGGCCATTTCTCACAGTTCCACACAAAGTTGCAATTTTTTCGTGGCTCAGGGAACACAGAAACTGGAGAGAAGCTGACTGGAAGCCTGCACATTGCCCTCTTCATAATTAGTATGCTTCATAATTACATTCTGTATATCATGATAAATTACACAGCAGTTCCTCATGCAGAAATCCCATTTTGATGCTTTTTTGTGAGGTGGTCGTTTTATGTCTCGTGTAAGAATGAGAAACATTTACCAATGAGTGTTGAAGTTGGGTAGCGACAGGGTAGTGCCCTATCGAGACAGTGGTGCATTCCATGATACTTCTGCTTGTTTATGATCTCTCCCCCATGCAGGACCTCAGCGGCCTCGCGTGAGTGGCTCTCGAGAGGACAGCCGTATTATTCACTCGGACGTGTGCACGGTTGTACAGACACGCCACAAACCTTGTGTAAAGAAATGGGATTGCTTGCAGCAAGAAGCGTATCGGCACGGATAGTTCGACGACATCTGGATCGTCAAGGACCGTCAGCACGGTGACCACTGTTGCAACTTGCCCGGACATGGCAACAGAGACAGTCGTACTGACAGCCATGCGTTCAGCTGGTACGTGACGGTATACTGCTGGACTGGTTCATCTCATGTGAGATCGAACCCTTTCACTATGTGAATGATCGCCTTTATATACTACTGCGATTAAAATTGCTACACCAAGAAGAAATGCAGATCATAAACGGGTATTCATTGGACATATATATTACACTAGAACTGACATGTGATTACATTTCCACTCAATTTGGGTGCATAGATCCTGAGAAATCAGTACCCAGAACAACCACCTCTGGCCGTAATAACGACCTTAATACGCCTGGGTATTGAGTCAAACAGAGCTTGAATGGCGTGCACAAGTACAGCTGGCCATGTAGCTTCAACACGATACCACAGTTCATCAAGAGTAGTGACTGGCGTATTGTGACGAGCCAGTTGCTGGGCCATCATTGACCAGACGTTTTCAATTGGTGAGAGATGTGGAGAATGTGCTGGCCAGGGTAGCAGTCGAACATTTTCTGCATCCAGATAGGCCCGAACATGTCCTTCAACACGCGGTCGTGCATTATCCTGCTGAAATGTAGGGTTTCGCAGGGATCGAATGAAGGGTAGAGCCACGGGTGATACGCCGGTATGGCGATGACATATACACGCTTCCAATGTGCGTTTACCGCGATGTCGCCAGTATGATTCTGTAAACAGAACCTGGATTCATCCGAAAAAATGACGTTTTGCCATTCGTGCACCCAGGTCCGTTGTTGAGTACACCAGCGCAGGCGCTCCTCCTTACAGCAGTCGCACGGTTCCGGACTGCGCGCCTAGAACCGCGAGACCACCGCGGCCGGCTGTAAGGAGGAGAAATGCGTACCATCACGTTTCCGACTTTGATAAAGGTCGGATTGTAGCCTATCGCGATTGCGGTTTATCGTATCGCGACACTGCTGCTCGCGTTGGTCGAGATCCAGTGACTGTTAGCAGAAGATGGGGTCAGTGGGTTTAGGAGGGAATTGCAGAACGCCGTGCTGGATCCCAACGGCCTCGTATCACTAGCAGTCGAGATGACAAACATCTCATCCGCATGGCTGTAATGTATCGTGCAGCCACGTCTCGATCCCTGAGTCAACAGATGGGGACGTTTGCAAGACAACAACCATTTGCACGAACAGTTCGACGACGGAGACCATGGCTGCGGTTCCTCTTGACGCTGCATCACAGACAGGAGCGCCTGCGATGGTGAACTCAACGACGAACCTGGGTGCATGAATGGCAAAACGTCATTTTTTCGGATGAAGCCACGTTCTATTTACAGCATCACGATGGTCACATCCGTGTTTGGCGACATCGCGGTGAACGCACATTAGAAGCATGTATTCGTCATCGCCACACTGGTGTACCAATCGGCGTGATCGTATGGGATGCCATTGGTTACACGTCTCGGTCACCTCTTGTTCTCACTGACGGCACTCTGAACAGTGAACGCTACATTTGAGATGTATTACAACCCGTGGCTCTACCCTTCATTCGATCCCTGCAAAACCCTACAATTCAGCAGGATAACGCACGACCGCATGTTACAGGTCCTGTACGGGCCTTTTTGGACACAGAAAATGTTCGACTGTTACAATGACCAGCACATTCTCCAGATTTCTCACCAATTGAAAACGTTTGATCAATGGTGGCCGAGCAACTGGCTCGTCACAATACGCCAGTCACTACTCTTGATGAACTGTGGTATCGTGTTGAAGCTGCATGGGCAGCTGTACCTGTGCACGCCATCCAAGCTCTGTTTGACTCAATGCCCAGGCGTATTAAGGCCGTTATTACGGCCAGAGATGGTTGCTCTGTGTACTGATTTCTCAGGACCTACGCACCCTAACTGCGTGAAAATGTAATCACATGCCAGTTCTAGTATAATATATCTGTCCAATGAATACCCGTTTATCAACTGCATTTATTTTTGGTGTAGCAATTGTAATGGCCAGTAGTGTATTAATACTGAAAAAATGTTTCTAACTGCGGAAATTTTTGGTGCATTTACTGCCATACCTGAGGTCAAAATACTGGTAAACCGTCTCATTGGTACACAGAAGATTTTACATGCTCAGATGTGGGAATTAGTCTTCGGCCGCCATTGATGATGATTTTCATACAAAATTTAAGCAGTGATGGGGCTTGAACACACGACATCGAAGACACTTTCCCTGGAGTATGGGTGGAGGAGGAGTTCGGCAGAAGAATGAAGAAAGAGGTTGTGGACAGAGAGAAGAAGAAAGGAGGAGATTGTCTGACAGGTTGTGGGGGCGGAGGAGATGGACCTAGAGATGGTGGAGGAGGAGTTGGATGAATGGAGACAGGGAGGAGGAAATGCAGAGAGAAAGGGGAGAGGTGATGGAGAGAGAGCAAGTGAAAGAAGAGATGGAGAGAGAAAAAAGGGGGAGATGCAGATGGAGAGTGGAGGGTGGAGGGTGGAAGGATGGACAGAGAGAAAGGGGAGAAGGAGATGGACAGAAAGAAGGGCGGATGAGATGGACAGGTAGAGTGGGAAGAAGGAGATGTACTCAAAGAACTGGAATAAATACATAGATGGGCAGCGACGGGTACTCTGATTGTAGACAGTAAAAAAGAGTTGGCAGTGTGAGTGTGCCATCGCGCGTAGCTGTGGAGTCTGCTATAGAGAGCGACAGCTGGCAGGCAGAGCCCGCTCGTGCAGTGGGGACATTGAGAGCTGCCTGGCTGGCTGGCTTGACTTCCGGCGGCGTCGGTGGACGCCCAGATAGCACAGCGGCCGCCCACGCCACAGACACACAAACGCGGACCGGCTCGCCACTGTCCGCCGGCTTTTGTTATCTGACCTGCCGCTGGGTTTGCTGCGCCGTCACTGATAAAAAAGTTGCGCCCGTGTGTTTCCCTGCCGACATCGCAACGTCGCTCAACCAAGTGGCTCTCGTCGAGACGGAAGCTTACTGTCCCTCCCGTTCTGGACGTTCAACAGATAATACAGTAAATGACATTAACTTCGTAATTAAAAAAAACAGAATCAAGCCAGTTTTACACTATATCACCCAGCCTATTATCAATGTATCGTTTAATTAAAATTAGCTGACACCTTTAGTTGAAGGTACAAAGCTGCAATGTTGTCTGCAGGCAGGCACCACGGCACTATTCTCTTCACGTAGACAGAAAATAGCTTGAAGCCCTTGTCTCTTACCAAAAACCACGTAAAAAAAACTCAACATCACAGAGTTCCGTAGTTAGAGGCCTGTACTGATGTCAGTTTCTTCGAGTATATGTTCGAATATTAGGAGTAATAATTGGTTTGCGGTTAGAAGGTAAAGAAAAGCGTCATTAACACGATTGTTGTCTGTTTTTACAACATGCGACCGATTACAACAGTTGCTATTGTTTTAAGTCACTATTACTAGTCATTCGGGATAGACTGCCACTATAGTGGCTTGACTGCTCGATATCCTGGGGAAAGTAGGTACTGCAGTGCTTTATCCAAAAAATCCCAACTAGTTAGTAATAGTAGTACTGTGATTATTGTTCTTCTTCCTGACACGTTACTCACACTCTTTCCTAAACTCATAATTAGAAAAATCACAGCCGTTGAAGTCATAGTAATTTCTATTTGAAATGTGGGTGTTTATGCTGATCTTGTAGTTATTAAGTTCACTTTTGTCTGCTGGAAGCAGTGTAAATCATTTCTTTCCACTCTGATCGACATACTAATTACATTTTGTTCTGTAAAACAGGATGTGAATTGAAACTTCCTTGCAGATTAAAACTGTGTGCCGGACCGAGACTCGAACTCGGGAATTTGCCTTTTACGGACAAGTGCTCTACCAACGGAGATACCCAAGTACGGTCCCGAGTTCGAGTCTCGGTCCGGCACACAGTTTTAATCTGCCAGGAAGTTTCATATCAGCGCACACTCCGATGCAGAGTGAAAATCTCATTCAGGATGTGAATTATTTCAAAGATGTCACTATCTCAGCCACATCTTCCCTCAATGAATATTCCTTGTACGTTTGTTTGTGTGGCCATTTTCCGCAGCAGCTGTTAACATCTGTTATTATAGGTTATCTGTCTTGAGCTGATTATAATATAACTAAAAAGAATTACACCAGACGCGTTTCGCTTTTATTTACAAAGCATCTTCTGTGTTATTCTGTAAATTGAATATACATGTTTATGTATTTATTTTTTATTTGTTTGATTCTTATTGGTTAAAAACAGCTTTTTCTTTATATTGTGATCTGCAAGCTACTTACGGTGTTTCTTTACATAGTACACACCTTCCCCTCTTGCTATCAGTGGTTGGTGTCTACAGGCTTCATTTCACATCTACGCCGCTCTCTGGAAAAGTGGGTCATTGTTCCTCGTCTCAGGTAATAAAAAGACCTCTTCCAGGCCTTCCGGGAATATAAGTCAGAGCTGCTGGTAGCGCATTGCAATTTCCAACCCTTTTTGCACATTACAGACAACTGAGGCTCCTTTCCAATCAACTAAACTTTCACGCAATCCTTTTGACTGAAACACGGCTTAAATAAAACATATATTTCTTATCTGTTCATCTCTCGGATGTTCTTTTCTCAGAGTCGACAGGCCCAAATAACGCGTTTGGGGGTGGGGGAGGGGGGGAGGGGGGGAGGGGGGGAGGGGGGAGGGGTGGAGGGGGGGAGGTGGGGGGGGGAAGAGACATGTACATTGAAATAGGTGTACAGAGCCAGAACTGTTTAGCAGGTGGCTCTATAAACTGCCAAAAATCAGCACACTCTTTCAGCCGGAATTAAATTTACTTCAGTGATAGCGCGAGCACGTCATAGTAAACAGAGATATGAAAATATACGTGTTGAGAGATGCTCCCTCCACGTTTATTGTAAGAAGATAATTTAGTTGCAGCCACATGAACATTCTTCCACTACTATCCACTACAAGGGGCACCATCTCACTCTTATAGCAGTAATTACGACAACAACAAAAAAGATTGGAAATATGACAGGTCGATCTTCGACTCCTGGCCTCTCAGCACGTGGTGTGATGTCCTTGGTCTATTTCTCATGGCATTCGAAGCTCAACTCTCTTCACATAACTCGTAGGAACACCAAACATACAGATCGTGACGCTCTAACAGTCGACTGCTCAGAAAATCAGTGGCATAAAGTAATCAGTCTGTTCACAATTGCTGGCAAAATCAATTAACTTCCTCATAAGCTCACTTTTCTGTACGACAAACACGCTCCTACCTGTACAAGCCGTCTAAGAAAAACTCATGCTCTTTAACTAACAAATGACTTACTCATATCATGAACAACAGAGATGCTGCTCGCAGGCGTTTCAAGGCAAATCTGAAACTAGAACACTAAGAAGAAACAGGGTATAGCAAGGCAATCGCAATGCCAAAATCAGATTCGCTCGTTTCTTTTTCCGGAGAGCCCCACACCCCAGTTTCTGTGGAAGAACGTTCTTAGTTTGGTTTGAGAAAGACCAAATCAGAACCTGGCATCACCCCACGAAATGACTGAATTTCTCTCTGGAGCGGTCAATACCCATGCTCCAGACTACATACGAGGGTGTGTCAAATGAAATCATTAAATATTTTTTAAATATTATTTATTGTGAAGAAATGGTACAAAGCTGTATCACTTTTCAACATAATCCCCCCCACGCTCAATACAAGTCCTCTTGCGCTTACAAAGTGCATAAATTCCTTTAGAAAAAAATTCTTTTGGTAGTCCGCCCAACCACTCATGCATCGCGTGGCCTACCTTTTCATCAAAATGGAACATCTATCCTCCCATTGCATCTTTGAGTGGACCAAACATAAGGAAATCACTTGGTCTGGTGAGTATGGTGGATGAGGAAGACACTCAAAACGCAGCTCTGTGATTGTTGCAACTGTTGTACGGACAGTGTGGGGCGTTGCATTGTCATGTTGCACAAGGACACCTGCTGACAGCAATCCACGTCGCTTTGATTTGTTTGCAGGCCGCAGATGATTTTTCAGGAGATCTGGGTACGATGCGCTGGTGACAGTGGTCCCTCTAGGCATGTAATGCTCCAAAATGACGCCTTTTTCGTCCCAAGAGAGAGTCGTATAACCTTCCCTGCTGATGGTTCTGTTCGAAACTTCTCTGGTTTTGGTGATGAGGAATGGCGCCATTCCTTGCTCGCTCTCTTCGTATCCGGTTGGTGGAAGTGAACCCAGGTTTCGTCCCCAGTAATGATTCTTGCAAAGAAGCTATCACCTTCTCGTTCAAAGCGCCGAAGAAGTTCTTCACAAGCATCAACACGTCGTTCTCTCATTTCAGGAGTCAGCTGCCATGGCACTCATCTTGCAGACACTTTGTGAAACTGGAGCACATCACGCACAGTGTGTTGTGCTGACCCGTGACTAATCTGTAAACATGCTGCAATGTCATTCAGTATCACTTTGCGGTTTTTCTTCACTATGGCTTCAACTGGTGCAATGTTCTGTGGTCACAACTCGATGTGCCTGACCTGGAGGAGGAGCATCTTCTACTGAAGTCACACCATTTGCGAACTTCCTACTCCGTTCGTAGACTTGCTGCTGTGACAAACATGCATCATCGTACTGAACCATCATTTTTTGATGAATTTCAATAGGATTCACACCTTCACTACGCAAAAACCGAACAGCAGAACGCTGTTATTTTCTGGTGCAAGTCGCAAGTGGGGTGGCCATCTTCATACTGATACTGCGACGGTATGTGTGCATCTGCTCTGTGGTGTCACCTACAGGCCATTCTGCACGCTGTTTGTAGCACGCTTGCCAACTTACAGGATAAAGGCGCGAAATCTCGATTTGTTATTACAATTTTAAGGTTTCCATTTGACTCACGCTCGTTATTATTTTCGACACTTTCCCTTAAAATACGTTACAAGAAATACACCGCTGGAAGAAAAACAGTACACCTAGAAAGACGACGCTGATTTTAATTACGGCATATGCAACCTGGTGGATAGTAGATTTTGACGCCGTGAGCCTACAGATAGCGCAGTGGCGTAGCTACCAGAGCGCCAGGGAATGCCCAGAGCCAGAAGGCTCAGTGTGAAACAAACAGGAAACCATGCCAAATAGACTCAGAGGAGCTTCCTATAGCCAACTCAGTGAGTTTGAATGGTGTCAAAATGTGCCCTTCCGAGTAGCAGGGTGGATTTTTCGGATTTGTCACTCATGTCGGACGTGCTGCGTAAGTTGTGCAACAGTGCTGCTCTTCAGTAACACCCAATCAAATTGCCCATCAGCTCCTACTAAGTGGAAATACGAACAAGAAATCTCAGAACATAAAAATCAGCAGAATTCAGAGTCAAGAGTCAAGCATGTTCGAAATACCAATTATCATGAAAGATCTTTGTCCTGGAATGAACTCAATGAAAAACGGGAAAGCAGCGGGAGTCGACGATATATGCGTGGAACAGATCAAACAGCTCGGACCTAGTGCCAAGCAATGGAGCCTGCAGCTCTTTAATCATTGTTTAAAAACGTGTAAGATCCCAAAGATGTGGAGGAAATCAAAGGTAGTGGCGCTACTAAAACCTGGGAAAGACGCAGGTCAACCGAAGAACTACCGCCCAATAGCACTCCTGTGGCATCTGTACAAACTGTACGAACGAATAATCCTAAACCGCATAGCAAATATCGCAGACCAAAAGCTCATTCCCCAACAGGCTGGATTCAGACCCAGGAAATTATGCACCAGTCAAATACCAGCACTCACAGAACACATAGAGGAAGGGTTTGAAAACGAACAAATAGCAGGTGTAGCATTGGTGGACTTAAGTTCTGCATACGACACCGTCAACCACAGAAAGCTCATGGAAAAACTGTACTGTACATTTAAGGATCATCAGTTCACAAAAGTCATTGAATCTCTGCTGCAAACCAGACAGTTCTATGTAATGCTGGACGGAAAAAAAGTCGATGTCGTCGACAAAAGAACGGTCTCGCCCAGGGCATTGTGTTGGCCCCCCTACTATTTAACCTGTACACCAATGATCAACCAACACAGGAACGTACTGCCATTTCTTGTATGCCGATGATCTGGCCATTACAGCGCAAGGAAATAGCTTCGAGGAAGTAGAAGGGAAATCAGAAAGCTCGCTACACGTAATGTCTGAATACTATAAAGAGAACTCCCTCAAACCAAATCCATCTAAGACGCAGGTTAGCGCTTTCCATCTCCACACAAAACAGGCACACAGGAAGCTGAACGTCACCTGGAATGGTAACAAACTGTACCATACGGACAAACCAACATACCTTGGTGTCGTGCTGGATAGATGTCTGACGTACAGATATCACTGTGAAAAAACCTGCCAAAAAGTTGCTTCCAGGAACAATATTTTAAGAAAACTGACGAATAGTAAATGGGGAGCTAGTCCGACTGTATTACGAACAACTGCTGAAGCACTTTGCTTCTCCACGGCAGAATATGCGTGCCCTGTATTGTCTCGATCCACACATGCCAAAAAAGTCACTACAGTCCTTAATGAAACAAGCAGGCTAACAACAGGATGCATGAACCCCACTCCAGTTGGGAAAATATACAAAGCAGATGGATTCTCATCTCCTGAATCCCGAAGAAGTGCGCACGAACATACAGAAAAATCTAAACAGATTTTTGACGAGCGCCACCCGCTGCATGGTTCTTCATGTGGACGTAGCAGACTTAAATCCCGCAAGAGATTTCTCACTAGTGAATTGAACGAGCCTCCGAAGGACTACCCTGCCTCACGAGAAACACCCATCGGCAGCACATCAAGCTGGAAGATTTGGAGAACACTGAACCGCATCAGAACAGGCGTAGCACCAGTTAAAGCAAACCTAGCCAAATGTGGCTTCAAGGACGAAGGAGACAACAAATGCGACTGTGGTGAAGTTCGGGATATGGAACACCTTCTACAGTGTTCCATCTGCACCCACAAGCTGTACCCTTGACGAACTATGGCTTGAGAAGAGAGAAACATTAGACTTGGCCCGACATTGGGCTGAAAGGCTTTGAAACAAATCTTCGGACACAAAAAAGTAAAGTAAAGTAAGTGAGCGCGTGAACATTCTCACCCGTAGACGAGGTTCTGCACGTCCACGCGGCACTGACGCCCGCCAGAATTGTCGTATTGTAAGGGTAACAGTGGCATATCGTACAGCTACCACAGCACAGGTAAGGGGGCTTTTGTGACCAGACGTGTTAACCTGACCTGTTGGGGATCGGCGGTTACCAGTCGGTGTACGGGCACGCACACTTATAGCCCGTCTTCCAGTCACCCACAGCATCGACTTGCACGGCGCGACTAGTGCCGTCAGACGATCACTTGGAATGGCGCGCCGTGGTCTTCAGCGATGAAAACGGATTGTGCCTGCACGCAAGTGATGGTCGCCTGCGGGTACGACGTAGATCAGCTGAGCGCTGTCTCGTATAGTACAGGGTGAAAAGTATTTAAACCGACAAACTCTGCGAGGTTGTAGGGGACATCAAAGCAAATATTTTTCCCTAATGTCATTTTTTCCCGTGAGGAGTATTTAAACTGGAAGAGCAAGATTTCTCTGGCGGCAAATTAATTAAACCAACAAACACTTGTCCATTTTTAATGACCAAGAGATAACTCATTAACACAACCCAATTTCAATTACAGCAGATTATCAAAAATGCGTCCGCTGACACATAAACAAAGGTAACACCGTCGCATCATGTTCTGTCTGACACGGACAAAAATCTCAGGAGTATCCTGAATTGTTCCTGCTGCTGCTACTACCCTGGCAACCAGATCCTCTTCTGATGCAACGGGAGTTGCGTAAACAAGGTTGCGCATCTCTCCCCACACAAAAAATTCCAGAGGGACATATCTGGCCATGGTACAGGACCACCTCTGCCAATCCACGTTTCTGGGAACCGTCTGTCCAGGAATCGTCACACACGAAAACTCAAATGTGCGTTGTCTTGTAGGGAGCGGGACGTCTTCCAGTAATTCTGGCAATTCTCTGGCGAGAAAATTGTAATAGTGCCTGCCATTTGATGGCCAAATTAAACAGTCCCCAACACCACCGACCCACACATTAACGAAGAACCGCACTTGATGAGCGCTAGTAACTGTGGCATACGAGTTATCCTCACTCCAAACATGGGAATTGTGCATGTTGAAGATTCCATCACGCCCGATCGTTGCTTCATCGGTAAACTTTTAACACAGAGGTTGGAAATGTAGGATGCATTCCACACTGTTCTAGGTACGACTGCAAAAACTGTGCTCTGGGTGGATAATCAACTGGTTCCAGGTTGTCGGCACGCTCTAAGTGAAATAGACATAGCAATTGCTCTCGAAGGACTGTTCTTACATTCGTCTGATTCGTCTCCATGTTACGTGCAATTGCACGAGTGCTAATTGAAGGATCCCGCTCCACATGCTGCAAGACAGCTTCCTCAAAGCGTACCTGTCCAGGTAATCTGCTAAATGACCCGGCTCACGCAGACGTTGGTACACAGCAGCAAAGGTCGTATGATGCGGGATACGGCGATTAGAATATTGTTGTTGTTAAACCCGCCGTGCAGCTCGTCCGTTGTGGTGCGCTACGTAGTACGCACCAACCATATCAGTGTACTCACTCCAGGTGTATCGCTCCATTAATAAACAGATACAATGCACTACTACACTTGTGGACATCAGTTGCCTGCAACTGAAGAGTGAAATGCGTCCTCTAACAACTGAACATCGTAATATGGCATCTAACGACTGAAGATAGTAATATGGCCTCCACCGGTTTAAATAATCCTCATAGGAAAAAACGACATTAGGGAAAATATTTGTTTTGATGTCTCCTACCCCCCCTCCCCCCCCCCCCCCCCCAGAGTTTGTCGGTTTAAATACTTTTCACCCTGTATATTCGTTCAAGACACACTATCCCCACCTAGGTGTTATGGTCTGATGTGCGGCAAGGTACAACTCTCGTTAACCTTGGAGCGGACGCTAACCAGATATCAGTACGTTCTTGCATACTGTCCGTGAAACTTACCGCTCTCTGCAAGACGTGAAGCAACTATTCCAGACAGCACATTCTCTGGACTTGTTTCCAGTTGAGCACGTGAGCGATATGATGAGACGAGGAATGACGCACTTGAGTCGTCAACCAACAACTCTTACAGAATTATGTGAACAGGTTGAGCAGTCGTGGCATAGCGTATCCCAAGACAATATTCGCCGTGTGTGCGAATCGATTGTGTTCCAGAGCCAGCGTCAGCATTGCCGACTGTGGAGGTTTATATAGCTCTGAGCACTATGGGACTTAAGATCTGAGGTCATCAGTCCCCTATAACTTAGAGATACTTAAACCTACCTCGCATAAGGACATCACACACACCTGTGCCCGAGGCAGGATTCGAACTTGCGATACTAGCAGTTGCGCGGTTCTAGACTGTGGCGCCTAGAACCGCTTGGCCACCGCTGTCGGCCGCCTGTGGAGGCTACAGTACGTACTAATATTCGTGTGTCAGCATGGTCGATACCTGGTACCTCAGAATCGCTTGTGCTGTTGTTCTGTAAATATCGTTTCACGTATTGCGTATGCACTGTTGCAACAATAAATCTTGAGTGAATTGGAAGCATCTAAAGGGGTGTACTAATTTCTTTCCGGCAGTTTATATCAAGAAAAGCATTAATGAGAATCTCTTCTGAAGCAATAGGCAACGATGACATATGTTGCGGGTAGCTTACTATTTACTCAACAGAAATATTAAGTTTTTCTTTCGTGAATGGAACATATCGCCAATCAACTGAAAAGAAACATATTGTGAGGTATTTCTAAAGAAGAAAACCCACAACCACCTTGTGATTACCGACTAGTCAGCATCTTATCTACTGTATTCAAAGCCGTGGAAAATATTGTTCACCCAAATTGCCGAACAATTATGGAAATTCAACTTACATGAGAAATACCAGTCGTTAAATAGGTCATAGATGACCGTGAGGCCACAATATTGACAGTATTAGCAAGACATTTGATACTGTCAAATTTGACTTGCTGCCAAAAGAAAGGCGACAGCTAAAATTTTCAGGTAGTGCGCTGAAGTGCTTTGAAAGCTACTTGAGAAATAGACAGCGATTTGTTGTCCGTGGCAATGACAAGTCGCCCTGGATGCATATTCTTCCATGAATGTCACAGGTGTCAGTCCAGAGTCCACTTTTTCTTTTTCTTGACATCTCGCCCGTTCTGTCTCCCAGAAAATATCATTTCTATGCCGACAACTACCAACCTTACCTAAATGTAAGGGCTGAAGTTATTAACATTGCGATCGTCCAGATGAATGATGAACTGTGTTCGCTGGTAACATGGGCGCAAAACCTGCGATTTAAAAGAGAAGAAGTTACAAATAATTATTGTATCCCATCAGAAATTAATAAGCTGACAATTCCACGATCTACTTCCTACTTTTCTTCTCGAAAGTACCCAAATAGCATATCAGCAAACAGTGAATGGTGTAGCTTTTGATGAACGTCTCTACTGGGCAGAAAATAATGTCGCCGCATGCAGGAAGACTTCCGCTGGCTTCTATGCCCTCAAAACGTTTCTGACGAAAATTTCCTGCCGACGTAATCCATCATGGCATGATTAGCGAAAACAGTGGAAGACTGAAACTGACCCCGAATGCATGTGGGCGTTACTTCTGTCGCATATTTCTGACGAACCTCTACTGCTGCGACGTAATCCATCAAGGCACGATTAGTGAAAACACTGGAAGATTGAAACTGACCACGCATGCTTGTGGGCGTTACTTCTGTCGCATATTTCTGACGAACCTCTACTGCTGCGACGTAATCCATCAAGGCACGATTAGTGAAAACACTGGAAGAATGAAACTGACCACGCATGCTTGTGGGCCTTACTTCTGTCGCATATTTCTGACGAATCTCTACTGCTGCGACGTAATCCATCAAGGCACGATTAGTGAAAACACTGGAAGCTTGAAACTGACCACGCATGCTTGTGGGCGTTACTTCTGTCGCATATTTCTGACAAACCTCTACTGCTGCGACGTAATCCATCAAGGCACGATTAGTGAAAACACTGGAAGATTGAAACTGACCACACATGCTTGTGGGCGTTACTTCTGTCGCATATTTCTGACAAACCTCTACTGCTGCGACGTAATCCATCAAGGCACGATTAGTGAAAACACTGGAAGATTGAAACTGACCACGCATGCTTGTGGGCGTTACTTCTGTCGCATATTTCTGACGAACCTCTACTGCTGCGACGTAATCCATCAAGGCACGATTAGTGAAAACACTGGAAAGTTGAAACTGACCACGCATGCTTGTGGCCGTTACTTCTGTCGCATATTTCTGACGAACCTCTACTGCTGCGACGTAATCCATCAAGGCACGATTAGTGAAAACACTGGAAGATTGAAACTGACCACGCATGCTTGTGGGCGTTACTTCTGTCGCATATTTCTGACGAACCTCTACTGCTGCGACGTAATCCATCAAGGCACGATTAGTGAAAACACTGGAAAGTTGAAACTGACCACGCATGCTTGTGGGCGTTACTTCTGTCGCATATTTCTGACGAACCTCTACTGCTGCGACGTAATCCATCAAGGCACGATTAGTGAAAACACTGGAAGATAGAAACTGACCACGCATGCTTGTGGGCGTTACTTCTGTCGCATATTTCTGACGAACCTCTACTGCTGCGACGTAATCCATCAAGGCACGATTAGTGAAAACACTGGAAAATTGAAACTGACCACGCATGCTTGTGGGCGTTACTTCTGTCGCATATTTCTGACGAACCTCTACTGCTGCGACGTAATCCATCAAGGCACGATTAGTGAAAACACTGGAAGATTGAAACTGACCACGCATGCTTGTGGGCGTTACTTCTGTCGCATATTTCTGACGAACCTCTACTGCTGCGACGTAATCCATCAAGGCACGATTAGTGAAAACACTGGAAGATTGAAACTGACCACGCATGCTTGTGGGCGTTACTTCTGTCGCATATTTCTGACGAACCTCTACTGCTGCGACGTAATCCATCAAGGCACGATTAGTGAAAACACTGGAAGATTGAAACTGACCACGCATGCTTGTGGGCGTTACTTCTGTCGCATATTTCTGACGAACCTCTACTGCTGCGACGTAATCCATCAAGGCACGATTAGTGAAAACACTGGAAGATTGAAACTGACCACGCATGCTTGTGGGCGTTACTTCTGTCGCATATTTCTGACGAACCTCTACTGCTGCGACGTAATCCATCAAGGCACGATTAGTGAAAACACTGGAAGATTGAAACTGACCACGCATGCTTGTGGGCGTTACTTCTGTCGCATATTTCTGACGAACCTCTACTACTGCGACGTAATCCATCAAGGCACGATTAGTGAAAACACTGGAAGATTGAAACTGACCACGCATGCTTGTGGGCGTTACTTCTGTCGCATATTGCTGACGAACCTCTACTGCTGCGACGTAATCCATCAAGGCACGATTAGTGAAAACACTGGAAGATTGAAACTGACCACGCATGCTTGTGGGCGTTACTTCTGTCGCATATTTCTGACAAACCTCTACTGCTGCGACGTAATCCATCAAGGCACGATTAGTGAAAACACTGGAAGATTGAAACTGACCACGCATGCTTGTGGGCGTTACTTCTGCCGCATATTTCTGACGAACCTCTACTGCTGCGACGTAATCCATCAAGGCACGATTAGTGAAAACACTGGAAGAATGAAACTGACCACGCATGCTTGTGGGCGTTACTTCTGTCGCATATTTCTGACGAATCTCTACTGCTGCGACGTAATCCATCAAGGCACGATTAGTGAAAACACTGGAAGATTGAAACTGACCACGCATGCTTGTGGGCGTTACTTCTGTCGCATATTTCTGACGAACCTCTACTGCTGCGACGTAATCCATCAAGGCACGATTAGTGAAAACACTGGAAGATTGAAACTGACCACGCATGCTTGTGGGCGTTACTTCTGTCGCATATTTCTGACGAACCTCTACTACTGCGACGTAATCCATCAAGGCACGATTAGTGAAAACACTGGAAGATTGAAACTGACCACGCATGCTTGTGGGCGTTACTTCTGTCGCATATTTCTGACGAACCTCTACTACTGCGACGTAATCCATCAAAGCACGATTAGTGAAAACACTGGAAGATTGAAACTGACCACGCATGCTTGTGGGCGTTACTTCTGTCGCATATTTCTGACGAACCTCTACTGCTGCGACGTAATCCATCAAGGCACGATTAGTGAAAACACTGGAAGATTGAAACTGACCACGCATGCTTGTGGGCGTTACTTCTGTCGCATATTTCTGACGAACCTCTACTGCTGCGACGTAATCCATCAAGGCACGATTAGTGAAAACACTGGAAGATTGAAACTGACCACGCATGCTTGTAGGCGTTACTTCTGTCGCATATTTCTGACGAACCTCTACTGCTGCGACGTAATCCATCAAGGCACGATTAGTGAAAACACTGGAAGATTGAAACTGACCACGCATGCTTGTGGCCGTTACTTCTGTCGCATATTTCCGACCAATCTCTACTGCTGCGACGTAATCCATCAAGGCACGATTAGTGAAAACACTGGAAGATTGAAACTGACCACGCATGCTTGTGGGCGTTACTTCTGTCGCATATTTCTGACGAACCTCTACTGCTGCGACGTAATCCATCAAGGCACGATTAGTGAAAACACTGGAAGATTGAAACTGACCACGCATGCTTGTGGGCGTTACTTCTGTCGCATATTTCTGACGAACCTCTACTGCTGCGACGTAATCCATCAAGGCACGATTAGTGAAAACACTGGAAGATTGAAACTGACCACATATGCTTGTGGGCGTTACTTGTGCAACTTTCGTCTGTATCAGTGGACGTTCCAGCCCTCATACTGGGCGGTTATAAAATTTTGCAACGAACAGAGATACGGAAGTAGGAGGTTCAAATGGTTCAAACGGCTCTAAGCACTTAACGTCTAAGGTCATCAGTCCTCTAGACTTAGAGCTACAAAAGCCTAACTAACCTAAGGACATCACACAAATCCATGCCCGAGGCAGGATTCGAACCTGCAACCGTAGCAGCCACCTGGTTCCTGACTGAAGCGCCTAGAACAGCTCGGCCTCAGCGGCCGGCGAAGTGGGAGGTAGGTAAAAAAGGTTGACTGCTACGGCTCTATAAGATCACGCCAAGCTTTATACTCCCAGTCGTGTTTGTTGCGAACAAACAAGTGACGTTACTACCACACGCCATGTCTACTTCATCGGCCACTCAGTGCACATGCAACCCAATACCTCACAATAAGGATTACACAACTGTCGCCTCATCCTAATCGATGCACAACCCTTCACCTACATAGCACGCTAGCTATGCCCATTCATAAAGTGAAAAAAAATCTCACATTTCTTGTCTCTTGCTGCCGCTTGTCTCCGGAAGAAGTTGCCCTGCACTCAGTGCCCTGTTGTTTTTAAACTGCTCAGGGTCTTCCTTTTGTCACCCTCATAACGTTTCCCTAAAAATTGACATACGTGGCCAATTTTCGCTCTGTCAAACTGTGAAGCCAGTGCTCGTATTTTCTTCTGGCTAAGTTTCTTTCTTTTTTTGCCACTTAGGATCAACCTACAACTTCATTTTGCCCTCTTTGTCATTTTGTTTTATTTATCCAGACAAGATCAGGTCTATTAGGCCATCTCTTAATCCAACAAGAAGCTATATAAACATTGCATGTACTACGATAAGCATGTTATAAGTTACACCATCGATCACATTAATGTGATCCCCCCCTAAGTCCGATGCAACGTGCAATTACCATTCGCAGACAGCAGGTATCAGAGCTACAACTGAAGGGTATGCAAAGCGTGTCGGGAGGGTCGCAGAAACAGTACAGTTGTTGCCGTAATGCGGGAACGGAGAGATTTATATGACGTCCAACATGGTGCATGACCATTCTGTGTCTGGCCAGTTGTGGAAACATTTCCGAAACGGCTAAGTTTGTAAACTGCTCGCTTGCCGCCATCTCTAAACTATACCGTGCAAGGCAAAATGATGCTACCCATAACCAGCGCAGAGCTCATTGTTATGCAGCACGGGCCACCGATGTCGAGAGTGTACAACGGCAGAGACATGTATGGGTGAATATACGTGCAACTGTTGAGCAACTGACCGCCCAGACGAACCTAAAGGCTACCCACATTGTCTGCTCAACGACTGTTCAGCGAATGTTATTGCGTATGGGCCTCCACAGCAGGCGCTTGGATTCATAATTGCTGTCCATCGGTGACGAAGGCTGGAATTGGCACACCAATATCGCGATTGGACATCCACTGAGTGTCGACAGGTTGCCTATACAAATAAATCACTTTTTATGCTCTGCAGTACAGGTGGCTGTTGGGGTGTGCAGCCCTGCAACAACCGTCGCAAGTGTTCAGGCTGGAGTAGGGAATGTTATGGTCCAGTAATGTTTTCGTGGCATTCACTGGGTGGTCTCGTTACCCTGGAAGGCACAGTGGGTCAACACAAGTATGTTTGTACGCTTGGGACCATGTCCACCCCTGCATGCAGTTTGTTTTTCCTCGGCACGATGATATCTACCAGCAGGACCAGTGTGTAGGTCACTCTACTTAGGTTGACCTTCTGCAATAAAATACAACAATCATTGACTGACACGCATGTTAGGCACATATATCGTGCTTAGTATTTCCGTCTGGAATAGCTTCGTCTAGCGTATAGAGAGCTGTAAAATAACGAAAATTAAAAAAAAGTAACTCTACTGTTGCAGTTACATTTTCATATCTGTTAATCTTTTATTTTCCTTTGTTTGCCTTAACAATGCACTAAATGCACGTAAACAAATAAGAAATGTATGAAACACTCTTCAAGAATTTAAGAATAACTATAAAAAGAAACGAAAAAATATTCACGTATGTTGGCTCATTTATAAATCATCCTTACATGTTAATTTCAGTCAGATGTAGAGAAATAAAAACCACAGACACGTCAAAGGTTTAATCTGACAGTATACACCACATTGTTCAAGTTAGAATACTGCAGTTCTTTGTTACACGATATTCTCGTCGACGAATCTTAAGCCTTAAGATGATTACTGTAATAAAATAAAACATCTATAGTCATCCTTATGATTTTATTTTGTTGCAACTAGTTTCGGCGCTTCAGTGCGCCATCTTCAGGCTGTAGTTGATGCTGAACTGATTGACACGATTACTTTAAATATAGCACCAGTTGCCAGTGTAACTAGATACACAGGTAATGTGTCAGCACTGGTAGAGTAGGCGTTTTATTTTCTCACAATAGTAAACGGCTGTCGTCCCAAAGACCTCCTGCCAAAAGTTTGGACTTACAAAAACTTAAGATGATTATGTTAACGCATAAAATTTCTTCTTGTCGCGTCTGTCCTATCAGTAGGAATGCAATAAAATTTTCCTCCCTTCTGGACTCGAAGGGTGCCATCGAGAACGTCATCACTGTGGCCTCATTTCAGTGGCAACTTCCGAAAATACACAATACGTCCTATAATGCATACATGACACGAGGACCCAATGTGGGCGGAAGAGTCACGTGACGCGACTTTAGCCAATCATGAACCGCAGAAGCCGGCAAGCGGAGGGGAGAAAGATGACTTTACTTTCCTGATACAGATCTTTCGTGCAGCCCTCCTCCATACCGAAAGGGTCGGATGTCCCTCATTTTCCTGTTAGAAGCACCACTGAATATTCGTGAAGAAAAATGCTTTTGGCGCTCGATACTGTTCTCACGCACCGTTGGGGAGTAAGATGGATGACTCGATGTGGACTACTTACTTAGCCGTCAAAGTTATCGCGTTTGTGTCCTTCACGCTTTTCCAAGTCGGACGTGATGAAAAGTGCTAATTATGAGGCATCCCTGAACTTATTCCCACTACAGATATTTTACTCAATTAAGATGAAACAAATCCACATCGTAATGAATGTCAACTGACAGAAACCGTGCAACAGTTATTCATTTGTCAAGATACGGCACGAATTTGGATTTAGACTTTCAGAAGCTAGGTGTAAGAAATGGTACCGAGGAGGCTCAAGTATCAGTAACGGATGCTTCGCAACCTGACTGTACCCTTCTCGCAGAAGCGAAAAAGAACAGCTGTACCGAGCTGATGTATGATAGCAAAAACACGGCAAGCATTCACATTATGGGGCATCGATTGTGTGTTACGGAAGAGCATCAGACACTCTGGCAGTATAAGAAATTTAATATATGGTTTCAGAGCGTTGTTAACAGATGTCTTATCGTAGATTAGGATGCGTAAGGATAGATGGAAGGAAGACATAATTTAAAAATGCAAATGTATGAAGTAGAAAACGTATTTTTCATTTTCCGTCAAGTTTCTCTCTCTCTCTCTCTCTCTCTCTCTCTCTCTCTCTCTCTCTCTCACACACACACACACTCTCTCTCTCTCTCTCTCTCTCTGTCTTTCTATCTTTCTCTCTTTCAAGATAGGAGATCATAACTTATTTTACAGATTAATATTGTTTGTTCTTAGAATTTTTTTGACAAATTAATATTTTTTTCTAAATACTATTATCACTTTCTGTGTAAAATAAGCGGTTGAATAATAAAGAGATAACTTTAAAAAAGGAGATGATTATTCTGCGGGAGGAATAACGTGCCGTATATCTGATGATGAGCGAATGTATCAACATTTACAGTGGAGCTACAATTGATTTTATTGCCTATACAGATTTCTTTCACTCTTTAAGAGGCCGTTTCGGTTCCACATGAACTACCCGCATATGAGATGGAATTTGTTACATTAAAATCAGTCCATCTTACCAGTAAAATTTACAAGCTACTTCATAGGATAATATAATCGAGTGACGCAGAATGTAAATTTTACTGATATGGTGGATTTATTATTCTTGTAAGCGATTCCGTGAAATCTGAAGATGGTTCATGTGGAATCGAAACCGGTCAGTTTAAAAGAATCAGTCTAGACAGACTATATAAGGTGTTGTATAATAAGTGATTGCGGATTTTCTCCGAACTCCCTAGGTAAATATTTGGGGAGATACAGTTTGTGGACTGAAGCTGGATAGCAGTATTTACAGTTCAGTGGATAAGAAATGTGTATACTAGCCAATATAAAGAAAAGTTAAGCATCCAGATGGCATGGTCGGATGTCAGTGTAACGTAGTGCAGGCCATTGCAGGGCATGTAAATGGTTTAGAGTTCCGATTCTCTGTGGCAAGTAGAACGGCTACCAGGTTGCATTAGTGCAATTTATGTTTAGTGCTGTTACCAGGCCTGGTAGGCTTGTAAATTGTGTGGGCAGCACCAAACATTGAGTGATTATTGTGAACACTCGTGTGAGGCAGCGTTATCAGCACACGACAGAGTTCATTATGGGTCTCCATTTGTCCAGAGGATCGAACTGTGCAATATGTTGATTTCTGTGGTTTTTGGAGGAGGCACTGGACGGTTGTTGGGCTGCATGGAAAAGTGAGGGCAGTCACAATCGTCCATGAGGTTCTTGTCGACGGCGTCTGACTACCACAAGGGAACATTGCCTTGTTGTACTCCATACACAACGTAACATCTTCACATCTGTGCTTGCCCTCTGAGGACAAGCACGTGCAACATTGTGTGACATTCATTGGTCGGAGACCAGCAGCAGCCGAACTAGGGAATTACCGCGTAGGTTGCCGCTAACAACACAATCCAAACGGTTGCGTTTGGAGCGATGTCCTGACGGGGCAGCATGGGCCGCTCATGAAGGCGATGAATAGCGGTTCTGCGCTACGCGGCTGACTATCGTCGGCAGGTATGGCGGGAAGCTGGGGACATGACCCGTTCTGGGAGAAGTATGGCGGGTCACTCATGGCGTCATGGTGTGGGCAGCCATCGGTAAGAATTCAGGTCACAGCTGGTAGTGACTGATGGAACGCTGACGGCACAACGGTACGTCACGGACGTCATGTTTCCTCGTGTGTTACTGCCCAGGTGATTGTATTGTGGGACCATATTTCAACAGGACAATGCTCGTTCACAAATGGAACTTGTCTCAATGAACGATGTGCGTGACGCTGAGGTACTCCTGTGGCTAGCAGTATCTCAAGATACACTCCTGGAAATTGAAATAAGAACACCGTGAATTCATTGTCCGAGGAAGGGGAAACTTTATTGACACATTCCTGGGGTCAGATACAGCACATGATCACACTGACAGAACCACAGGCACATAGACACAGGCAACAGAGCATGCACAATGTCGGCACTAGTACAGTGTATATCCACCTTTCGCAGCAATGCAGGCTGCTATTCTCCCATGGAGACGATCGTAGAGATGCTGGATGTAGTCCTGTGGAACGGCTTGCCATGCCATTTCCACCTGGCGCCTCAGTTGGACCAGCGTTCGTGCTGGACGTGCAGACCGCGTGAGACGACGCTTCATCCAGTCCCAAACATGCTCAATGGGGGACAGATCCGGAGATCTTGCTGGCCAGGGTAGTTGAGTTACACCTTCTAGAGCACGTTGGGTGGCACGGGATACATGCGGACGTGCATTGTCCTGTTGGAACAGCAAGTTCCCTTGCCGGTCTAGGAATGGTAGAACGATGGGTTCGATGACGGTTTGGATGTACCGTGCACTATTCAGTGTCCCCTCGACGATCAGCAGAGGTGTACCGCCAGTGTAAGAGATCGCTCCCCACACCATGATGCCGGGTGTTGGCCCTGTGTGCCTCGGTCGTATGCAGTCCTGATTGTGGCGCTCACCTGCACGGCGCCAAACACGCATACGACCATCATTGGCACCAAGGCAGAAGCGAATCTCATCGCTGAAGACGACACGTCTCCATTCGTCCCTCCATTCACGCCTGTCGCGACACCATTGGAGGCGGGCTGCACGATGTTGGGGCGTGAGCGGAAGACGGCCTAACGGTGTGCGGGACCGTAGCCCAACTTCATGGAGACGGTTGCGAATGGTCCTCGCCGATACCCCAGGAGCAACAGTGTCCCTAATTTGCTGGGAAGTGGCGGTGCGGTCCCCTACGGCACTGCGTAGGATCCTACGGTCTTGGCGTGCATCCGTGCGTCGCTGCGGTCCGGTCCCAGGTCGACGGGCACGTGCACCTTCCGCCGACCACTGGCGACAACATCGATGTACTGTGGAGACCTCACGCCCCAGGTGTTGAACAATTCGGCGGTACGTCCACCCGGCCTCCCGCATGCCCACTCCACGCCGTCGCTCAAAGTCCGTCAACTGCACATACGGTTCACGTCCACGCTGTCGCGGCATGCTACCAGTGTTAAAGACTGCGGTGGAGCTCCGTATGCCACGGCAAACTGGCTGACACTGATGGCGGCGGTGCACAAATGCTGCGCAGCTAGCGCCATTCGGCGGCCAACACCGCGGTTCCTGGTGTGTCCGCTGTGCCGTGCGTGTGATCATTGCTTGTACAGCCCTCTCGCAGTGTCCGGAGCAAGTATGGTGGGTCTGACACACCGGTGTCAATGTGTTCTTTTTTCCATTTCCAGGAGTGTATGTTTCCGGTAGCAGATGCGCGGGACTGGCACGGACGTAAACTCTGCCCCATTGACAGTATGTACTATATCAAAGACCAGTTACAGCTAGTGTGGACAAGCTTGTTTCAGCAGAGTTCACTAGGGTTTTATGACACCCTTCCCAACAGAATCAGTGCATGCATCCAGGACAGAAAGATGTACCTTTATACTGATAAGTAGGCTAATACTGACGAGTTATTTTTTAATTTGAGTCGTTACCGTAATCACTGAAGTAGCATCATTTTAATCCGTTAAGTCTCACATCGTTTCCTCCTGCCCTTCTGGGTGCTTGACTTTATTTTGGTCAAGCTCGAGAGTAGAAATGTGGATCAGTTTTCTTTCCCTTGAAATGCAGAAATTTCTGCCTCCGTAGCTGAGCGTACATCGCATCTGACTGCCGTACAGTCGACCATGGTTCAATTTCAGGTACTACCAGGAATTTCGTTTTGTTTTGTAGGATCTCTGGAACGGGGAGCACTCAGGACAACTGAAGATCTTTTTGTACGAGAATTAACGACTCCATTGAGTCGGTAGCTGACGAAGGCACTGAGAGCGGTGTGCTGATCCCATGACCTTTCATACCGCTTCCAAATGACGTCATAAGGCAGAGAGTATCGAGGCTGCCACTCGGCACTGTGTTTTCCTCTGAGCCTAATCTGAGGATTACGTTTTCCAACTCTCTGTTTCTGAGTTCATTACTACTTCAGTTTTAGTTCCTTCCCAACACAAATTACGTGCCAATCATGGTGTCCAATTCATTCGCTGCTACTATAAGTCTGCCTTACTTTTTGAGCAAGGACATTGTAGTGAGCAACGTGATTTGAATTTCAAAAAGTAAACGAGCATGCTGCACTGGGAGAGAGACACAAGATATGCGCCGGAAGATTACTGAAGCAGACTTTGTGAGATCACCAGAATCGACCAGGAAAGTAAGGTATTAAAACTTCCTGGAAGACTAGAACTGTGTGCCGGACCGAGCCTCGAACTCGGGACCTTTGCCTTTCGTGGACAAGTGCTCTACCAACAGAGCTACCCAAGCACGACTCACACCCCGTGCTCACAGCTTTACTTTTCCCAGTACCTCATCTCCTACCTTCCAAACCTGCCCGTGAAAGGCAAATGTCCCGAGTTTGAGTCTAGGTCCGGCACACAGTTTTAATCTGCCAGGAAGTTTCATATCAGAGCACACTCCGCTGCGAGTGAAAAACTCATTCTGGAAACTTTGGTATTTCACGACACTTTTCTTGTCTTGTGCAATAACAGGCAAAATGAGTGTTTCTGTGGTTACCCATCATACCTTTGGGATATTATCTTTCCCCTGAAAATGGTTCAGTTCCATGCTTCGAGTCCTGCCTAGGATGAGTGCGTCATTTAAACGTAACTGCCTATTTTATTGATGGATTTCCGTACAGAGATATTCTATAGATTACATTTGGCAATTCTGTCATAATGTTGCAGCGTACTTATCAACTGCAATCATGCAGAGATCTGCGACGCTGATATCAGGTGCGTGCAGGTGTGTGTCTGTTGGTGCGCTGGGACGGCGGCCGACACGGACGCAACGCAGTAAGAGATAGGAGGGGACTTAGTAGCGCCAGCTGACGCAACAACTCTGGCTTATCAGCCTGACGAGGCACGGCTGTCAGCGATTGGTTCAGCGAATATTTTCTGCTCCTCTCGATTGTAATTTATTACTGTTTTCAGAGATTACCACGGTGAACTTGAAACTCATCAGATAACACCTTTAAGTGTGTACATCCGTCTACTTAACTAAAACAAAGTGTATGATTAGAATGACGGGGAAACCTACTCTATATTTGACATTATGTTTTGTTTTCACTACTTTACTCTCTGTCGTGTAACTAATTTTGATAGCGGTTCTAGGCGCTCAGTCCGGAACCGCGCCACTGCTACGGTCGCATGTTCGAATCCTGTCTCGGGCTTGGATGTGTGTGATGTCCTTAGGTTAATTAGGTTTAAGTAGTTATAAGTTCTAGGGGACTGATGACCACAGATGTTAAGTCCCATAGTGCTCAGAGCCATTTGAACCATTTTTTGAACAATTTTTGAGACGTAGAGCAACATTGACTTCGGTATCCTTCTCTTGTCGCTTTCGCAAAATACATTCTTACATATAATTTCGTTCTTGAATTGACCCGTTTCCATTTTCTTATGTGTAGAAAACTGAGTTCTGACAGCATGCCGGCCGCGGTGGTCTCGCGGTTAAGGCGCTCAGTCCGGAACCGCGTGACTGCTACGGTCGCAGGTTCGAATCCTGCCTAGGGCATGGATGTGTGTGATGTCCTTAGGTTAGTTAAGTTTAAGTAGTTCTAAGTTCTAGGGGACTGATGACCACAGATGTTAAGTCCCATAGTGCTCAGAGCCATTTGAACCATTTTCTGACAGCATGTTTACTTTCCCAGTTTGTGTGTTGTGCTGTAATCGAAATGGTTCAAATGGCTCTGAGCACTATGGGACTTAACATCTGTGGTCATCAGTCCCCTAGAACTTAGAACTACTTAAACCCAACTAACCTAAGGACATCACACACATCCATGCCCAAGGCAGGATTCGAACCTGCGACCGAACCGGTCGTGCGGTTCCAGACTGAAGCGCCTAGAACCGCTCGGCTACAGCGGCCGTCAATATGGATTTCGGAGAAAATCCGCAATCAGTTATTATACAACACCTTATATAGTCTATCTAGACTGATACTTCTAAATTGGCCGGTTTCGGTTCCACATGAACCATCTTCAGATTTCACGGAATCGGTTGCAAGAATAATGAATCAAAATATCAGTAAAATTTACATTCCGCGTCACTCGATTATATTATCCTATGAAATAGCATGTAAATTTTACTGGTAAGATGGACTGATGATTAATGTAACAGATTCCATCTTATATGCGGCTAGTTCATGTGGAACCGAAACCGGCCATTTTAGGAATTATAGAAATCTATACAAGCAATAAAATCAATTGTAGCTCCGCTGTAAGTGCTGATATATTAGCTTATCGTCAGATATACTGCACATTATTGCACCCACAAAAAATCCTTTCCTTTTATTAACGTGATCTCTTTATTATTCAGCCGCTCCTTTTATATAGAAACTGATAATAATATTTAGAAAAAGTTCTTAAGAGCAAAAATACTAATTTGCCAAATAAATTATAGAAAAAGTTCTTAAGAACAAACAATATTAATTTGTAAATTAAGTTATGATCTCCTGTCTTGAAGAGAGAGAGAGAGAGAGAGAGAGAGAGAGAGAGAGAGAGAGAGAGAGAGAGAGAACATGAAAGAAAACGGAAAAAAAAGTTTTCTACTTCGTACATTTGCGTTTTTTTGATATGTCTTTCTTCCATCTATCCTTATGCTTCCTAATCTACAATAAGACATTTGGTAACAAAACTGTGAAACAATATTTTATATTTCTCATGCTACTAGAGTGTCTGATGCTCTTCCGTAACACATAATCGATGCCCCATAATGTGATTGCTTGCCGTGTTGTTCGTATCATACTTCAGCTTCTGTGAGAAGGTTACAGTCAGGTCGTAAAGCATCTGTTACAGATACTTGAGCTTCCTCGGTACTATTCCTTACAGCTAGATTTTGAAAGTCGAAATCCATATTCGTGCCTTGTCTTGACATACGAAGAACTCTTCCACGGTTTTTATCAGTTGAAATTTGTTACGATGTGGATTTGATTCATCTTAATTGAGCAAAATCTCTGTAATGGGAATGAGTTTAGGGATGCCTCATAATCAGGACTTTTCATCACGCCCCACTAGGAAAAGTGCAAAGGACAAAAACGTGACAACCCTGGCGGCCAAGTAAGTGGAGCATCTTATTTCCCAGCGGTGTGTGAGAATAGTCTCGAGCGGGAGAAGCAAAACGTACTGGCGATGGGCTACAACCATTTTTTTTTCACGGATATTCATTGGCGCTTCTAACAGGAAAATTAGAGTGTGGAGGAGGGCTGCAATAAAGCTCTGTATCAGGAGAGTAAGGCTATCATTTTCCCTTCCGCTTGTCGTCGTCTGCGGTTGTGATTGCCTGAAGTCGCGTCACTTGACTCTTCCGGCCATATTGAGTCCTCGTGTCATGTATGCATTATAGGACGTGCCACTGAAATAATGCCACTGTGTTGACTCTTCGAGTCCAGAAGGGAGGGCAATACTATAAGATTCCTACTGATGGGACAGATGTGACAAGGTTTCATGCATTTCTTATTTGTTTTCTTGCATTTAGTGTATTGTTACAGCAAACAAACAAAAATAAAAGAAGAAAAGAAAGGATTAATAGACATGAAAATGTAACTGGAATAGTAGACTTGTTTTTTATATTCGGTATTTTACAGCTGTCTATACGCTAGGCGGAACTATTTCAAATGGAAATATTAGGTACAATATGTGTGTCCATTATGTGTGTCAAACAATGATTGTTGTATATTAGGCCAATCTAAGTACAGTGACCTGTACTTTTTTATTTTATCCTTTTAAGAGGCGAATTTACCACTTAGGATCAAGGTATAGCTTTGTTTTGCCCTCCCTGTCATGTTGTTTTACTTATCCACCCAAATGTTTTTTTTATACATTAGGCCTATTCTTAATATCACCAGGTGCTATACACATTAAATGTACTACTACGATAAGCATCACAGGCGCAAAGTGTCAACACTTCCACTGGCGGGTATGCAGAGCTTGTCGGAGAGGGGGGACGGGAGGTGCAGTCGTTGCCATAATGGGGAAACGGAGCGATTTATATCGTGTCCAAGACGGCATGATCATTGGCTGTCGAGCCACTTTTGGAAGCATTTCCTAAAGGGCTAAGTTTGTAGATTTCTCGCTTGCCGTCATGATTAAGCTATAGCGTACAAGGCAGATGGCTTTATCCAAAACGAGCGTCGAGGCCATTGTGGCGCACCATGGGTCATAAATGCCAGAGATGAACAACGGCAGAGATGTGTATGGGCGAATATATGTGCAACTGTTGAGCAACTTGTAAGGTGTCAGGCAAATCCAACACCTTCCATGAAAACCCTGACATGATAAGCAAATCCAGTAGTATGCCACATCGCTCCGAACAAATCGTGACATCAAATTAACCAAAGTAATACGAGTAACGAGTGAGCAAATGGAATACCACAGACTAACACAAGAATGCCTAAACGCATGTCAAACCTTCCCAATGTGAGACAGACGCAGTTCTGAGGGGAGAAACGAGAACAGAAGCAGAGAGCAGAACCGTGTTAAGTTAGAAGGCCGTTGACGGACACCCACGTCGCCAGCTAACCACCAGAACCACCCCTCCAGCCCATGTTAAAAGCTAGAGCCCTCCAGAAGAACAGTATAGATCTTACGATAACACTAAAAGGGCCACACCAGCTGCAAGTATTAGCGTGATACTTTTTCGCGTCTCTGTTACGTTGCAAACGTTAAAAACATTGCCCCGCCACGAAAAGTAATCGCCAGGACCACCCCCCCCCCCAGCCCATGTTAAAAGATAGAGCCCTCCAGAAGAACAGTATAGATCTTACGATAACACTAAAAGGGCCACACCAGCTGCAAGTTTTAGCGTGAGACTTTTTCGCGTCTCTGTTACGTTGCCCCACCACGAAAAGTATAACGTTTCTCATTGGGTAGACAGAATTTTTATAGGCGGAGCTTAAGGTTAACATTGATACCCTGATTGGTCAGATGAAAACACAGCCAGATAGTTTTTTTTTAAAACCAACTTCGGTAAATTGTAGTTAGGAGAAGTTAGGAGAGAGTTTCTTCAAAGTCGGCGAGGTGCGTGGAGCTGTGCCGACAGACGCCCCCTGACACTGCCTAACCAACGACAAGGTAATGAACGCATGCGATGCCGCATAACAGTGCATAAAGCGTCACTCACAACTGCAGAAGTCTCATCTGTTACACCCCCGTTTTGCGTAATACTAGTGTCGATCGTGAATTAAAGCTCATAGTACTCACATTTGTTGCGTAAGTTAAAATCTGAAACGCGATGATTTTTCTGTTATATAATTATTGAGAAGCCACATCAGCCACTGTAATTTACGACATGTTAGATAAGTTATTAAAGATAATTGAGGGTCACTGTAGACCATTTTGATAGTTTTCTCTTTTGTGAAACTTAATTTAAACCTAGATTATAGATGTGATATGCCATAGGTCATCCTTCGATCCATTGTAGAACTTGGAAACCCATTCAGGGAATATTCGTTCACATTTTTGTTGAACGCAGTTGGTTTTTATCATCCTGTATTAAAACATTTCCTTTCGTCAATAGTGCAATTTATAAACAATGTTTTGTGAGTAGAATAAAATTTCCCCTGGTAAACTTAACTGATTTTTCGACGTTATTTTACCAGCTAACTAAAAATAGGGAAGCCTTGAACCCCTTCCACTAAATTTATTTAGTATTAAGATTCTTTTATAGGGAGTGCAGTGGAGGTGACGCTGAAATCATTAAGTATTTGGTTATATCATCGCTAGTCTCACTGAATTCTTCTGAACTCTACATGTCATGTGTGGTCTGCGTCTCCGTATCAGCAACAGGTCCCAGGTTCAAACTAGTCAATTCCCTAAAAAAACACGCCGGCCGAAGTGCCGTGCGGTTCTTGGCGCTGCAGTCTGGAACCGCGAGACCGCTACGGTCGCAGGTTCGAATCCTGCCTCTGCCATAGGTGTGTGTGATGTCCTTAGGTTAGTTACATTTAACTATTTCTAAGTTCTAGGGGACTAATGACCTCAGAAGTTGAGTCTCATAGTGTTCAGAGCCATTTGAACCATTTTTGAACCTAAAAAAGACGCTCAGAGCGTCGTTGCGCGAAAGTGGTACGGAGACACGACATAGAACAAACAGACACCACGCAGAATGTTAGAAACTGACCGCCCAGGCGAACCAAAAGACAACCAAAAGTGGCCCCTCAAAGACCGTTCAGTGAAAGTTGTTGCGTATGGGCCTCCACAGCAGGCGTCTTTTTTCGTACACCCACGCTGACTGTTGTTCCATCGGCGAAGAATGCTGGAATTTGCACGGCAATACCGCCGTTGAAACGATAAGTGATTGTTATTATTGTGATCGTTTCAAAGCTTTTGTTACTGATAATAACTTGACACCAGTGCCTATGAGTTTAATTTGTACACAACAGATGATTACTACCATCAATATTACGGCCAACGCTGAACTTCTTTCTAATTTCACGTATACAGTCGTACACACAGCACTCTATGGTGTCGCCAATCAACTAGCGATGACTTCATCACCTGTCATTGATTGGTAACCAGGGTAATCGGGATTACATTGCAGCCCGTCTTGAATGTTTTCTTCTCACAGTCTTCAAATCCTGAATGTTCTTTAATCGGTCCAGCCAGTTCTGATACAAACTGGCAGTTGGTGGGTCTTCAATTCCAGTGATAAGCTCGTCTGATGGACGGAGCGATTCCAGTCTTTTGCTAAGTTAGTGTCCTTCGGGTAGCCCAAGCTTCTGCTACCATGTACACAGCAGCCTTGTAGTTAATTTCAATGCACACTTCTTGAATTTTCACATTCTACCTCAATCAGAAGTATACGTAGCATTTCATCACAATAACAACTTTTGAAGCTTTCAGTAACTCCTGCTGGAGGAATGAAGTACCGTTCGGAAACTAAAAACCTTTGAACTTGCCATTATCTCATTCGTTGAAAGGTTTGAAGAGTGATTTGGGGCATCATCAATCAACAACAAAACATTTCCATTATTACCAGTTGTATGCTGTTGGTTTTTGATTTAAGAGATAAATACAGTTTCATATCTTTCTGTAAAAATGCTTGTATCTATCCATTAATTCCTTTGATTCTGCAGATGACTGGAAATTTTTTTAGTACCGTAAAGCATCGCGTATTCGTGAACTCATCTACAGTCAGGAAGGATAGCTTATGCGTTCCAGTGACATTTCCGCACGGCATTGCAGTGATTCTCGTTTGGCTTGCCTTATAATAAAGTGCCGACATTTCTTTCTAGTAAACGAGGGTTTTGTTCGCATTTTCTTCCACTAGATACCAGTTTCGTCTACATTATCAAAGGGTCACCTATTGGCTGTCTTCAGGTTCACCCTCTGCATGAACCTCGTGTAAACTGCGTTGCCTAAATCCTGCTTTTCTGCATTTTCCACGTTTTTCTGTGCAAGGATACGTCGTCACTGTCAAATCGACTCGCAGATTTTGTAATGACATCACGTTATTTTTCTTTTCAATATCCAATACAACGGCATCCCCAACTCACTATTCACTAGCGCCGTTCTTCAATTGGTCTATTGCCGGCCGGAGTGGCCATGCGGTTCTAGGCGCTACAGTCTGGAACCGCGTCACCGCTACGGTCGCAGGTTCGAATCCTACCTCGGACATAGATGTGTGTGATGTCCTTAGGTTAGTTAAGTTTAAGTAGTTCTAAGTTCTAGGGGACTGATGACCCCAGATGTTAAGTCCCATAGTGCTCAGAGTCAATTGGTCTATTATTTTGAGTTTATTGGAATCACTGAGAACAAGGCGTTTACGTTTGTTCGCCATTGAGAACGATACAACTAGAACACGATGTTACAAGCAAAGGCTCAGATGATATTGATCCGAGATGGCTAGAAGCTCGAGCTCAAAGATGTGGTTGCTCATTGGTAGAGAGAGGAAAAGAGGTGCAGCGCGAAGAACTAGCGGAACACTTTGGATTAACCGATGTTTCTGTTGATCGATACCCAGGTAATCGATGCTCTACTGAACAAACAAGATCTAGTGTCTTGGATTGACGAGGGATTAAATCAGCCGGCCTCTATGGCCGAGCGCTTCTAGGCGCTTCACTCTGGAATCGCGTCACCGCTACGGTCGCAGGTTCGAATCCTGCCTTGGGCATGGATGTGTGTGATGGCCTTAGCTTGGTTAAGTTTAAGTTCTACGGGACTGATGACCTCCGAGTCCCATAGTACTCAGAACCATTTGAACCATTTGGATTACAGCACAGCACGCAAACTGGGAAAGTGAACATGCTGGCAGAACTCAGTTTTCTACAGATAAGAAAACGTAAACGGTTCAATTCAAGAACCAAATCGAATGTAAGAATGTATTTTGCGAAAGCGACAAGAGAAGGCTACCGAAGTCAATGTTGCTCTACGTCTCAAAATTTGTGACGTGACAGAGAGTAAATTAGTGATATCAAAAGATGATGTCAAATATAGGGTAGGTTTTCCCATCATTCTAATCATACACGTTTGTTTTAGTTAAGCAGACGGATGTACACACTTCTAGGTGTTATCTGATGAGTTCCAAGTTCACCGACTTAATCTCTGAAAACAGTAATAAATTAAAATCGAGAGGAGCAGAAAATATTCGCTGAACCAATCGCTGACAGCCGTGCCTCGTCAGGCCGATAAGCCAGAGTTGTTGCGTCAGCTGGCGCTACTAAATCCACTGCTATCGCTTACTGCGTCGCGCCTGTGTCATCTGCGGTCCTAGCTCACCAACAGACACACACCTGCACGCACCTCGTATCAGCGCCGCAGATCTCTGCATGATTGCAGTTGATAAGTACGCTGCAACATTACGACAGAATTACACAATGTAAAATGTTGAAATGTGTGTGAATTCCTAAGGGACCAAACTGCTGAGGTCATCGTTCCCTAGACTTACACTCTACTTACACTAACTTAATCTAACTTATGCTAAGAAGAACACACACACGTATGGTTGAGGGAGGACTCGAACCTCCTGTGAGAGAAGCCGCGCAATCCGTGACATGGAGCCTCAAACCTCGCGGCCATTCCGCGCGACTCCGGTGGGGAAATTCCCTTATGTCTAGGGAAACATGTTTTTTTCTAGATTTCAGCACCCCGTTTTAAACGAAGCGCCGACTGTTGTTTTGGTGATTTAATTTTAAAGCCTAGAGGTCTCAGCCCTATTCTAAGTCACATTTTGTCACTACGTTGGTCTTAAGAAAAGAGAGCTTGTTAATTTAGTAGCACTGACTTGTTTTTTGCTGCCGGTAAGCTTTTTCCCACTTGGATATATAAAATATACCACTTATTTCTCCTAAAGGTTGTCGTGGGACAACCTTTAGGAGAAATAAGTGGTATGCTTTATACGACGCTTAACTGATACTTGCTCCTGTTAAATTATATGTAAAAAAGTGCTAAAAGTAATGCGATAAGGAGAGCTGAAGTTCCCGAGATACTCTCATCTGATTATTAAGCTGATAAAAGGGTTGCCGATACTAGTTCGAAGGCTGTTTCTGTCGTTATTAATGTTATGGTTATATTAGATCTGCACTTAAGGTACTAACGATTTTTGATTCTTAGCCAGTAGCAATTCCGGTATCAAGTGTGTACCTCACCCTAACCTGTTAACTTTAACTATCATCGCGAGGCGAATTAACATTCAGTGGCACTTATTCTTAATATTATTTATTCGATTTGTTTTAGAACCGATGGAAAGGCTTTGGTTTTATTAAACCTTTTCACTGCTTAAGATAGCTTTGATTTATATGTTTAAGTGCACCACCTGTCCAGCCTCGGCCGGCCGAAGCGGCCGAGCGGTTCTAGGCGGTTGAGTCTGGAACCGAGTGACTGCTACGGTCGCAGGTTCGAATCCTGCCTCGGGCATGGATGTATGTGATGTCCTTAGGTTAGTTAGGTTTAAGTAGTTCTAAGTTCTAGGGGACTGGTGACCTCAAATGTTAAGTCCCATAGTGCTCAGAGCCATTTGAAACATTATCCTATCTCGGCTTTTTGTCGTCTGCGTGTTTGTGACCTGAGATGAAGGGAGGGGGGGCTGCTGTATTACTCTATTGTAATTGTCAGATTGTTGTGTGCCTTGGCATGACTTTGAACGTAAATTATAAAAATTTAATGTTTTGATGAACTGCAACTTAAAGAGACAAAAACTTTAAAGACTATCTGAACTGTTTCACGTCAGATATTACATGTTTAACGCATTTTTTTTAAGGGTGAAAGCTAATGTTTAGGATTTAATGTGTTTTTCAAGTTGAACCTTGCACCTCTTTGTTGTTAAGGCAAAGACATGATTCTCTGTTAGCAAACTGTTTTAAAGACTACTTGTCGCCGGCCGGAGTGGCCGAGCGGTTCTAGGCGCTACAGTCTGGAACCGCCGACCGCTACGGTCGCTGGTTCGAATCCTGCCTCGGGCATGGATGTGTATGATGTCCTTGGGTTAGTTAGGTTAAAGTAGTTCTGAACTCTAGAGGACTTATGACCTCAGCAGTTGAGTCCCATAGTGCTAAGGGCCATTTGAGCCAAGTACTTGTCAATAAATAATCTTCAACAGTCTTCTCCATCCCTTCCTCTGGGAACTGTTTGTTGATCTCCTAAGATACAAGCGCTTGTTGCCTGTTTCCATATGGTAGATAGAGCTTGGATACGTTCTAGTCTTACCCTCCTTTCAATGGATATCGGATGTTTTCTTGTAATTTTTTTTTTCGTTTATTGTGTAATATTTGGTATTTCTTGGAAACTGTTCCTGGTTGTCGTTTCAGATACTCTGTGCAACAAGGAAGCTCGTGACCCCCAAGAAGGAGTAACTTAGTACGAATTGCTAGTTCGGGCCAAAGGATGGTGACGTCAGTGAGATGTGCGCGTCTCCGTGTCGCTTCCGCGCTTCCCGCGCTCATCATGGAGGCCAGCTTAGTACCGCGTTAGTGAGGTGCCTCGATTCCCAGGTAGACTCAGTCAAGAATGTCGCATTCTTGTCCGACACTACTCCCTCTTACGCCCAAATTTATCACTCGCAAGCTCAGACTGCGGATTCGCCTAACCTAGTGAAGGATTTGATATCGGTAATTTTCGATTTTCCGTCTAAGACTAATATAGAAAGTTAAGGGCCTTAGAAACGGTCCCGAAAGGGTGAGGGGAGTGGCACAGCAAAGGATCGTCCGGGGGAGAGTCACAGTTCTATTGAACGAAATATGGCTAATGAGGCGACGTGTTTTGCGAAGCTTTCCAGTACGTTTCTTAGTGTCATTAAGGGCATTTATTATCTTGCCATAAATACTGTTAACCAGTTGGTGAAATTTTTGTGGTTCTCTGTGTACTTAGACAGGTAAGTAACTGTGTTTAAGATTACTTGGGATTTGGTGTTTCAAATCATTTACCCCTAATCGGTCCCCTTAACCGGTCTTAGGTGGGTTAGTAACAGTCAACGCCTTCTGTGTCTTGTATGGTTGACGCCGAGCAGGAAGTAACTGCAGCGGCCAGCACTAAATATGTTAGTAAATTTATTTCTCTCTTTGGCCCTCCTATCACTCTCGCCAACAATAACGCCTCAGCCTTTGTGTCTCGCGAATTTTGCAGAAGCTGTTTTCGGCATGAAATCCATTACGCAACTGTCACCCCGTACTACTTTCGATCACGTCTTGTGGGAAGAGGTAAACAGGAGCTCGAAGACTGCATTTATCTCTCTGAGGCGCCGTCGCAATGGGGCCGTTCTCTCGCAAGGTTGAATTTTGCCTTTAATTTGAAGCTCATCAGGCTGTACCGACATCCTTAATGTTCATCCACCCTGTAAATTCGCCATTGTCCCACTTATGGGAAAGAGCGGACTTGCTTCGTGATCACGCAACTCGCGACGTTCTTAGCGATAAGTGGCGGAGGGCGAGACCTAACGTTGCCTGAGCCCCTCAAAGGGAATCAGCGCACCATAACTGTGGAAGCTGGCTTGCCAATTTTAAAGTAGACGACGTGCTCTACATTCGCAACCTTGGAGATCGTAATAAAGGGAGGCAAGGTATCGTGCAACTTCATGCCACACTTTGGCTCTGTGGTGTATCCTAGGGGTCACCAATCTGGTCACGCTACGAGGGAAGGACGAGGCATCCGACAAATGCAATGTGTACACTTTTGTCAGTTTAAACCTGCTAATATTGAATGATTTCTTTGGTTTCCCTTACTGACCTCTCTCCCCAAGAGTTCAGTTTACAAGAGGAATCCGATAGATCGAGTCTGGAGAACTGAGCACTTTATTTGTCCGTTAGAGATACCAACGGCCTTGCCGCAGTGTTAACACCGGCTACCGTCAGATCACCGAGGTTAATCGCTGTCGGGGTTGGCTAACACTTGGAGGGTGACCGTCCGGTCTGACGAGCGCTGTTGCCGAGCAATGTACACTCATCCCTTGTGAGACCAATTGAGGAGCTACTTCATAGGGAAGTAGCGGATCCGGTTACGAAAACTGACGACAGCTAAGAGGGCGGTGTGCTACCACAAGCCCGTCCATATCCGCATCCAGTGACGCCTATGGGGTTGAGGACGACACGGATGTCTGTCGTTACGTAAGGCCTTCAAGGCCTTTTCGGAGGGAGTTCAGTTTAGTTAACCGATTAAATGGTCTTTGCTTTCCTTGTGTGAGCGTTGGCGGTCGGCGGTCAGGGCAGAATAGTGCCGTACTGGGCCAGCCTAGTACAGCCCTGGCTGTACTTGTTCACACAGTACCCTGGTTACTTCCACAGAATATGTCGCGATTTAGTGAAGCCTACAGGTCGCGCCCCTTCTGCGATAGACCGGAACGCCTTCATCGCACGATTTTACCGGGCACCGACTCAACGCCTTCTTTGGGTTCCCTGGACGAGGAAAGAGCCAGGTTCCGCTTTCTGATGTTTATAGCGAGTGCCATTAGTATTTTCTCCAGAGACTTGTCTCCATTGCTTGCTCTTGGTTGTGTTTGAAGTATGTTGTCGCTGGCTTCTGCTTGGTTTTCCAGTTTTCTTCTTTTGGTGCGTCTTGCTCCCCTATTTTCCATTCAATTTGGTTTTGAAAGGGTTTGTGGCAGGAGCTCAGTTCTCTCCCCTAGGAAAATCGGCTTATATCTAGAGTAAACGTTTTGAATAATTTTTTGTGCATCCAGTTTTAAATAAATTGTAGACTGTTGTTTTGGCTATTTGATTTTAAGTCCCAGAGGCCTGTGCCTAATTCTAAGTCATATTTTGACACACTTTTGGTCTTAAGAAAATAAATTCGTTTTATTTAGCAGCACTGACTTGTTTCTTGCAGCCATTAAGTTTTCTTCCCCCTTACATACCACAACGGCCTTTAGGGAGCAACAAAGGCAATATTTTATATGATGCTTGCCTCTTTAAATATGCGTAATGCTGTGCTAAAAACCATTCCTTGGGGACAATTGAAATTCCTGAGAATCTCTTATTGGATTACTAAGCTATAACAGGTCATTTGTACACCTTGGATTGTGGATACTAGTTTGAAGGTTGCTTCGGCAGTTATTAATATTGTAGTGATATTTGTTCTACACTTAAGACACTAATGATTTTTGATCCTTGGCTTTAAGTGGGTAACTCGCTCGAACCTGTTAACCTGAACTATCTTCGAGAGGCGAGTTAACATTTAATTGTGCTTCAGACTCAATATCAGTTATTGGATTTCTTTCAGAGACTGAGCAAAAGCTTTGGTCTTATTTAACATGTTCACTGCCTAAGAGGGATTTGGTGTATATGTTTAAGTGTATCACCTATCCTCTCTCAGGTTGTTGTCCCTAGGAGGCTGCGTCCTGAAGTTGACGTCTGGGATCTGTTGTGTCGTCTGGGATCTGTTGTGTCGTCTGTAGGTTTGTGTCCTGACGTGACGTGAGGTCGCTCCATTACTCTATTTTAATTTTCTTGTTGTGGTGTGCCCGGACACGACTTTGAGTGTAAATTATTAATATTTAATGTTTTGATGAATTGTTATTTAGAAAGAAACAAAAAAGTTTAAAGAATGTCTGTCTTGTACCTCTTTTCTGTCGAGGGTAAGACATTATTGTTGTTTAATAAATTGTTTTAAAGAGTACAGGGTAACAAATAATGTTCAATCTTTCTACTAGTATCTATTGGTAGGTGTCCTCCTAGGATACAAGCGCTTCTTAGCTGTAACAATTTGTTAGCAGAACAGAAATCTTTCTCGTCTTTCCATTGTCCTTCAATGACCCTTACTATATCTACACTGAGCTTTTCTATTCCTCCTTTCAGATTTTCTTGGTCCCCTACCACGTTCAGACTTCTGTCGTTCCACGCCCCAATTCGTAAAACGTTACCCTATCGTTGGTCATTTAGTGTTTTTCTCTTGGTTACCTCCCATTTGGCAGTCCACTTCTGGAGATCGATATGGAGGAATAATCGGGATTCTTTAGCCAATGAAGAAATCGTAAAGACACTTTAAGAATTACAGGCAACATGTGCTGTAGAAACACAATGTTTGTCTTTAATGCAGTGGTGTACACTGACTTCTGCATCCTCATATCGTTAATCATTGCTGATTCTTCCACCTTTGCGAACCATTTCTCACTCAGAGGCCTAGAGGTCGTACTAAAACTCTGCTCGCTCCTGAGCCCACTTCAACGAGGCCATTGGTAATACATGGATGATTCCTTAGACAGGAAATCGTCGGCTACCGCAGCTGATGACTTTTATTCACCAGTTGATTAATGCTTAGATTCGTTGTGCGCAAGTTCTATTAACGACTATAATCATTTTTGTCGTCATTATAACAATGTTATTACAATTACTGCTGTAACCAGCTCGATTGATATCTTCGAACAGTCTCTCAGAAAGCACTTTGCAATTCTTGTCTTGTTCTGGTAGGAGGGACAAGGCCAGGCAGGCTTCGGTCTGGATAACGGCAAATGCTTGCAATGCAGTAACGTTTTGAGAGTCTGCTGGCCATTCATATCTTCTGCCGATGTAATCAGTCATTTCTAGAACTGTACTGTCAGTATGTACCTCACATGACGGCGTTAGTAGCGTATGCTGGCAGCTTTGTATATACCGTAGACTCTACAGCTTGTCATCTCCAAACAACGAAATGTTCTCTTTTTTCTGTCGTTCTTTTTTTTCCTAGCGAGAATCTCTCTATATTGCGTTATTTATAGTGCCTGGTACGATTATTTTGATGTTGCGGATTACTTTCCTCGTTAGTTGCATGTTAAAGCACTTATTTCTTTTGCTGTAGTCATTTTTGACGTCATTTCATGTATTGTTATAGCTACGTGGTGTTCATTCGTTTCGCTTCATGTTTGTTCGGGGTCTGGCGGGCGATTTCAAATTGTTGTTTAGGTCTGAGATTTTTAGCGTTGTGTGTGTGTGTGTGGGGGGGGGGGGGGGAGTTATTTACACATTTCTTCTACTGTGGCAAAGAGTGTTTTACTTCACAGATATGTGTACTGATTTACTTCTTTTTTCTTAGGCTATGAATGGATGTGCTAATTCTTTTCTATTGTTAATTTTGGCCGCGCGGAATGGCCGCGTGGTTTGAGGTGCCATGTCATGGATTGCGCGGCCCCTCCCGTCGGAGGTTCGAGTCCTCCCTCGGGCATGGATGTGTGTATTGTTCTTAGCATAAGTTAGATTAAGTAGTGTGTAAGTCTAGGGACCGAAGGCCACAGCAGTTTGTTCTCTTGGGAATTCACACACATTTGAACATTTTGTTAATTTTGAGTAAAAGCTGTTAGTAGTTTTAACATATTTTTATATTCGTAGGGTAAGATTCTGTGCTATTAGGTAATAACGACACTTTGAAACGATGTCTTTCATAAAGCAGAATTCTCCAGTTTTTTCGTAGCATCTCAGAAGTAAGAAATGCAACAGCATCCAAAAGAAAATGATATATAGCTCCAATTAAAAAATAATAGGCCCACAGATGTGATATGATTCTTTGCACATAAAGATAAATATGGTGGTCGCAGAAGTTTTGTTTCAAATGGCTTGGGCATTTGGTAATGAGGTCGTAGTCCCGAAATTTGTTACGACAGATAAACAAAGAAGTCGACTGTACATGTGGAAGATTTGTTTCCTTAAATGGCATCTCAGTTTCCTTAATTCACACTAACTCCGATTAAGTCCATACGGTAAGAATATGTGAGTGGATATTCAGATGAGCAGAGCAGAACTCTCGTGCCAACATCAATGTCACTCGATTTTGTGGCACTAGACTATGAAAAATAACCATCCCTCGTTTCTTGTATTTAGATTTGGATCCATAGTACCAACACTTATTGAACATTGCTGTTGCTAATATATAATCGTGCACGAGTTTCGGTCTTATTGCAAAAAGTAAACAAACGGCGTTGTACTGAAGTCGCGTGATAGTTACAGGTTAATGATTCTAACTTTTGCAGTAAGTTGTGTTCACTCTATAGAGATTCTAGTTCTATGATTAAATCCTAGCTGTTTCTTGCACGAATACAAAACGGGAAACTCGTTATCAGAAATCTGAGTCGATACCTTTCAGTTCTGCAGCATCTTTTTCCACACTATTCTCGATTATGACAGCAAGTGTCTTTCACACGACTGATACTTTTTCAGTGCCAGAAAATAATTAAGAACTAACATTATAAGTTTTGTGTTTGGCTGCTGCATATTAGTGTATAAATCGGTTTTTCGGGATACTCAGATTAGAAGTTACTATCGTTTGTGCACTGCATCGTTATTCACACACTAGCGATTCCGCAGTACGGTAAGTAGCGCCAAATATCGCCATAAGATATTATAAAACAGTGAAAATAAAATTTACACTCATCGTAGATACTATTTAAAGCAACACAGAAACAGTACATTACGTAATAAGATGTACGCAGAAAGACTCTAAATGGGTAGGTATGTATTGTAAAGCAAAGACGTGCTTTTGTATGAGACGATCTTCTTTAGCCCATGCGCCGAATTTAGTTTACGGTGGTGTGGGACGGCCGTTGCCGAGAACAAATTTCAGCCTGTTTGCTTTTTCTGGGGTGACGCAAGTGCGAGAGGAGGCGCTTAGCCGCAGCAAACCGTAGACTTTGGTAGAGGCTTCACCTCAAAGCGAAGAGAAGAGAAGAGAAGATAGCTCCCAACATCCGTTACGGAAACATTCTGCTAGGCGGAATGACATAAACACTTACTACTCGCTTACATGCACCTTACAGGACGGTATTAATCACTTTTGTACGTGAGTATACAGGAGATACATCATTGGCTCAGATGCATGCTAATGACCTGGAATCGACTGCTAGGTGACCGGGAGTTCATGTATATAAGCGAGGAGAGGAGTGTTCGTCCGTCGTTGGAAGTCTCCCACGATTTCTGCTATTCTACCGCTGGACTATGACTTATGGACTTTAACATTGCAGAATATTCCACGACAATTAAGAAACTTGGCACCAGTCTGTGAGCGATCGATCACTTCAGAGAGGGAAAAACCTGCTGGAACAGTACTAGGTGGAGGCAATAAACAGTTTATCATATAATCGGCAGACAAATGTAAACGAGGCAGACAGAAAAAAGTGAGTGAACCTTTATTACTTTAAACTTAATCGCCATAACTGTTAATACAGATTACGGGAAAATGTTTGCGGTTATCTATGGAGCCATGCTTATACCCAGGCGTACACCTCTTTGTCCGAAGCAAATCGACAGGCACTAATGTCTTTCATCAGGGTTCCAAGAAATTCGGTGGCCGAACGGTTCTAGGCGCTTCAGTCTGGAACCGCGCGACCGCTACGTTCGCAGGCTCGAATCCTGCCTCGGGCGTGGTGTGTGCGATGTCCTTAGGTTAGTTAGGTTTAAGTAGTTCTAAGTTCTAGGGGACTGATGACCTCAGATGTTAAGTCCCATAGTGCTCAGAACCATTTGAATCAAAAATTCTGAAATCATATGGGAGTGATAGGAACTGTCTGGAGGATATATAAGTGCTTCACAGCCGAAACTTATCAGTATAATCGAAATAAGCGAGACAACTTGCGGACGGACCAACATGTTATCGAGGTGGTTTAGACTGCACCGAGGCGGGCCCATATGCTGCCAAGGTTGCTTCAACTACGCTGCTGAAGAGATGCAAGTCTGGGTACAATCAGGATTTCATGAACATTTTTCTATGAAGGTGTTCATCCTCTTGTGGTGTCTCCGGAAGGCACCACACTGGCTGGTTGTAGGCTTCAAGTCGGCCGCGGTCCGTCAGTACACATCGCACCCGTGAGTCGCCACTGTCGACGCTGGCAGACCGAGCGCCGCCACTCGGCTGGTCTTACGAGACAAGCTAGGGCACTGGCCAGTTATACAGCCGACTTTAATAGGAATGGGTCACTAGTTATAGCTTCAGAGATCTCACATGCAGAGACGCTAGTTAGCATAGCCTTCAGCTAAGTCAGTAGCTACGAGCTGGCCAGGGACCACATACAGTTTATGCATTGACAATTGATCTACATTTGTGAAGCAATCAGAATTTGAAAGCACTATTTGCAGTTCAGTCTATAACTGCACTTGTAAATTTTATTGTACAAAGTCAGGATCGACGTTCGTCGCTGATGCTGAATTAAAGCTAAGCATTTAAATTGTATTCCTGTCTACTAACTTCTAATTAAGATGTACTAGATACATCCTGTCAAGTACAGTTCATTGATCCTCACTTCAGCCTACGTGATCAACGCGTGCAATTAATAGCCACACTTCGTGATCAGACAGAGTCAAATTGCGTGACTCAGCCGGGTCACTCTTTTTCCGTGAGGACCATAATCCAGCCTCATACATAATACCCCTTATTCACAGTGGAATAAATGTGTTAACAGTTAGGGCGATTACTTCTGAAATAATGGACTGTTTATCTTTTCCCCTTTTACATACTCAAATCTCGAAGATATCGTGTCCTCTGCTTCGTGACTGATGGTACAGTTTTCTCAACATAGGAACACACAGAGGTAGTCTTCTGCGGATCCCAAGTTCAACAGTGTGCGCTGAACGAAGTGTTTACAAACACTTGTGCCTGCGTCAGCATTGTACACTGTCATCAGATCTGCCTATCCGACTTCGCAGAGCGGGTAAGCCTCCGACCTCCGCGTACTGTGATTTGCCATGGACGTCCATCACCTTGTCGTCTACTTCTGGTTTTAGAGACCTTCAACCCCTTTTGAAACATCCTCACCACAGCAGAAGGTGAACAATTGACCAATTTCGCAGTTTCCAAGAAGCTCGTTTCCTGGTACTTCGCCATAGCGATCTGCCGACATCAAAGTCGTATTCTCTGGCTGCGGCCCGTGATGTCGCTAGGGTGATACGCCGTTCCTCTCTGCTTCGCTTACCGTATACTCTTCATACCACCTCACGTGTTCACGTCACCACATGGCACTGAAAACTGCGGTAGGCAGTTTTCATAAGGTTTATGCTGATCGGTGAGGCTACCCGATTAACTGGTTACAAGAGCGAGTCATGGTTGTGCAGAACTTCAGCACTAGAATCATGTACCATCGGTCGCTGGTGAGTTCTATGACTACGTGTCCGGCTCCGATTGTCTGTCAAAAGAGTTTGTAACACCGTAGCTCTAATTCTGTACTGATTTAGTTTGCTTGTATTTTATTTAATGTTACATCACTGAGCTTCTGTAAATGTGTTTGTTTGAATCGATAACATAAAATTGTATACTCCTTTCATTGTAAGAACTTCGGTGTCATGATATGATTCTATGCAATGTAGTGTATCTGTCATTTAAATTCTTTGTCCTATTTGGAGGGAACAAAACTTACTGTATATAATTGTAATTTTGTGTGAATAATTTTTGCTAGAAATGTCAATATGTGCAAATGTTCTGTTTTATTTATTGTATTTCTTTACTGTTATGTAAACTGCTGATCCTCACTTAGGGTTCTTTGTTATTCTGTATGTAAAAGTTGTTGTGGTTCCCCTCGGGGACGGAACTGTGTAGCGCGCGCAAATTGTGGTTGGCCTAGGTAGAAAAGATGGAACTGAGAGTCAGTCGGGGGCGAGCCACCAGTCGTGGACGAGCTACGAGTCGGGGACGAGCTACCAAACTGTGCACTGCCATGTAAATGTTGCATACTGTGCTGGTTCCGAGAGAGGTTTTTTCTGCTACTTTCCAATGCCTCGGATGGATGGATAAATAGCTGGAACTATTCTGGAATTTGCGTCTATCATCGCCACCAAGAAATGACTGAGTCCAGCAATTCTACCTGTAATTCCACCTACTGACATGCAATCGCCACCACATTGCGCAATCACTGTAATGAAGCACTATAGCAACGTAAAGTGAAGGATCAGCTTAATGGATGTGTTAGTGTGCTCAAATATAAGGTAGTTTATAACTGAGTTTATGTACCTACCTTGACTTTTCTCCTTATCATAACACCTCTCAGGTTCCTCTCCGTTTGAACTAAAGTGATTTCCGAGTGTCCCTACTGAAAGAACATTAAAGACCAGTGTTTTTGCTAATTAATGCCTCTTTAACATAATAAAAAAAGGAAAGTTAATGAAAGTAATTTTCCTAATAAAACTGCTTATTAATGTGTTGTTGCCAACTTCAAATTAAAAGTTCTGAAGACTGAGGCTTATAAAGTTTTGCTTCGTAAATGATCTCATTACTGCCTGTTGTAAATCACAGAAGGTGAGTCAGTGTCTTACATATATGTTAATTTTGTGTCTCAATGTAGTAAAAGTGGAAAACTGCAGTGTGGAACGTTATATACTCAAGTTTGCTAAGTGTTTGTCTCTCATGCGTATCAGAAGTACTTATTAATAATATAATAGGATCCACAGTTTGTCTATTGGGTTAATGCTCGGTAACAAGTAACGGAAAGACCACTAATTAAGGAAACCCTAATTTCTTTAGTCAAATGATAGTGAGGAGCAACCTTTAAGTGGATTCAAATTAACTTTCATTTTAAATAGTAACGTATTTAACTGAGAGAGACTTAACCTATATCCAATTAATGATTCTGCAGTGAATAGTAATAATAACGTTATAAAGACCATCCAGTTTGTGTAACCTTTAAAGTAATAGTGTGTTTCGGAATCCGTTATAAATTTGCAAATAGTTTGTGCTGCTCCAGTTGTTAGCTTCAATCTTAAAACATACGTATGTGTCAAGAGTTCACTGTACTCGCGTGTGACAAAGTATAGGTTGTGTTTATCCATTAAAGTTACTAATAACTATTTTCTTGAACGAGAATGTTAATCATTCTCTTGCCTAGTTAGGCTGGCGACCGTTTTCTTTACCCATTAAACAGTACAGATAGGCAAAATTTTGTTTGTTACTGTTCAAATATTTCCGTAATTCCGACTTTCACTTCCGATAAGCCACCTCCGTTGGGTACAACACGGTCTACACAACAAAATTCCTCTCAGAGGGTAACACTGCTCTGTTGCGTTATACCATAATTGATTTAATAAGATTGTTTTATTTCACAACCTGCTTTAAGGTTATGGTACAGCAGTGACAAACGGTACTGTTATAAGTTGAAGCATATCTTTCCACAAGATCTCTGCTGTTATTGGGATTTTATGTTTCCCTTCTATCTTTCCTTACTAAACTATATAAGACTCTTCTGAAACCGGTGACTGGGAGATAAACATTACACAAACTTCAGAATGAAACTTTCACTCTGCAGTGGAGTGTGCATTGATATGAAACTTCCTGGCAGATTAAAACTGTGTGCTGGACCGAGACTGCCTTTAGGAGGAGAGATTCTGAGGAATCTGGAAGGTAGGAGACACGGTGCGGGGGGGTGAAGCAAAACTGTGAGGACGGATCGCGAATTGTGCTACGTTAGCTCACTCGATAGACCACTTGCTAGCGAAAGGCAAAGGTTCCTAGTTAGTCTTGGACCGTCACGCAGTTTTAATCTGCCAGGAAGTTTCATGTCAGCGCACACTCCCCTGCAGAATGAAAATTTCGTTCTGGAAACGTTCCCCCAGGCTGTGGCTAAGGCATGTGTCCGCAATATCTGTGCTAGTCCTGCAAGTTTCCCAGAAGAGATTCTGTGAAGTCTGGAAGTTAGGAGATGAGTTACTGGCGGAAGTAAAACTATCAGGACGGGTAGTGAGTCATGCTAGGATAGTTCAGTCAGTCTGGCTTTAGCAGTTACACAGTGAGGACGTCCCACATTTCCCCTTGCGGATCACGCATGCTAGATTCGTTTACCTTCTATGGACGTTATTTGCATCCCGCCTTGTTGTCCAGATCAGCGGCGAACAGTTTACGCAAATAAACACTCCGTTTCACGTTGTGCAATAACTGCTCATGACCAAAGGCGCTCGAGATACAGAGTTTTGTTGTAACCAAAATCCTGGCGAACGACACAGTGGGCTTTCACTTATCTCTACTGAACAACACGATATATGCTAAAGACACCGATGACGCGACTTGCAATAAGATCCTTCGAAACACGTAGCAGGGACTCCGTTTCTGCGATGGACTATGTAGAATTAGGCATGCGAACAATTCGGGTCATTGCAGTGCCATTCAAACTCCCAGAGGCAATCTTCATGGACGCCTTCCACCCATACGGAACCGTTCACGGCCATGTAGCCAAAGGTGGGCACAATTACAAACATACATGGTGATTTGCTGGGACCCCGCGCTTCCACTTGGAGTGATGACATAAAAATCAACACTGACTCCAGCGCCCACGACCTAAACATACCTAGACTGTAGCTTTTGTGGCTGGGCTGGACGGTATATGACTGCCACGTTCGCTCTCGATTACGTGATATGGAGACTTCACTCACTATTCGCCGATCATACAGGTTGGTAACCAACCATATCAGTTCGCCGAAAGTTACCCCTATTACGAAACAAAAATCTTTTCAATTAATGACAAGACAGAAGAAAAGATACTGAAATGGAAGGATCGTGTTGACAGAATGAGAGAAAACAGATTGCCAAGAAAAATACCGAATTATCGGCCGACTGGAAAGAGAATTAGGTAGATCTTGTAAGAGATAGATGGACGGATGACAGAGACTGGAATAGGTGATTACAACACCTAATCTTTGGTAGACGACGACGACGACGACGACGACAACGTGACGAGATATGATCTGGGCATCTGACGTTGACATGGCGTTCCAACAGGAAGCACAACTGGCTGCTCTGTTTCACATTGCAGGATACATAACTTACACCTCTGCTGGTGACCCCCTTGGCTGGGGCACCGTTGCATCCGTTTGTGAAAGAATTCCCGTCACAGATCTCACCATTCTCCCAATAGCATGAGGCATACCCTTCACCACATGCGAATCATCAACATGTACGAGCTGTCCGGTTCCACCCGCCAGCAGGAGAGTCACACACTACTCCAAAGATATCGCCCCATTGTTCTTAGAGCGTTATGCTAGTTGCATATTTGAAGATGACTTCGACTGTGTAATGCAACAGAAAGATCAGGTGCCTCACTTTAACACTTCTCGAGAAGTCTGCATGACTGTCGAGAACTACGGCTCAGCATCACATGGGAAGAGAAGTTTGGCAATGCTCAAGGCCCCACATATCAAACAAGCCATTTGGAAACTCGACTTGATAGGATTTATGTCTCCTGGGAGCTGGCGTCTAATGCCAAAGAGGCCGAACTGTGGCCACTGGCTTTCTCTGGCACAGTGCATACACCTGCTAGATCCTACTCAAATCGCATCCAGCCTGGCGTTGTTGTATTCAGTGAAAAATGTGAACGTCACACGTCTCCGGAAGGTGCAATGTCACCAGCGTGTAACAGACTTGTAAAGGCGTATCCCCACCTACAGAACGACTTTAGAGTGGTGATTAGGGTGTGCCAAGCCCTCCTCCTCTTGAGCCACTGAAAGCACATGTTAGAATAGCGCCGACACACAACTAGCTACTATTACGCCATCCTCCGAGACTTTGACACCAAAGAAAGCAACCCGACCAACCAGAGAAAGTGGCAGAGGGCTAAGACGAGCACAACAACGATGGCTCGACATCGTCTGCAGGGAGTATGCATGTATAGGACTCACTAGACCATGAATACCTGCCGTGCATCATATCGCAAACGATGGCCCCAAGATGGACCAGTATGTTTCAAAATTTTTTCGCGTCAGGTCACTTTGTCCCATCTGGCTCTATCAAGCATGTGGAGATCACCAATTACCATCCGATAACCCTCCTTAATGCTGACTATAAAATCTTTGCCTGCATTCTGGCAGCATGCCCTCGTACCCTACTTTCCAGCATCTTTTCAACAGAACAGACGACCCGAGGAGTTAGGGTAACTATGCCTACAACAACTGGCGAATGCCACGATGTATAGCACTGGTCGCGACCTGTCGGCTCCGGGTAGCTATGGTAACAAACCACTTCGAAAGCGCATACCGCAAAGTACACCACGATCCCCTATACTCCAACATGGCTCAAACTGGTTATCTGCTCCCATTTCTCAACGGCATAAATGACAGCTGCTAGCTCCCACGTACATCTCAACGGTCGCTTAACGAGTTATGTTTCAGTACGGCGATCTATCCAAAGGCTGTCCACTATCGACCCTGCTATACCCCTGCGTACTGAAACTCCTCATTGGGAATCTCAAATCTACGCTCATGAGAGTAACGCTACGACAGTGCACTTTCTGATCGTGGTTCGCTCGGAAGAAGAAACACGATAGACAGCAGTCGTCACATACGATGCAGCAGCAGGCAGCTCTATGAAAGTGAGTAATCTGCAGCGCTAAAAATAGGACGTGGCCTCCCTGCAGCTGAACTAGCATCACTCCCAGGAGTACAGACCATCAAGTACCTGGACACTGTCTCCTCCCCCAGTAAATCCCGTGTGATAGCCACTAATTTTGGGTGTGTATTACAGAGTGTTCAGCCTGAGATCTAGAACAGTGTACTCTGCCATCTCGACCCTCTTCAGTGGGTCGTCTACCTTGATCACCATTCTGCTTAGAAGCCAATGCATTTTACACAAGTCTTACCACTGAAACTTCCTGGCAGATTAAAACTGTGTGCCGGACCGAGACTTGAACTCGGGATCTTTCCCTTTCGCGGGCAAGTGCTCTACCAATGGAGAGAACCAAGCACAACCCCTTTCTTCCAGGAGTGCTAGTTCCGCAAGGTTTGCAGAAAAACTTATGTAAGTTTGGAAGGTAGGAGATGAGGTACTGACAGAATTGAAGGTGTGAGGACAGGTCGTCAGTAGTGCTTGTGTAGCTCAATTGGTTGCCGGAGCGGTAGCTCAGCTTGTTCGGTCAGAGGGCCGATTGTCCTCTGTAATAAAAAAAAAAAAACTGAGTAAAAGAATCGACGATCAACTTGAATGGCTGTCATGTGACATCCGCCCAAACCAAACGAACCTAACAATATCGAACAATTTTTTTTTTTTTTTATTAGAGCACTTGCCCGCGAAAGGCAAAGATCTCACGTTCGAGTCTCGGTCGGGACACCGGACACAGTTTTAATCTGCCAGAAAGTTTCATATCGGCGTACTCTCCGCCGCAGAGTGAAAATCTCATTCTGGAAGAAAAGGTGCAAATTTATCTCAAGACGTGATCTTAATGCAGTAGCGAAGACAAATATGAGCTACAGAAATAACAGCGCTCGTCATCAACAGAATATTAATCATTCTGTCTATGTATTGATCACTCAGTGGCAATTTGGGTCCTTTTTTTTAAAAAAAGAACTTCTAGATAATGTCTCACTCAGAAAAATTGGTACAGTTTTGCATGGAGGCATAAAGATGAAAACGAAAACCGCATATAAAAAAGTAATACATTCATCAACAACCTTCATAGTTTCAGCGTGTTCCTGTTGGTCGACGGTTCAACTAGAATAACTACAACGGCAGTACCAATAATTGACCACGTGGTCACAAATATGTAGCTGTAAAAGATGATTTCTGCCAAATGACAACAGTAAAATCATGTATGGAAAAATTTCCTAAAGTGCAGTCGTGCAGAAGTATTAATCTAAATTCAATACACAAGAGCTTTCAAGAGTACTAGTAAACCAATGTGGTGATGAGATATATTGACAAACCGAAATTCTCTATTAAACGCTATTTAAACTGAATTTTGAAAAGGCATTTCCAAAAACATGAGGGCGTGCTGAAGAGCAATGCCCCTGAATTTTTTATCCTTTCCTCAACATCGAGTGAGGTATTTATCTCATATACGTTATTAGGTCGCCCGGCCGATGTGGCCGAACGGTTCTAGGGGCTACAGTCTGGAACCGCGCGACCGCTACGTCGCAGGTTCGAATCCTGCCTCGAGCATCTATGTGTGTGGTGTCCTTAGGTTAGCTAGGTTTAAGTAGTTCTGAGTTCTGGGGGACTGATGACCTCAGCAGTTAAGTCCCATAGTGCTCAGAGCCATTTGATTTTTGTTATTAGGCCGACTTTCCCTCTTCGCTGACCCAAGTTGCAACCGTCTGACGCGAGAGGGCTCCGAATTGTAGCGTGTAACGTAGCGGTGTGTGACGTATGTATGTCGGTGCATGACGCCCTCAGAAAACTGAAAGCACGAATTCGAACATTTGGAGCACCGTCTCCTTAAGCGTTACGATGTCAGACCAGACACGAGCGCTATGATATCTGTAACAATCCGACGTCTTGTGTACACTGCCATCTATTATTCTCCACACAGTCTCGACTTGGCCCTATCCGATTTTCAGTTTACGGAACTTAAAGACCACCTTCGAGGACTTCACTCTGGTAGTGATGAAGCGGTGCAAGCAGAGGTGAGGTTGTGGCTCCACAACGAAGTCAAACATTCTACACTGACAGCGTCAACAAACTGGTCTTTGATTGCGAGAAACGTATTCGTCGCCATGGTGAATATCTTGAGAAATAAATACGTAGCCATGAATAATAAAGATGTAGAATGTTAGTAAAGTTTGTTTTATTTAAAAACCATTAAAGAGATTCACGGAGGCATTATTTTTCAGCCACGCACTCGTACTTATACTGGGACAGTAGGTGCGTCAGCTGACGCATCGAAAAGCCGCTTCTTAGGAATCGCAGCTTTAGTGTGACATATTTCAGGAAAAAGACAGAGGCTGTGTGTGTTAGCAGCATCCAGAATGCCTTGATATCACAGATGATACATTTTCTACGAATGTCCTGCCATCACTGCCAATGTACAGGGTGGTCCATTGATCGTTGCCGGGCCAAATACCACACGAAAAAAGCGTCAAACGAAAAAACTACAAAGAACGAAACTCGTCTAGCTTGAAGGGGGAAACTAGATGGCGCTTTGGTTGCACCGATAGTTGGCGCTGCCATAGGTCAAACGGATATCAACTGCGTTTTTTTAAAATAGGAACCCCCATTTTTATTACATATTCGTGTAGTACGTAAAGAAATATGAATGTTTTAGTTGGACCACTTTTTTCGCCTTGTGATAGTGTGCTGTAATAGTCACAAACATATGGCTCACAATTTTACACGAACAATTGGTGACAGGTACGTTTTTTAATTTAAAATACAGAACGTAGGTACGTTTGAACATTTTATTTCGGTTGTTCCAATGTGATACATGTACCTTTGTGAGCTTATCATTTCTGAGAACGCATGCTGTTACGGCGTGATTACCCGTAGATACCACATTAATGCAATAAATGCTGAAAATGATGTCCATCAACCTCAATGCATTTGGCAATACATGTTATGACATTCCTCTCAACAGAGAGTAGTTTGCCTTCCGTAATGTTCGCACATGCATTGACAATGCGCTGACGCGTGTTGTCAGGCGTTGTCGGTGGATCACGATAGCAACTATCCATCAACTTTCGCCATAGAAAGAAATCCGGGGACCTCAGATCCGGTGAACGGGCGGTATATGGTATGGTGCTTCGACGACCAATCCACCTGTCACGAAATATGCTATTCAGTACCGCTTCAATCGCGCGCGAGCTATGTGCCGGGCATCCATCATGTTGGATGTACATCGCCATTCTGTCATGCAGTGAAACATCTTGCAGTAACATCGGTAGAACTTTACGAAGAAAATCAGCATACATTGCAGCATTTAGATTTCCATCGATAAAATGGCGGCCAATTATCCTTCAAATGCCTCTGAGCACCATGGGACTTAATTTCTAAGGTCATCAGTCCCCCAGAACTTAGAACTACTTAAACCTAACTAACCTAAGGACATCACACACATCCATGCCCGAGGCAGGATTCGAGCCTGCGACCGCAGCGGTCTCGCGGTTCCAGACTGAAGCGCCTAGAACCGCTCGGCCACCCCGGCCGGCAATTATCCTTCCTCCCATAATGCCGCACCATACATTAACCTGCCAAGGTCGCTGATGTTGCACTTTTCTGAGGCATCGTGGATTTTCCGTTGCCCAATAGTGCATATTATGCGGGTTTACGTTACCGCTGCTGGTGAATGACGCTTCGATGCTAAATACAACGCGTGCAAAAAATCTGTTATCGTCCCGTGATTTCTCTTGTGCCCAGTGACAGAAATGTACACAACGTTCAAAGTCGTCGCCATGCAATTCCTGGTGCAGAGAAATATGGTACGGGTGCAATCGATGTTGATGTAGCATTCTCAACACCGACGTTTTTGAGATTCCCGATTATCGCGCAATTTGTATGCTAATGATGTACGGATTAGCCGCGACAGCAGCTAAAACACCTACTTGGGCATCATCATTTGTTGCAGATCGTGGTTGACGTTTCACATGTGGCTGAACACTTCCTGTTTCCTTAAATAACGTAACTATCCGGCGAACGGTCCGGACACTTGGATGATGTCGTCCAGGGTACCGAGCAGCATACATAGCACACGCCCGTTGGGCATTTTGATCACAACAGCCATACATCAACACGATATCGACCTTTTCCGCACTTGGTAAACGGCCCATTTTAACACGGGTAATACATCGCGAAGCAAATGCCGACCGCACTGGCGGAATGTTACGTGACAGAACGTAGTTATACGTTTGTGACTATTACAGCGCCATCTATCAGAAAGCCAAAAAAGTGGTCCAACTAAAGCATTCATATTTCTTTACGTACTAAACGAATATGTAATAAAAATGGGGGTTCCTACATTAAAAAAACGCAGTTGGTATCCGTCTGACCTATGGCAGCGCCAACTAGCGGTTCAACCACAGCGCCATCTGGTTTCCCCTTCAAGCTAGACGAGTTTCGTTCTTTGTAGTTTTTTCGTTTGATGCTTACTTCGTGAGATATTTGGCCCGGTCACTATCAATGGACCACCCTGTATCATTGTGTTACCGCATCAGCGCCGTCTGTGGTTAAGACAGCACTGTCAGTGTGGAGGAAGGAAGGAAGGAAAGAAGATTGAGTTTGTTTCGTCGACATCGAGATCATTAGAGACGGAGTGGAAGCTCGGATCGTGTCAGGGATGGGGAAGGAAATCGGCTGTGCACCTTCAAACAAACCATCCCATTATCTGGAGGAAATTATGGAAATCACGGAAAACTTAAGTCTGGATGACTGGACGCAGATGTGAGTCCAGTGTTTAACTACTGTGGCAGTGTGGAGAATACAAGAAGGAAGCCAGAGTAGGCGCCTCCAAGATGACATGAGACTGCTCGCTCGCGACGAAGCAGTGAGGCCTACCGCAACGCCCCAGGGTCTGTATGAGGCTGGCGCGTCATCGCAGCCCAGAATAGCGACGGACACGCATGGCTGCTCTGCGTCGCGTGCGTGAGCACTGAGCACGTCAAGGACCCACGTGCCGCTCTCTCGGGCGTTAGCTCGCTGAAATGTTCACTGGCCCGGTCAGATTCGCGACCGAGAGAAGTAGCCTGTTACACACGATGTTAACCACAAAACAACACCTTGTTGCTTATTCGCGCTGCGCAGATTGACATCACGCTCACGTATGAAGTAAGGAAGAGGTTAGAGTTTAAAGTCCCGACGGCTACAAGGTCTATTTAGTACAAGCTTTTGCTGTAGAAGGAAACCCGTAGAATCATTTTCGGACGAACCGTGACAACATTTGTCTTAAGTTATGTAGGAGAACCACAGAAAACTTACAGGGACAGGAGAAAAATAGGGAAACACCGCGAGAAATGCATGCCTGAACATAAATTCAGATGCTAACACCAAATGTAAATTCTGTCTAAGATATCTTGTATCTTCCTACAGTGATTCAACGATGACACTTTCCCGTACAGCCACCCTTTATGGCCGAGAAGTTCTAGGCACTTCAGTCCCGAACCGCGCTGCTGCTACGGTCGCAGGTTCGAATCCTGCCTCGGGCATGGATGTGTGTGATGTCCTTAGATGAGTTAGGCTTAAGTAGTTCTAAGTCTAGGGGACTGATGACCTCAAAAGTTAAGTCCCATAGTGCTCAGAGCTATTTGAACCATTTTTTTCCGTACAGTACAGAGTCAGTCTGTATACAGTTGCAGATTGCTGCTCGTCGTATCCGTCAAATAGATAACGTGAGCGGTACTATCAAGAGAGGTCTTATCACGTTGCCCTGGGCACTCTTGACGATGCCTCTGTCTCTAATGGAGACTCGTTATCCAGGAGAACGCCCTGAGTTTTACCACTTAAGAAGTTTCTGTGGCAGTCACATACCAGGAAAACGTTTATGTACACTCAGAACTTTGTTACAGTCTGAAGTGTGGCACAGTGCAAAATGCTTTTTGGAAATCTAGGAATAGGGAATGCCTCTGTTGCCCTTCATTCGGTCGGTGGTCCGCAGGATATCATGTGAGAAATCGGTAAGATTATGTAAGGGATATTACTATCGATAGTGGTACGTGTAAGTAGTAAATCGTACCTCCTTATGTATGACTCTCAAAATCAGTCGCGCCCAGTTTACTTGATCAATTTGTTTATGTGATGGATTATGAGCTTGGAAATATTAAAATGTCTTGTCGTACAAGATACTGAAAACAGTTCCATCACTTTCACTTTCTCCACCGTCGCATCGATTGCGATACATCTGTCTTGGACTAGCAGGGCATCAACTTTTCTTGCTATTATCTGTTCTTCAGACGCAGATAGTCAGCTAGTCGTTCTTCGTCATCGAGCGTCTTTGACCATACTGGAAGTGTTTCTGTGTTTGTGCCAAGTAACCACTGCAGTGTTGGCAACTCATTTTCGACCAAGTCCCTTCACGACACATGAAAGGTCCCTACGTTCACCGTGAAAGTCTCTATGAACGAAAAAATTCTAGACTGCCAAAAAAAGCTAATCACCTATTGGGTAGCAACATTTCCCCATTATTAACAAATTTGTACACTGAACGATCACTGCTTTCAAACAAAATATTTATAACGTTATCTGGGAAGTTTGCTGTTGTTAGTGTTTTGGGCAATTTTAGGAGCGACGGAAATATCCTTTTGGGCTCACCTATATGGCCTATTGCTCACAAGTATCGTGAGCGCTGAGCAAAAGCTGTCGTCAGCTTTATTTCAGCAGGTTTATTGTACTCTTCGAGGTCAAGACTGGTGGTGCTTTAGTAGTTAGTTGCACCCGCGACAAAAACACTGTTTATTAAACTGTGACACTCGAATTTTGTGCGAATCGCTATTTGTGTGTTTAAAAACTTCGCTTCTTCCAGCACACACAAACTAATATAAAAAAATGGTCCAAATGGCACTAAGCACTATGGGAGTTAACATCTGAGGTCATCAGTCCCCTAGACTTAGAACTACTTAAACCTAACTAACCTAAGGACATCACACACATCCATGCCCGAGGCAGGATTCGAACCTGCGACCGTAGCAGCATCGTGGTTCCAGACTGAAGCGCCTAGAACCTCTCGGCCGCGTAAAAAAAGACTAATATCACACGCCACGTAACGAACACGACAACTGTCCTTGGGCTTTGCAGCTAGCAACCCTTTAAAGTGTTCTTACTCTTGCCGCGCTTCCCTAAATTTCTGTTTTCCGCTTTGACTCTCACTGTTTTGTAACTTTCTTCATCGGTGCTGAACCCATAAGAAAATACTAATACTACAGTTACATACCCCAAAGAAAAGAAACTTTAGAAGCTTAAGGCTAGAGGAATGGAACTAATCTACACGAGCTGTTCATCATTTATTTTCATCATGTGAACACACAACAAAGACAGATACACAAACGCCGCCGCGGAAGTTTAGAATGGAAGTGTGGAAGTAATAATGGTGCAGAGATTACAGAAGACGCTCTAAAAGTTGTCTGATGGTCCCCTAGTCTCGATCGTCGCATTTCGGCCCCATTCGGAGCACTTCTCGTTGATTGTCTTTGAAATTCATGATAGTTGCTAGCGTCAGGGTTTCCCCGACAGGGCCATTTTTCTTCTAATCATTGCGTTTTTTGCAACAACTTTAATTTACGTTCTTTGCTACAGATAAGTGCTGCATTTAAAAATGATGGTCTCGTAATACGTGTTCCAGAATATATTTTACTTCGGTGCGAAATTTGTACCTTAATAGGCAGCAGCTCTTCGGCACAAGGAGCGATAAGCAACAAAAGCGTCAGTATTTCCCTTGTGGCGTATACTCTCAAGACAGTGACTAGAGTACTTTCCTTGGCCTCTCGTTTTGTCCGTGAGATAACACTTTTAGTCCAACTTTCGCACGCAATGGTGACAGATGTACACAATATTCAAAATTTATACAGTTTGGTAAGTTTTTCTCTATTAATTTCTCATTTTGTAATTTTTCTTTCTTGGACCAAATCTTTCTGACTCCAGTTAATTAATTGTTGAGCTCTTATGATATTTATTTTAATGCAGAGACGTGTTGTAACGAAATTTAACATGCTACAACAACAAAATAGCGCAACAGATAAAATGATTTACCTGTTGCAAAATTAGAAAAAAAGGATGGTAAGTTCACAAATGTGATCTGATAGTATTAAAAATCTGAAAGAAAAAATATCTAAACTGCTCGTAACTTAACTTTAATCACAATTTTATTTATACTGACTGAATTAAAAAAAAATAGTTTTACTGAATCTAGAAAGTCATGTAATATGAATATAAGAAAATTGTTTCCTTTCTTTTTTTTGACAATTATTACAGCTAATATGAGATACATATTTTACCAAATGGAAATTCTGCGAGTGAAACCTTTCGAAGTGAAAATAATTGTAGTCAAATCACTCTCGACAGAACGGACACAAATAGATTTTTCACCACCACACGAACCGGCGAAACAAAGTACAGGAAATAGCAAAATGACACACCACTTATAATAAATATGCAGTAAAGTTCTCCACGACATAGCAGTTGAGAACAGTTAGTAATAACATTAGCTGAATTGCTGCAATAAGTAAAGTCCGTGAAGTCTAGAGTGAAATCTTAAAAAATCCGCCTTAACGGATAAGAGATCATGACCAGAAAACTTAACTGAGCATATATAAGCATAGCTTGATTTAGTCAGACTAAACAATAATACCCACAGCTGACAGAGAAGGAGCAATCAATTAACTGTATGGTCCCGGCGGAGGTTCGAGTCCTCCCTCGGGCATGGGTGTGTGTGTTTGTCCTTAGGATAATTTAGGTTAAGTAGTGTGTCAGCTTAGGGACTGATGACCTTAGCAGTTAAGTCCCATAAGATTTCACACACATTTGAACATTTTTGAAATAACGGTAACAGCGACCGGCGTGTGGCTACAATCGCAACACGACCAGGAGCCAACTAGATATCAGCGACCACAGCGGCCATGTTTTCAAACGCAAATCCTCACCAGTAATAACGACCGGCGTGCGGTCGCTCTGATGCAGTTGCAGCCCTGACGCTCAACATGGTCCCTATGCCAGCAACGGATCAATTCCAAAACGATTAGAGGCATGTACAGCAGAAAACCAAATTTCTTTTCAAGACTGCATATCCATCTCGTGCCCCACTACCAACAGTCACTTGGAAATGAATCCGTCACCTTCAGTGCCTCGTAAGCAGGAGATCCCGGGTTAGAGACCCAGTCCAGCAAACAGTTTCACTCGTCGCAGCTGATTCCGAATGTAGCTAACGTAAATAGTTCCTTTCTTTTCTTCTCCTCCACCTTCAATTTACATAATATGGATCACAACTGCGGATTCCACTTGGTGTTTGCTTTTCCGGACGTGTCCGCTTCAAAATGATTTCGATTGCTACAGCAACTTTTAACACTCTTTCACTTTATTTTTCCCGACTCCACAGTATCCTACTGTAATATACCGATTAGTTCAGTCATTTCCTTAATAAAACTCTAAGAGCAATGCAACATTACCCGACTGATACTTGCAAACCCCTCTTTCAAAAGCCGTTAATCATCCCATTTCCCTGTATGTATGTGATAGGAATTTGTAAATATATTATAATTTAAAAGAGATAAATAAAAATCGTAATGAACATGAACGTTGCAGAAAACAAAAGGAAAGGCTTCATGTCCACCTCAGTAAGGGGATCAGCTTATAAAACTTCCGCTTTAAATTGTTTTATATAACTCCCACTACAAGTAGTGCTATACCAATTGACAATAGTCTTGTACATAAAATAAAAATCGTATCGTCATTTTTGTAAAGCTCTACGGTCATTTTTATTAGATCATTGCTTCTATTCAGCAGGAGAATTTTTAGGACACTTAAGATACAGGAGACTTGAAACAAGACAGTGCAGCTAGTGCAAGTGCTCTTATATGGACAAAGCTAAAATTCATGTATTTGCTGAACTAATACTGCTTTTGTGCTTCATGTCTGTGTGTGATTTCGTACTCGAGAAAAGAAATGTAGAAGTTTCGAAATGTTTAGAGGAGACTTTTCCTTTTCCTTTTTTTGTCAAGAAAATCTAATATGAATTTTGCTTTGTTCGTTAATAAACTACGTTATCAGTGCTTGTTCCTATATTGTATTACTGTATTTCGATTGTTTTCGAGAAAAGGATGGTCTGTAGTGACCTCACTTTCACCGTTCAGGTGCCAAACTGCACACAAGACAGCACTCACAATACTCGCAATTTTTGCGCTGACGTGGAAACGAAACCGACCACTGCTGACAGGCGAGACTTCGTAGAAAAGCGGGCCACGAATGGCGCTCCAATAGACTCTCCTTCCACGAGCAGTCGATTGCGACAAAAGTGTCGCTCTTGTAGAAAGGTCTTAAGGAACGCGCTGAGGAACGCCATGAGTGTGAGATGAAGCAATACCCGCCGGCGTCCCTTCCGCGTGGTTACCGACCGCGACTTCCGCGCCTTTGGCTGTCCGCTCGTGTGGACTGCCCCTAGCGGCGAGGCAGGCAGGCGCACGTGATCCCAGCTGGCGGGCGCGTCGCAGAGCTCAGCCCAGTCGTCCCTGACCCGGCACACTCCAACAGAACCACCTGTTTGGGGCCCACGGCTCTCAGCTGCCGAGAACGGGCATACACGGGCGCTGCCTGCAGAAGCCCGCCCAAGGCAGCGCCGAAAAATATCTTCTGTTACTTTACCTTTTATGTGATCGATGGGCGCGCACGAGCTGTTGGAGGTCGAGTTCCTTCATCGTACTGTAGATGTAAGGCGTGAACATAAAATTTGGAATCACCAAAATCCCAACACATTACCGTGCTTAATAAACTGCAGTAGAACCGTTGGCATTCTTAACAGCTTCAGTCCTGAGACTGAAGTAAAATATATTCTGAGACTCCATGCTACTCTATCCTGTGCAAGCCCCTTCATTTCCCAGTACCTACTGCAGCCTACATCCTTCTGAATCTGCTTGGTGTATTCATCTCTTGGTCTCCCTCTACAATTTTTACCCTCCACGCTGCCCTCCAGTACTAAATTGGTGATCCCTTGATTGCCTCAGAACATGTCCTACCAACCGATCCCTTCTTCTAGTCAAGTTGTGCCACAAACTCCTCTTCTCCCCAGTTCTATTCAATACCTCCTCATTTCGAAGCTTCTATTCTCTTCTTGTCTAAACTATTTATCGTCCATGTTTCACTTCCATACATGGCTACACTGCATACAAATACTTTCAGAAACGACTTCCTGACACTTAAATCAATATTCGACGTTAACAAATTTCTCTGCTTCAGAAACGCTTTCCTTGCCATTGCCAGTCTACATTTTATATCCTCTCTACTTCGGCCATCATCAGTTATTTTGCTCCCCAAACTGCAAAACTCCTTGACTACTTTAAGTGTCTCATATCCTAATCTAATTCCCCCAGCATCACCCGACTTAATTCTAGTACATTCCATTATCCTTGTTTTGCTTTTGTTGATGTTCATCTTATATCCTCCTTTCAAGACACTGTCCATACCGTTCAGCTGCTCTTCCAAGTCCTTTGCTCTCTCTGACAGTATTACAATCTCATCGGTGAACCTTAAAGTTTTTGTTTATTGTCCATGGGTTTTAATACCTACTCGGAACTTTTCTTTCGTTTCCTTTACTGCTTGCTCAATATACAGATTGAATAGCATCGGGGAGAGGCTACAACCCTGTCTCACTCCCTTCCCAACCACTGCTCCCCTTACTTGCCCCTCGACTCTTATAACTGCTCTCTGGTTTCTGTACAAATTGTAAATACCCTTTCGCTTCATGTATTTTACCCCTGCCACCTTCAGAATTTGAAAGAGATTACTCCAGTCAACATTGGCAAAATCTTTCTCTACGTCTACAAAAGCTAGAAACGTAGGTTTACCTTTCCTTAATCTTTCTTCTGAGATAAGTCGTATGGTCAGTATTGCCTCACGTGTTCCAACATTTCTACGGAATCCAAACTGATCTTCCCCGAGGTCGGCTTCTACCAGTTTTTCCATTCGTCTGTAAATAATTCGCTTTAGTATTTTGCAGCTGTGACTTATTAAACTGATAGTTCGGTAATTTTCACATCTGTCAACACCTGCTTTCTTTGAGATTGGAATTATTATATTCTTCTTGAAGTCTGAGTGTATTTCGCCTGTCTCATACATCCTGCTCACCAGATGGTAGAATTTTGTCAGGACTGGCTCTCCCAAGACTGTCAGTAGTTCTAATGGAATGTTGTCTACTCCCGGGGCCTTGTTTCAATGCTCTGTCAAACTCTTCACGCAGTATCATATCGTACTGTATGATTTTCAAGAGAATTTAATACCATTCTTCCTGAAAGGTAGTGGCAAGTTCAGATAATGAAGACGGAGGTGGATAGCGATCTTCTCTCCAAAGTAGACCACAGATGCTCAATAATATTAAGATCAGCTGATTGTCGTGGCCAGAGGAAATGTGACAGTTCATCTTCGTTCTCACAAAACGACTCCTGTACGATACGAGCTGTGTGAACATAGGATCTGTCGTCTTGGAACACACCATCACCATTGGGGAATTAGTATTGTATCATGGGACAGACCGGCCAAAATGGTATCATATTCCTTGGCAATAATGCAACCTTGTGGAGTAACGAAATGGTCGATGGAATTCCACGATGTCATCATGTTCCACTGTTGGCAGCAAGCAATCTGCATCGTAGATGTGGGACAGCGTACCCCAGACGTAAACTTGGCCAGAAGTTGGAAACAGTTGCCAACAAGAGTCATCCGACCAAATCAGTTTACTCCATAGTCCAGGTTTTATGACTTCGGCACAACTTGTCCTGTTATGAGCATTTTCATCACTGATGAGTGCGTTTGGAGTTCCAGCTCTCTCTGCAGATCCCTGCTTACCGAGTCCCCTTCGTGTTGTTTTGGAGCTGAGAGTGTTCGTGAGTGTTACATTCAGTTCTGCAGTGACTTTTGCAGTTGTCTTACACTTATTTTTGTCACAAAGGGCTTGAATGACGTCTGTCACTGTCAGTGAACACGTTCTTTTGATCACCTTATGACGTTTTTCCCGGTGTCCCTGTATGCAGTATAAATTTTCGCTATGGTACTTCTTTAAACACAAAACACTTTGGCTACCTCTATAACGTAAGCACCCACGAAACGAGCACCAACAATTTGCCAACGTTCGAATTCATTTAGCTCCGATATATTAGACTCCGCCGACCGGAGTGACCTTTCGGTTCTAGGCGCTACAGTCTGGAGTCGAGCGACCACTACGGTCACAGGTTCGAATACTGCCTCGGGCATAGATGTGTGTGATGTCCTTAGGTTGGTTAGGTTTAATTAGTTCAACGTTCTAGGGGACTGATGACCTCAAAAGTTAAGTCGCATAGTGCTCAGAGTCATAATCGACTCCCATTAGTGACCCTTGCAAAAAAAATGGCTCTGAGCAGTATGAGACTCAACTGCTGTGGTCATCAGTCCCCTAGAACTTAGAACTACTTAAACCTAAGTAACCTAAGGACCTATTATATATTTAACAATCATGTTCATCACAATACAAGTCACTCTCGTTCCAATTGGAACTGGTGTCCGTCATCAACATGAGCATCATGTGTGACACCAAATGGCAACAATACAAACTTGTTATTGTTTGTGGTGTTGCAGCAAACAGCCTCTGAATATCATCTTGAATTTTTTGCCATGCCTAAAAAAAATACTGCGTCAGTTCATGAAGGTTGCTGGTTGGAGGCTTCCCATCACGGCTATGACTGACTAGGGAAATGGACAGGTCAGTCAAGGATCCATACGTTCCTCAAGGCATTTCTAGTGTGTCTCTCTGTGTGTCCAGCTGGAACGTGGCATTTGATAGCTTCGTCATGAGAAGGGTATACTATTGGTGCCACATATTGGCGAGTAATCAGCCTCCTTGTAACAATTACTAAATCAGTCCTCTTGTCCTATCCAATAGCTCTACATACTGGAGTTGGACAACTATGGGTTACTTGCCCGTTGCTTCGTGTTGAACTGGAAAAGAGCAGCTGAACGGAATGAACAGTGTCTTGAAAGGAGGATATAAGATGAACACCAACAAAAGGAAATCGAGGATAATGGAATGTAGTCGAATTAAATAGGGTGATGCTGAGGGAATTAGATTAGGAAATGAGACTCTTAAAGTAGTCAAGGAGTTTTACTATTTGGGGAGCAAAATAACTGATGATGGTCGAAGTAGAGAGGATATAAAATGTAGACTGGCAATGGCAAGGAAAGCTTTTCTGAAGAAGGGGAGTTTGTTAGCATCGAGTATAGATTTAAGTGTCAGGAAGTCTATTCTGAAAGCATTTATTTTAAGTCTAGCCATATATGGAAGTGAACCACGGACGATAAACAGCTTAGGCAAGAAGAGAACAGAAGCTTTTTAAATGTAATACTACAGAAGAATGCTGAATATTAGATGGGTAGATCACATAACTAATGAGGAGGTACTGAATAGGATCGGAGAGCAGAGGAGTTTATGGCACAACTTGACCAGAAGAAGGGATCGGTTGGTAGGACATGTTCTGAGGCATCAAGGGATCACCAATTTAGTATTGGAGGACACCGTGGAGGGTAAAAATCGTATAGGGAGACCGACAGATGAATACACTAAGCAAATTCAGAAGGATGTAGGCTGCAGTACGTACTGGGAGATGAAGGAGCTTGCACAGTATAGAGTAGCATGGAGAGCTGCATCAAACTAGTCTCAGGACTGAAGACCACAACAACAACAACAACAATGCCTGTGTAGCTAACCAACCACTTCCTCCCCACCCCGCCATGGGCAATGCGCGCTGTTGACTGCGCCATCTTAACGGGACTGTGCATGCTATAGTTGAGATCTTCCCAAAAACGTTCGGCAACCCTTTGGGCACGTTGGTTATGCGTGCAGCCTACATTGCCCCTGTACGACGCAAAGTCGCGAACTCGCCCTGCCACGATGTCAGCGCTAGCAGAGTCCGCCTCTTCCGAAAGATCTATTCGCGTCCGCCACATGCGTGGCCAGGAAACAGTGTCTCGAATACTACGCCGCCGGCCTCTAGAATGGCCGGTGTCAGAGCTGCACATGTCTTTTCTTCCCGCTTCAAGAGCGTTTCCTAGCCTCCGGGCGGGTGCTACATACCCCGTTGTCTTAGGACAGTCTCCAAGTGCTTCGCATGAACCGACGCCGCTGTATTCAACAATCATCGTTGTTGCAATCATACTGTAGGCAGGATAGACTTTTCTGTTCCTACGCTGGTATTGTTCTGGATATTAGACTTAAAAATTTTCCATACATTTGTATTTGTCTATGAATGTCCTAATTGTGTTACTTTGTCAGACTCTGGAATCGCCATATTGTCAAGTCTTCACACTTTTGAGACACTGTAATTGTGATTTTGTAATTATGGTCGAAGCAGATGCTTTATTTCCTTGTTCAATAAACTTTTGTTCATTTTGTCACTGTTTTCGCTGTGTCGGTGCGTGCGACACATCAGTGCATAAGCCTGCTCTCCGTAGTTTCACCGATAACTGTAGGGTGGCGATCGAAGGACAAGTGCTGTCGGTCACGTGGAACGTTGTCTTGTGGAACGTCGTCATGTGGAACTTGGATGCTGAGAGCACTTGCATGTCCGAGAAGCAAATTCCTCGGATTAGATGGAACACAATCTTAGAACTTCGTGTGCTTGCGGTATGCATGGGAAGAATGGGAACTTGTTGGATTTGTTTGGTAAGC